>NW_001884556.1:11511-561927 GCF_000146915.1 Parastagonospora nodorum SN15
CGTTAAAAAAGTATAAAACACGTGATCTGGTGTCGGTTGATGGTCCTAAGCGAGGCTAGTGCGGGCACCACCAACTAACACCCAAACTCCTCGAAAATTGCCTCAGGCACAACAACGACCACCCCGCCCCGAGCCGGGCTATACTATTATTATAGTTTAAAAATTTCTTAGATGCTTAGTTAGGTAGATATAGCTTAGATGCATTAAGTTTAGCTAAGTTCTTCTTAGAAGATATACTTATATTACTGCCTACCTATTAGAGTAGAGATATAGCTAGTTCTAAGTTATCTATTAGAGAGCAGCGTACGTTCTTATAATTCTTAAAGTTAGTATTTATATAGAAGTAAGTCTTCTAATTCTTAAAGTTCTTATTAGAAAGCTTTACTTTATTTCTAGCACTAGCTATAGTATGCTAGTATAAAGAGAAAGTAAGTAAGAAAAAGTAAGAAGTATATAAAAGAGTTAGATAGTTAAGTTTCTAGCTAGTAGTAGTAGTTATAGTAGTAGAGTAGCTATTCTAAATAGTAAAAGAAGTAACTCTAATATAGAGAGAGATAAGAGGCTAGCGCTACGCTAGCAAGATAATATAATCTTAAGAGTAAAAAGCTAAGAAAAATTTTCTTAGCGCCTTAGGCTATAGAAGTAATAGCTAGCATATAATAGCAGGTAGCAAAGTAGCTATATACGCGCTAATTTTTTAGCAGTTTCTTAAGCTAAGAACTTCTAAAGTCTAAGTATATAGCAGGCCTTAGTAGGCTAGTAATAATATACTTTCTTAGAGCTTTAGGTATATAGTAGGCCTTAGTAAGCTAGTAATAATAAACTTCTAGAGTTTAGATATATAGTAGGCTTTATTAGGCTAGTAATAGTAAGCTTCTAGAGCTTTAAGTATAAACTTCTAGAGTTTACTACATATAGTAAGCGTAAGTAAGTAAGTAATAGCTTTAAAAGGTAAGTTCTTTCTAAAGAGATAGGCATTAAGCTATACTCTATATAGTAGAGCAGAGACTAGATTCTAGTAGTAAGAGAAGATAAAAAAAGCTACTAGACTTAATAAAGAGCTAATAATCTAAGGTTCTATGCAATAACTAAGCGTAAGTAAGAAACTACTTACGTTAATTAAGGCTATAAAGCTTATAAAGAGTAATTTTTACTTTAGTCTACTATTATATAAGGTAGACTGCAGGCATAGAAGGCTTAGGTTAATAAAAAGTACTTATATTTAACTAAAGGTAGAATAGTAGATAAAGAGTCTACTAAGAGAAGAGAGTAGCTAGCTATATATACTATAAGGCATATAGGCGCTAGGCTAGCGTATACGCTAGCCTAGAGTAGACTAGCTAAAGTAAAAGGAAAGAGAAGAGAAAGCTAGAGCAAGTAAGGTATACTAGAGCGTAGGTAGTAAGTTAGAGAGTAGGTAGTAAGTTAAGCAGAGATGCTTCACTTGCATACAAACCTCTCTAGTATCCCTTACAGATACTTTACTTGCATATAAACCTCTCTAGTATCTCTTATAGAAAGAGTCTAGAGCTTAGTAATGCGCGCAGCTTAGTAGTAGAACACGTTACTGTTTAGAGAATTAATAAGCAACGATTGCGAGATTGCTAACATGACGTACAGAGAAACACTGTTGCAAATTTATAAGCACGATGCATAGATGCTTATCGTGCGAATTTATAAGCAAGATGTATGAATGCTCATCTTGCGCAAAAGGAAGGTCATTGAAGGATTTATAGACTTCAAACTTCATCTTCGTTGCAAGGGAGGCGAGCGCGGAAACATACATCACTAGGGAACCAAAATCTGACTGGAGATCAAATCAGGAGACATGCCACCCAATAACATCCCTATGACAATGCGCGGTGTCGTTCTTGTCGGGCATGGCGGATTCGACAAGCTTGAATATCGCGATGATCTGACCGTTCCTACGCCAGCCGCCGACGAAGTTCTGATTCGAGTTACAGCGGCGGGAATCAACAACACAGACATCAATACGCGAATTGGCTGGTACTCGAAAGGTGTCCGGGGCGCAACCGATGCCGAAAGCACAGCGGCTTCTGACACACGACAAGATGACGATTCGTCTTGGTCAGGGGCTCCTCTGAAGTTCCCTCGCATCCAAGGTGCGGATTGCTGCGGTCGCATCGTAGCAGTGGGGAGCAATGTCGACACAGAGCGTATTGGCGATCGCGTACTGGTTCGCACGATGCTTCGCCACTACGTCAGCAATCGTCCATATGAGTGCTGGACGTTCGGATCTGAATGCGATGGTGCATTCGCGCAGTACACAGTCGCACCAGCTCAAGAGACGTACAAAGTCAACTGCGACTGGACTGATGTGGAACTTGGGTCAATACCTTGTGCATACTCCACGGCAGAGAATATGTTGCATCGCGCGAATGTCAAGAGTGGAGAGAAGGTGCTGATTACTGGTGCTTCTGGCGGTGTTGGAGCCGCCGCAATTCAGCTTGCGAAAAGGCGAGGCGCTGATGTCATTGCAGTGGGAGGGCGCGACAAGCTACAACAACTTCTGGAACTTGGTGCCGACCAAGTCATACCGCGAGGCGAAGCGAGCAGGAACGTTAAGAAAGAGACAGTTGACGTCGTAATCGATCTCGTTGCCGGTCCTACATTCACGGAGCTTTTGGCGTTGCTGAAGAAAGGAGCAAGGTACGCCGTCGCAGGCGCAATCGCAGGCCCGATCGTGGAACTCGATGTAAGGACTCTCTACTTGAAGGACCTTAGCTTCTTTGGCTGCACGTTCCAGGAGGACATATTGTTCTCCAATCTGATTTCGTACATTGAACGTGCGGAAATTCGACCCAATGTTGGGAAGGTATTTCCGCTAAAGGACATTGTTGCAGCTCAGGAACACTTCTTGAAGAAATTTACGTGCGGGAAGTTAGTCTTGTCAATCCCTTAAGAGCAATATACCGAATCATCGATATATGATGTCAGGCAATGTATACATTTGAGCATATTTCACGCACCTCTCACAGGTCGTGGTGGCGCAGTTATATCGCATCGCTTCCTTCCCAAGCTCGGAGGCATGGTAACGATATATCATGCACTCCACATCCGGTACCATATATGCAGTCAGCAATTATATCGCATGCGGTTCAAACGCCGCTTTATCCGCGCGGCACAGCAAACATGGTGTCCTCTCTTTCTTACATGCGCTTGCCGGGGTTCCCATCAAGGTTGAGCATCTCACATCCATCTTTCCCAGAAGTGCAGAACAACAAAGCACGATTTCTAAGTAACCATATTCATCGACCGAAGACGGAAACCATGCCAACCAAGGAATCTGAACATATGAATGCGCTGTGAGACTCATTCGAAACCGACAAGCTACCTTTTCGAGGTACTGAGGAGTATGACAAGTTGAACAACTCCTATCTTTCCCTACTGCAGAGCGGGCTTAGCCCAGCTGCCATTGTTCTGCCCCGCACCAGGGTCGATGTTTGAAAGTTCGTGGACGTAATCAGACCCCGTATCCTGAGCGGCGCAGCACGTCTCGTTGTTCGCGGCGCAGGCCAGCAGCCTGTGCCAGGCTGTTCGAACATCGACGACCCTGGCGTCACCATCGACCTGCGCTATCTCACCAGTATTGAGATTAAGGACGAAGTCGTGTCTGTTGGAGCTGGTGAGCGTTGAGGAAATGTCTATGAGAAGTTGACAGAGAAGGGCCTTGGTGTGACTTGAAGTCGATCAGCTCTCGGAGATCTCGCTTTGGCAGGTATGGTCTCACCCTTCCCTCTTGCTACAATGACCCGCTCGCACTAAATACGATCGCCGGCGGGCTTTCGTTCTTTTGTTCACGAGAAGGCTTCATCCACGACACGTCGTCAACTTTGACATTGTTCAAACGGACGGCCGCCTCGTCCATGCAAACGCGAAGGAGAACCCAGATATTTTTGAAGGCCTTGCGTGGTGGAGGCGACAACTTCGGCATCGTGACACGATACAAATTGAAGACGTTCGAGCAAGGCCCGTTCTGGGGAGGTGTCATTTTTTATTTCCCCGACAGTCTTGCGATTTAGGTCTAAGCGTATTGCGATGAGCTTCACAAGCCAGATCGAGCGAGGAGACGCACATCATGATTAGCCAAGAATTTTGTCATGTATTTGCTGCCCTTGGAAATTATTTCTGCATGAACTAAACGTACTCCACTCGCGAATTGGAGAAACCGGCAGTGTTGGAGCCGTCGTTAGCTATCAACCGCCGCTCGACGCGATGAACTCCATGCAAATGATGAAGCTCAAAGAAGCCGCAGAGGAGCAAGCACAACGGTCTTCAGATGGAGTCACGTGTGTTATTGACTCAGAGAAAGTAATATGAAGGACTTAATCTTGCGAAGTTGCGCCGATATGAACACGACCGTCAAAGCCGATCTGGCCACGCTCGTTGCAGCCACCGTGATGTTCAACGCTACATACGAGCCACTGAAATCCCTCGAGGTCATCAACAGTGGATTTGCAGTTGCAAGAGTATCCTGTATCGCTGCTGAAGAAATGCGACTATAGTATGGGCCTGGATGCCAGCCAGGGTCCGCTCTCGTCCATTCTGGTGCTGAACTAGTGAAATACCAACAAAGATGACGAACTGATCATATTGGAATTCAAGATAGTGTTGGATTGAATTGACGAATATGCCGCTTCTTGGGGCACTGCTGTGCCATACAAGCACATGAACTATGCCTACAGCTTCCAGGACCCGATCGCCTCGTACGACAAAGAGAACCAAGGCTTCATGCCGGGTGTGAGCCAGAGATGTGATTCAGATCAATTGTTTCAGAAAGCATGTCGCGGAGGACTCAAGCTCGAGAATACTTTGGATTCAGGCATTTGGATTGTGATTACCGAGAGCGTAGCGCATAACCTCCGCCCAGCTTCCACTAGTCAGGACTTCATACGCGCATTGCAGATATGTTACGTCTAGCTTTACACGTGTGATCAATCTTCTGCTTACCGGTTAGTGTCTAGAAAGCGTCTCGTCATAATCTTGTTGACTGCTCTAACTTGATGACAAACCAGCTAGCGATTGGTCCGATACTGGATGCCGCTATACTGAATTCGGGACTTTGGTGATATCTTGCGACTAGAGAACCAGTAGCCTAAAAGCCTCCTGGAAACTCCCGTAGATTCGGCGGAGAAGTGTGTTGTGTTCGTCCGTGAATATCACTGATGGAAGCATATAAGCCACGCTTTCGCAGTGTGAGTATCAGCCGCATTCAATCTTACAACACCGAAACTTCACTCCCGACGTTTCCATATCTCCATTCATCATGTCACTCCAGAAAGTCGCTCTCATCCTCGGCTCTGGCCCCAATGTTGGCCGCCATATATCCCGAGCTTTCGCTGCGAAAGGATACAAGGTCGCACTGGCATCGCGAAGCTTCAAGAAAGAGGACAATGAGACTGGTCTAACGCATTTCCAAGCCGACTTGTCGGACCCTGAATCCGTTCCGCAGCTATTCGCCAAAGTACAGCAGGATCTCGGAGCCCCAAGTGTCGTTGTCTACAACGGTCAGTACAAGGGAATCGGCACTCAGTTTTGCAAGACTATTGATCACCTTGACAGCTGGCGCATACACTCTGCCTGATGCGCAGGACCCATTCTCGATACATCTTAACAACTTTGTGAAAGACCTCAATGTTAACACCACCAGCGTCTTTGTGGCGATCAAAGAAGCATTGGCATCTTTCGCAAAGCTCCCCGCCTCAGCCTCCAAAACATTCATCTTCACCGGCAATGCCATGAACACCGATTTGATCGTTCTTCCGCTCACTGGTGCGGGTGCCGGCAAGGCGGCATCTGCTCATTTGATCCACGCTGCGTCCGTGGCGTATGCAGATCGAGGCTTCAAGTAACTACACACGATGATGACCACATGCAAAGATGGTTCGTTGACACTTTGCAGATTCTACTACGCCGATGAGAGAAAGGAAGACGGGACGCCGGTATACAGAGAAATCAGTGGAGAGGCGCATGCGACGCATTATTTGAAACTGACGGAGGACGAAGAACAGGGACCGTGGCAGCAGACATTCGTGCGCGGCCAGGGATACAAGAGCTTTTGAACTACTATGGCAGCGTCTCTGTGATGGATAATAACGAGAATCTTGATATGCGTGAGCATTTAATAATGTTGATCCAACTCTTCATTGACACCTGCGAGTGACCTCTACTGCGAAACGCGAGCGTGGATTTGAGCAAAGTTCACGTCATCGCTGTACTCTTCCGATGCCTCAACTACTACCGTTGCCTCAAGACCTTGAACCCCGGGATATCGCGACGACATGATCTTGCTCTGAGCCATAAGTATATAGGCTTGTGAGCATCAAGGTGTCGAAATTCGTAGCTTGCCACACGAGAGCTCTAAACAGTTTTTCAGCTTGTATCAAGCCTACTTCGAAGTATTCTCATGCTCCTAGAAGATGCTGTGACCGCGGGAGAATTGTATCATTGCCGCCGACACCTTTCAATCACTGTGACCTGCTCCGTGCATACCAACATGACTGCTTCCCAGATGCCGATTCAACGCGGGAAGCTACCGGTCCTTTGCAAACCCTGCGAACCTGGCAATTCTGCGACGTCTCGTTGACTCATCATCTCAAGAGGTACTCTTTCCGCGAGCATCTCAACTGGCTCAGCTTCGCGGGTATAGATAATTGGTCCTTCTTTTTCTAAGTCTGCTGATCGGTTCGAGTGAACAGCCTTTTCATTTACGTTCTTCCTCTTCTTTAACTTCATATATAATAGCGCTATGATAGCAAGCAATATCACTCCAACGACTACCCCGCTTCCGATGCCTGCTTTCGCTCCAGTGTTCAGTTCAGGGCTGGGTGGAGCCGCAGCCGCAGCCGGACTTCCTGATGGGAATGGGCTTACAGTGGGAGCAAAAGAATTCCCAGTCGACGACATTATTCTCGCTGATGGATTCGCGCTCGTGCTCATTGTGCTGATACTCGCTGGACCTGGGGTTGGAGTCGGTCCAAGGGTTGCAGCCAGTTGAAAGAGGCTGGAAGTGATACTACAGCATAATTTCTCCCCGCAGCACCATTTGCCATCGCTGCACTTCTGGACGGGCGCGTTGTCGGCTTGCCACTACCAGCTCGTCAGCTTCTTCACGAATTCTTGAATCAACATATTCTCAGTGTCCCTCACCTTCGCAAAATTGCAGACATCTTTGAGACAATGCTCGCTCTGCCATGTTGGATCGGTGCACCCTTGTCGCCACCAAACCTTCACGCCACCGTTTGTGCCATCAAAAGCCTCGAAATTTTGGCAAAGACCATTGGCATCGCATACGTCGTTTGCGACATTCGTGTGGCCGGCGCCTTAGTGGTTCGTACCGCAACAAACGGAGTCGCGTGAGCCGTCGGAGTTGCAGGGTTGGTATGCGACATCATCGATTTGGGTGCCATTGCGGCTGTAGCAATTGCGTGCGTTTGAGGATATCGAGTTCAGATTTGACACGGAAGCGAGGAAACAGCGAGAAGAAGGAATTGGGTGTTGAGATGGGGAGTAACATGGTTGTTGCTCAATGTTTCGGAGAGCTGCGCCGCAGCGTTGCATTGCGAGCGCTAAGAGACATCGAATGATAGGACGACAACGTATAGACTTCGTAGATCGGCGGTAATTCCGACGATCAGAAACTGGTAATTAATGATGTTGATCCCATTCGTGTTTGCATAGGGCGTTCGCGACTCTGGTCCACGTGGGCGGACTTCCATCGCATGTAGAAGCGACATCGAGTGAACATTTCGCCTTGCCTAGAAGAGCGAAGATCCTGATGAGGAAAGACCCAAAAAGAGATGGTACCATTTACCAGTATCGAAGTGCGCAATGTCCTAGACTGTCACTGACAATAGAGACTTGCCTGTCCTGAGATTGACGGTCGTTCATGACCTCGAGTTTCGCAACCAAGCAGTTGCTCTATGGATAGAATTTGCGCGTCATCCTGTTCCTCCCGAGGCTGAGCGCAATGTCGCGCGGTATTCTACTTCAGCGATTCGCGGAATTTCGATGTCGCAAGTGACGCTGTCTGTATCCATCTAAAATCTCCAGCGCGTGGGCGACACATCTGCTCTTTGACTTGTCTTCCAGCGTTAACGGAGGATCCGAGCATGCGTCCATGAGTGGAGCTGTAGTTGCAATGCAAATACTGTCTGAGGAGCCCGTGAGTCGAAGGCGAACCTGTACAAAGACATGCGGAGAAGGATGCGTTCGTCGTCGATGACGTGTTATATAGATTGGAGACGTGCATCGCGTTTGGACGACCGAATGTCTGCATCGCTCAGATCACAACGAATCTCACGCGTAAGCACTATGACCTGACTTCTTTGGGTCACATGAGTTGCACAGAGGGGTGCGTGCGGTGGTTGTGCAGTTATATGTGGAGCCAGGATTACAACCATGTTACTGTAGTCGGTCCCCGTTGCAACTTTGAGCTGCTGTGCATGATTGTGGTGGTTTTCTCCGATTCCCTACCCATCCCATGCTCCTTCATGCAATCTTGAATTGTGGTCCATGAGATGAGTGGTGATTCCGATCCCCACCCAACCCATGCGAAAGCAAACTCCATACTCCTAACTCTGAATCTCTGCAAAAGTTTCTTCTCGCACAGCAGCGACGGTCTTACCTCCTGCATTCACAAAGACATTTGTTGTTTCCTAGTCCTCAGCACGCAGCCACAGGTGATCGCGTCGCAATCTACGCGCTTTGAAGAACGTACATGCACACTGTCCTTTTAGTCTCATCAGGGCTTTGGGCATAGTGCGAAGATGCCTCAGATGTATTGAGTGTGTGACGGGAGGTTGTGGTTGGGAGAATCGAGCTGCGGAAGGAACGCCGCGAAATGTGCGTCCGTTATCACCGCGATCATCGCCATGTCTTTTTCATTCTGTACACACTGGCGCATAATACATCAAGACGTTATGTAGCGTATCACAAATCTCAAAACACACCTTCAACATACTACGAAAGGCTCCAAGCACAAGTGTTATATCTTGATGATGACTCCGAACCTGAACTGATGGGTATTTAAGATTGCATGTACTCTTCCAATACGAAGACTACTTCTAAGTACTCAAGCGAACCCCGTACTCATAACAAAGCTAACATCATCGTTGAAAGATGCTGCTGCGTCAAAAGTGTGCACTCCCCCATTGCTTCCAATATACCCCACGCTTTCGTAATGTCTGATGTATCGTGTTGGGTATCCCCACGCCTTGATCGAACTGCCCTGCCCACTCAATCCTGCTTGTGGACAAAACGTTGCGTCCTCTTTGAACGCCTTGGACCCGTCATTGGCGGCGAGTGAAAGCTTGAAGTCGAAGTGCCGGATGAATGAGCCGGCAGTGTCCCGACTTTCGAAAGATATGCACCCGCCGTTCGCCAATCCGGCGCGGACGGTCCATGACGCGGCTTGTTTGAGCGCGGAAGAAGACGAGGAAGTAACTACTTGAGTATTCACAGTGGAGCCGGTGTGCGCGATGTACTTCGTGTCGAAGCCCTTGGTCGTCGCGCGTAGACTAACTGACGAACCGATAGCGAACGTTGGCCCACTCATCAAATTTGTAGTCGCGTACTTCATCGCGACAATGTTGTTTTGCACTGCGTTCTCAGTCGCATCGGAGGGGAAGCCGGATGTCATGCAGCCTTCGTAGAAGGTGCCTTGGCCCGAGATGCTGTTGTCGCCGCCGATACCTAGAATGATGCTGCCTTCGAGGGACATCGGGTTATAGCCCTTGGCATTGGGGCGCACGCCGTTGTAGTATGTTGAGAGAGCGCCTGAGGCTGCGTTGCCGCCGCGGATGGCCCATTTGTTGGGGCTGCCCTTGACTATGGCGTTGACGAAGCGGGATGTGATGGTAGGATCGCCGGCGTTGTTCTTGACGTTGACGCCGGAGAAGAGGCCATTTTCGAGGTCAGCCATGATCCAAGGACCGCTGCCAGCGCCAGAGCCCCAGATGGTGTTGTCACCGTAGTAGATGGCTTCCATGTGGCCGTTGCTGCGGGGTTTTAGTCGAGTTTGATAAGGGAAGATGGAAGACTCACCCAGTGTCTGTGTTGCTGGTTTCTGCGTTGCCGTAGTCGAAGCAACATCCGCCGTTGTAATGTGTGCCGTCGAGAACAGCGTACATTCCCTCTGGTTGGTCACCGGTCGCGGAGCCGCTCACTTTGTTGTTTCGATACCCGGTGCCGGGCGAGACGAATACACCATACGCCTTCTGCCCGTTGAGTGTCACAGGCGCACCATCAGCGGCAGCCAAATTGTCCTTGCCATCCGCTTCAGGTCCCTTGAAAGCACCTCCTGGGGCCTGCGTGAGGTGGTTGCCCCGACCCGACTGGTCATAGATGATGGTGATGAGACATGTTGTGTTGGCACAGAACTTATCCTGGGTTCCGGCATTGGCGACGCCACCAGCAGACAAGGGCGCGATGTTGGTAGTGGCACCATCCGAGCCACGCTTGACCTGGTAGAGCGATCCAGTGAATGCACCGTACAGAGCTCGAGTTGTACTGTGAGCGGCAATGCAAGGTGTTCCGCCCGATGCGTAGAGGTCGCATGGTCCTGCAGCAGCAGAGGCCGTACCGACAAGGGCCAAGCCAATCGCACGGCGACTGAGACGAGATCGTGGCGACATGCTGGATCTTGGTTGTTGATGATCTCGTTGGTCGGGCCGTCTGTGCAATCGCCTGATTTGCTGAAGGATGCGATCACCACGCAGCACAAAGCACGAAAGCGGTAGTCATCATGTCCAGCATCCAGACAGAGTATATATACGATCAGCCAGGACACTGTCCCGAGGTCAAACCTGGCCACCGGATCCATGTGAAGTGCCTGGCATGTCAGGCTTTATCCTGTATTGGCGGGAGCGATTCCATCTTCTGCTATGCATCCCCTTCCACGTGTGAAAGGTTGTCCGGGATGGGAAGGTGTCATAAAAGTATCGGGTGTAAGGTTCTCAAAGTCGATATCGTTATAGTGCTAAGGCCAAGCTTTGCCGAGCTAAGCTTGTGAATGGCAAGCCAGCCGATCAACATGATCATCGTTCTTGACATGCCGAGTCTTGATTCGCGGGGAAATTCTGGGGTCGGGGGTGTGGTGGGGATATCATGCATACATTTCAGACGATCCCGGCGCCTTTGCCGGTAGACTCAGATGTACCGGCCTAATTACGATGCGGGGAAGCTATACAAAGTAAGCGCCGGAAGATTTATGAGTCTGGGATAATCCCAAATTTGCCTAATGTTAGCACTAACGAGAAAACAGTTCGCAGCGGAAGGTACGTTTTTTGTAGGAAGGTAATAAAGACTGTATTGAGCGCGCTTTCTGGCTGAAAAGGCCAGGTCTGCGCGGCCGCAATGAAATGGATCGTGCCCAGACACGTACAACCTCGTGTGAAACATGTTGTCAAGTTTGTAGCTTCAAGTGACTTTGATGCTTATTTTTAGTTAGTACCTCAACGCCAGTCAGTGCACTTGCAAAGTTTCCATCACTCAGCCAGGGCATCCTTTCCATTTAGAAGGCATATTCACAGACGGGACGAGGACACCAACCTTTGCGACATGCTCTCTTCGATAGTTTGAATTGAACGACATTATCACTGCTTGGCCTTTGCCGCTTCTTCCTTTTCCTTCTTCTTCCGCTCGACCTCCTGCATCTTGAGCATTTTCTTCATCGCGTTCTTCGTCATGGGTTTACCATCTGCATCCAGCATCGCCGCACCCTCCGCACCTTCTGCAGCCTCTTCTTTCTTATCCTCTTTCTTTGTCGGGTTGAGATTACCCTTCCATTCTAACTTGCGAGGCCTGAGGAACTCCTCGAGAATCTCGTCTGTCACATTTGCGCGCGCTTCTTGAAACTTCCGCACATACGCGGTCATCATGTTGATGCACTCCTTCTTCATGTCGCCAGTGAGAAGCGTGCCGGCGCGATATTCGGCTGCGAGGCGCAATAGTTTCTCGTCGTCGTCTTCAAAGTAGGCGAGATACTGGTATGGAACGTCGATGTCTGGGTTGCCGCCCTTCTCGCGATGTAGCTCCATGGTCTCTTGGCCGCCGGAGAAGGCGTGGCTGTTGATCTTCTTCTTGACCTGCTTCTCCGTATCGGTCATGAAGATGGCCGAGTTGGGATTCGAGGCGCTCATCTTGCCGCCTGCGCCCTGCAGCGCGGTAAGGAACTTGGAGTGGATGAGTGCGGGCTTCGGCGAGGGGAGTTCCATGCGACTGCAGTTTTCGCGGACGAGGCGGAAGTAGGGGTCTTGGTCAATGGCGCAGGGGATGAGGCAGGGTATCGCGGAGAGCTTCTTGGAGCGCTTATAGGACTTGCCATCCTCGCCCCAGATGAAGGGGTAGGAGGATGCGAAGGCAGCTACACACTGCTTCGCGGCGAAGGCGTTGCTGCCGATGTTCGTTGAACCGTGGAAGCCAAATGCGCCGCGCACTTGGTTGTTTGTGATGAGCTTCTCAAACTCGGTCGTGTTCAAGCTAAAGTGCCTGTTGTGGCCCGACGTGAAGAACTCCGAGTCGATGTACATGAATGTCTTCTTGACATCGAAGCCCACGGAGATGATGTCCTTGGCGTTTTGTCGTGCAAACTCGTAGACCTCTTCTTGTTTCAGCTTCTCCTTGAACAGGAACTTCTCGTCGTCTGTCAGCATGATGACCAGCGGCACGTCGAAGACATCCTGCAGCCACTTTGTGAACTCGAATGGGATCGTGTGGCCAATGTGCATGGCGTCGCTGCTGGGTCCACGGCCAGTGTACAGCAGGAAGTCCTCGCCGCGCTCATATGTGTCCAGTATCTGCTCCAGATCGCGGTGGGAGAAGAAGAGACGCCGCCGTAACCAGCGATGTGGCTTGTGGCCTGTGACGCGCTCGAACCGCTCCAGCAGCGCGTCGTCGATGAGTTTGGTCGCCCACTTTTGCGATATCGCAGCGTAATCGAACTCGAGGACATTGCCGTCGGCGTCGACAGCGGCTTGCACGTCCCACGGGTTGATCTCCTGCTCCGTCGCCTTGGTCACGGGCTGCGTCGCAGTTTCGGCGAGGCTGAGGGCGGCCACGGAGGGCGGCTCTGGTTCCGTCATGGTGGCTGCTATATCACAATACAAGTCAATGGTTGTTTATGAAGCGCGGAAAGACAGCTCACTTACTCTGTGACTGTGTCGTGACCCTTGCGCCTGCCTGCTGTCCCTGTGTTGACTCAACCCCGCCAATTAATTTACAGCCCCGCCAGCCAGCACAGCCACTGCCCGCGCCACAGCTTGCGCCACGCCTCCCATTGGCCGCCGTCTCCGCATTCCGACAAAGGCAAATCTCGTGCCTGTAAGATGCCGTCACTCGACCATCACACCACCCCGACGCCATTCACTCTCTCCCAGCGTAGCCAGTGCAACTCAATTGCGCTCGACAATGCCCCTTCGTCACTTGAGATAGTCACCCGCGATACAGGTTGCTTCTGAGCTCCCTACCCACAATACACCGTCCCATTTCGCCGCCTCACCAACCACGCTCCCACAGAGCTTCGAAACGTCGTCACAATGGTCAAATTCTATTCGTCCTCGGAGACATACCCATACCCCTTCCCCGCCGTCACCCTCGCCTACTTCCTGCGCTACCCCAACCCGTACTCCACACACGTGCTCTCCACCGACACCATCGCGCGCAGCTTCGACCCGGAAACGCAGCGCCTGACCACCATACGCCTACACCTCAAGCGCTCCAAGCTCCCCTCCGCCGTGCTGAAGCTGCTCCCGCGCTCGCTCCTCGGCGCCTCCGCCACCGGCGACACGCAGACCTTTATCCTCGAGAAGTCCGTCGTGGATGTCAAGGAAGGCTGGATGGACACGGAGTCGCGCAATCTCGAGTGGACAGGCGTTTTGAGCGTCGTCGAGCGCCAGAAATTCATGCGTCCAGACCCTGCAAAGCCATCAGCACTTCACGACGAGGATAAGATCTGGCAGGGCATGGAGACAGCCGCGCGGCGCCATGGGTTCTTGAACTTCAACAACGGTGCGAAGGTCGAGGATTCGAGCGAAACAACGGATGTGGTGAGTAGCGTGACCCTTCATTCGCACATCGGCGAGACGTGGAAGAAGAAGCGTGAAGCCGCTGCCTCCGCCTCCGCCCCCGCCGAAGACGAAGCGCCCCCGAAAATGGGCTTTCTACGTAGCTGGGGCACCCAAGCTCTACAACGCAATATCGAGAAGATTGGTCTCACGCGTGCTCAGCGCAGTCAGCCGAATGCGCGCGAGGGCATGAAAGTTGTGCTGGAGCGCATGCGTGAGGGCGGGCTAGTCGCAGTGCTTGAGGGCATGCGGAAGGATCGCGAAGCCATACTGGCTGGGCGACCACTTGCCGTGCCATCTCGGACGGGCAATGATGACGAATGAAAGAGTACGATATATGTGTGTTTTCGGTTTTAGCGATGGCGTTTTGAAGGGTGTAGGTGACTCTCCCATATATTCCCGTTTTCTTGAGATGGATGTAACATAGTCAGCGAGCGGAAGGTCTTTTTTCCACGTGAAAAGCAACAATGTAGCATTATCCAGCAAGTAGGTCAAGTCAAAACCTTAAAAGTAAAAAATTCCATAAGACTCAAGGAAAATCCGTGTGTTTGGGTATCATATACTTCCCTTCCCCTTCCATAAACCGCCACCCCCCAAACTCCCATATATACAAGAAACCACTGCAATCACCCTACGAATCCCAGATCGGCCCATACGCACTAACCCCCCTCCCCTCCAACCCACCCACAACCCACCTCACCACCTTCTCATTACTCAGCACAAACACCGCATCCACCCTCTCCCTCCGACTCTCCCTCCACACGACCTCCAACAAGTCCGGACGGCCTATGTGATCCGTATCCAGGACAATCGCGTTTGGATCAGCTTTATCCACCAATGCCATGATATCACTGCCGTACGTTTTCAGCGGACTGCGCGTGCTCCAAATGAGTCTTGCGTGTTGCGCGACTGGGCGTTCGAGAAGGGAGGACAAAGCGGGTCCGATGCCCGAGCCGGTGGTGAGAATGAGGACGCGCGGGAAGAGCAGTGAGAGCGAAAGCACGCCAGCTTTCGGGTGGGATTTGATGTAGAAATGCATCTTCACAGCCTCCTCCTTCCGGCCTGTTTGCGCACTAGCAGCGCGCGCGAGAGCAGCGTGGTGTTGCGCCGCCCCGATGATGCCGCGCGTCCAGTCACCTGCGTTAGAAATCACCATGCTGGGCCCAGCGGCGCTGGGGAATGTGGCGAACGGGTGCCACTCGTGCAGCGGGGAGGTGGAGATGGAGAGGCAGGAGAAGCGGTGAATTGCGTGCGGGAAGGAGAGACGGATGGCGTGGGGGGAGAGGACGTGGGCGGTGAAGGTCCAGCGGCGGAGGCGGAGCCACGGGTAGATTAGGAGGAAGGTGAGGAGGGTGAGGTTCCAGAAGGTGATGTCGTGGAGGAGTATGTTGGTGATGGATTGGTGAGGTGTGGATGCGGAGTGGGCGAGGAGGAGGAGTTGCGTCCAGAAAAGAGCGACGGATGTCCAGCCTAGGAAGCGGTGGGTTACTTCGAATGTGTTGTGGAATTTCGCTCGCATCGTGGGGAGCGAGAGTAGGAGGATGACGAGCAAGAGGAGCAGTAGCGACCATGCGATGACTGTCACTGCGAAACTACTCGCTTCTCTGATGAACATCCAGCTCGTAAACGATGTGAATCCTATCCACCACACCGTGCCAGCCACCGCTGCGCCGCTGTGTAGACCACCATAGCAATACACTCTTGCCGCAAGTCTTCGAAGTATTGACGGGGCTGACCAAGGGACCAACCAGGCTGTTCGGAATAAGAGGTTGACGAGATAGTCTTGCCGCACGAGAATGGCAAGAAGGAAATTGGAGGACGCGAGTGCTGCAAATGTTGTGCATAGCTGTCGTCTGTCGGCATGACTACGTTGTTGTTGTTGCCGTAAGAGCAGGAAGACGCCAATGAGGTTGAGTGTAAAGACGAACGTGAACAGACGTCGGTAAACAGTGAGAATGCTGTATCGGAGACACCGAATGACACGCCTGTGCCACGGTATCGGTCGGTGTAATGAGTCTTGATCAGCCTTGATAACAAGTTGATATCTTTTCTGGGCAATCGAATCTTGGTATAGTGTTGATGCATTGCTGAATCGTCTTGCTCCTGGAAGCACAGCCTTTTCCAGATCAATATCTTCGTACGCAGGCGGAAGTGCGAATTGAGTAGGGTCAAACTCTAGGGCCGGCGGAAAAGCTGGTAGAGGAAGCACCATGCTACCATCGCCCTTGTGTTGACTCTTTTCATGTCCGGCTCGTGGTGTCCGTCCATCCCACCAGTTCTGGTACTTGCAAGATCTATCCGAAGAGGTATACATTCCGCGGCACCTGTATGACTCTGTAAGACGCACTGAGTCGACTGGAAGCAGCGTGGTCGTCTGTGTCGTGCGGATCCAAACCGGGTAAGCACATGATTTATACTCTCCAAACTTGTAGGTACAACTCCACATTTCCGCATGAGAAACACGACAAGCCCCGGCTTGCGCAAACTGGGCTTTCCGCTAAGACACGCTCCATGATAGACCAGGCCTGCAAGGAGAATGAGTGACGAAATGAAAGGGGACACAAGAACGAGTGGCTAAGATGAATTTTGCCTCAGCGCCCACGGTGTTTCCATGCCAGATCGAGGGTATGCGGTTTTGAGTTCCCCACGTGGAATGCATTCTGGGAGATCACGGCAGATAGCGTGCGTCTCGGAGAGCTGCATCGATGCTGGCCAAGGCATGGCAAGCCTGTAACAGAGGCGTAAAACATCAGTGCATTGCAAAGCCATCAAAACGTCAGAGGGCCATGCAACAGCAGACTGTTACGGATGAGCTGCAGGTAAGATGGGACTGCGGCCAGTCGGCATGCTTAGCGGTGTTTGTGGGTCGAGCTCCGCTTCCCAGACTCCAGATAACACAGACATTCCTGGCTGCTTGGCGACACCTGCCATATTGTCTCTAGCATCTTCTCGTTGTGGTTCGATGCAAGACTGTTGCAAATTGCCGCCTGTGAAGTACTGAGTCAGACAAATCCAGATGCGCACCTTCCCTAGCTTTGAAGCGTGTTCAGAGGCGGGGCTCAATGGTATTGCAGGATTAGAATTGTGTAGACTTGTGTTCATCGGGGGTCCTGCAAGGAGCGCCACAGTTGCTAGTAGCCGTTTGAGATGCATGCGCCGTCCACGCTGTGCTGCTCGAGAGGTAACTCGTTTTCGAATTCCATATGATGACAATGTCCTCTGTCATTGTGGGAATATCGAGTGGTGATGCTGCTGACAGCTTTCGATACTGAATCTTCGCGAAAGTGAGCGACTTGCGTGTAACGAGGATCTCCTTCATCATGCTGCATGTGAAGCTCAATTGAGATGAAGTTCGACCTCGACGGTCTGATGTCCCTTCGTGTTGAGGCGTGGGCCGATGCATGCTGGCCTTGGACCGGGTTGCTGGGACTCCTGAACCAGGCTTGTCGCACGCAAGGGACGTCACGAACAGCCTAGTCTGGATGTTTGGCGTCAGTGCGCAGGAAGGAGGTGGGCGATCTGTGATACAAAAACAAACAGAGTTTTCAGGTTCATGCATCTCTTCTACAACTGGGTATGACGTCTCGGTAGCGTTGCCGGTCTGGAGCTGAAGGTGTATGCATCCTGTTGAGTCGTGTAACCACAAAATGGTCGCTGTACAACCTCATGCGATTCTGGCTATGTCCGAATGATTTGTCGTCCGAGAATGTCGATCCGGGGTACTGCGCCCGAGCACGACAGGTATCGACTTACTTAGATCAGCAAACAGCTGCCCAGCTTGGAGTTTGCTGAGGTTCGTCCGTTTCGCTCCTTGTCTCCCTGTGCGTGTTAGCCGTGACAATATCCTGTTTCGCAGCTGCGAGCTCAACCAGCGTGAACAGTAGACTGCTGTAAACTCTCAGAACGTCTCTCATTGGACTGAGAAGGCTTGTGCATGATTTAGGATACCGATATATAGGAGAAAACTAATGAATGGATGATATGAAGAAAGAAAATGTCAAGTGTGAGCCATGCGCCTGCCGCGTGTTGCTGCTATTCACTCGGCTTGAGACCGCTCACTGTAGCAGTGATACATGTCTTCGGCGTCGTTTCGCACCGAGACCCAGTGCGCCGTAATATTCGCCATCTCTGCCTCGCCCTTTAACCTGCGATTGTGGTGTTCTCGGTGGGCGCATTCAGCATAAGCTCATCTCCTGTAGGCTCGCTTTCTGACTTGAGGCGAAGACACTCGACGTCTTCGGTCTTGGCTTGACGTCGTACCAGGATGATGGCCATGATTTGGCGTAATGTACCATGGTTTATTCGGGGAGCAAGGGTCTCCCACAGGCCTGGGTCGAGTCGGTCCGCCAGAGTATACGTGACGAGGTCTACGAGCTTTTTAGGAGCTTTAGGCTCCCTGAGAACGTGTTCAAAGACCACCTGTACCACATTTTGAGCTGGCGATGTGGTCTGGTCGTCCCCTGCGACAGGCTCGGATTCGAGCAGTTCTTGTAGCGACATGCCTAGGCGGAAAGCTTCCTCAATCATGATATTGGTGTCAGCTGCAAGTTTCTCCAGGCATTTCTGAGCAAGTACTGAAACTCCGAGTTTATTTGCGAGGCCGTGAAGTGCGTATCTTGGTGAAAATATTGTCAGCATAGTGTACATTAAAGCCGCAGTATTACTGTGGCGAATGATCGGAACTTACAGATGCTCCGCGTCATCATAGTGCAAAAGACCATTGAAGTAGATCCAGTTCACCAAAGATAGTACCACGCGGTGCTCAGCATCTGGGAAGAGCAACCGTCGTTGTGCTGCCGCCTTCTGCGTACTGGTCTTCGCGGCCTCTCTTTCATGATGCTTGACTTCGCGTAAAACGGACGAAAGACGCTGCGCGACTTCCATGACACCTTTGGCTTGCAGAGCCTCGAGACGTAGATTTATGCCCAAATCCTTTAGATCTTTTTTGGCGAACGCCACCTTTGATCCAGTCATGACTACGTGTCGCTTGCCCACTTCTTCGACGATAACAGCGTCAATGGTCTTTTGAATACGTTGCTGATATGACTTGAGTGGATATTCTCCATGAATCTTTGCAATGAGAGGAACCGCCTGCGGATTTAGTTAGTGACCAAGGGATCATTACGCGCTTCGATGCTGGTCTGTAGGAGACAACATGCCTTGTTCTCGAGGTGCTCCTGGTCAAATTCCTCTTTGCTCACGCACGGGGAGACGAGATCCTTGAGGTCCTTGCGCAACTTGTCCGCCACTGCATAAGAATTTCGCAGTGGTTGCGACTCTTTGAAAACACGGGCCGCACCGCTGCTGTGGCAGCACAAGATTTCCTGGTGGATGACCCTGCTGTTCTTCAACTTCTTACCATACTCGAGTGTAAGCTCTGTGTTCATCAGAGACCTGTCTGCGAATTAGTTTGAGCGTACATTACAAGATTGAAACATACTGATATGGCTTGAACTTGTCGGTCTCTTCGAGAGGCACGTCCATGGGGACCTTTGCGAGTTCGCGCACGACTTCGAATGCAGGCGAGGTATTCATGGCTAGACTTGTGGTGATAGGGGCCTGCGAAGGGGGTCGCAAGCCGTCGTCGGGGGTTTCGAGCATAATCATAGAGGCACGCGATCCCGGGCTCGTTAATGGGGTAGGTGCTCTCTCCACAACCATGTCGTCTGTGGGCTGTCGATCCTGGTTGCTCATGACGGATAGACGATGAAAGAGAACGGAGGGTGTATAGAAGCAGAAGAAAGAGTGGTTGGAAAGAGATATATACTGGCTAAAGTAGCGGACAAAGCTTGCCGTCACTTACCCTGCCCGTAACGAGCTGACGGGAGGCTCGAAGTGAGAGCGTGAACGATGGCTGCGAAGGTGAGCACTCACAAGAATCTACGATGAGATTTTAGGCGCGCTGTAAAGGTGAAGGGAACGATGGGAGTGCGCGTTTATTTCGAAATTGTCAAAGTTGCACTTTACATTGTCTGGTAATCGCTGGGCATAATTGCTGCTTAAAATGCGCTGGGAGAGCGCCAAGTGAAGGTCGACGAGGCAAAGGTGGTGACCACATCTCCAGCATGATATACGTATCACGGGTACCTATCCAATCCCTCGATGCCCGATATGCGTGGGCCAAAGGAGCTGAGGTGAAGTTGGTGTTTGGGATGACGGTGTTTGGAGCAGCTCGAATGCGGAAAGCGCTAGCGCGCGACCCCACCAGGACCCAAACACAACCCGATGGAAAGTTGAGCAGCGTGTCATCATGGCCTCCTTCAACCGAGAACGCGTCGAACACGCGTTGAACGAGCTGATTGTGCGCATTGTGCCCGAAGACGTCGACGATGACGAGGAAATTGCGAATCAGCGCTTCGACGAGGCTTTTGGATACGCTATAGACACGCTCAGCGCGGCGGGGGACCCTCCACTCGTCCCAGACACCGACCACATTGCCGACTTGATAGACAGCAGGAGTAGGTCATGGTGAAGGGCAGGTCATATGACTTCAAGCTAATTACGCTGCAGTATCCAGCAACGGTGACGCGCAGAGCCGAGCACGCTTCCACAACCTCTTGCAACGCCTCATATCACAGCCCGTTTTGGATCAGAAATGGCGCATGCTGTACTTCCTCCACGAACTCTCCGACCTCCCTCTGCCGCAAGAGCAGCCCCGTACGCGTGACTCGCGCAGCCGCTCTCATGAACCCACGACACCCTCCAAGAAGCACTCCAATGCGCCGGCCGTCACCAGTCCCGCCTTCAGAGAGGCCTTTGCGCGGCCAGGCTTGACGACGCTGCCCGTCAATACTGGCTCACCAAAGGCAAGCACGCGGCAAGCCCCGCCTCCCGTGCTTGAGAAGCCAGAAAGGAAAAAGGAACGGCGGCCCCAGTCTGCCACCAAGGAACAACAACAGGCCGACGCCGGGCATGTCGAACGGCCCGAGACAGGTCCATCAGAGCCGGCTCTACTGCGCGACCTGCCCTTCACTCTCCAGGGACTGTCCTCTACAAACCTCATATTCCCTTCACCGACTGCGCTCAATCTCCCTCCCAGTCTCCCCGTACCCATCATCAGTCTCTTACACACCCTGGCTGAGCCCGCAATACTGTACCGGGGACTAGCAGAGTTCGTGGAGTCGGCCGATGGCGGTCTCATAGGGCAAAGCTTTCGCTCTGCGTTGGCGAAAGAGCTGAGGGCATACCTGGGCCTGGTCGCGACATTGGAGGGTCAGATACGGAGAGCCCTCACACAACTGAGCGAAGGACCCGCGCATCAGGGCGTCAGCAAGGCCGGTGTCACACTGAAGCGATGCATGATCTGGATCCGAGAGCCTACAATGGGGCTTCGACTGATGAGCCTGATGGTGGAGGAATCGAAGACGAAAAAGGGCGGCGAGCTAATCGCGCTGATACACTCCTTCTCCCTGAACCACGGCGACCCGTATGTCATGGCCTTTGCTGAGCGCCTACTGTCTGATGTCACGCGACCTTTTTATGACATGCTTCGGCAGTGGGTGTATGACGGCGAGCTCTCAGATCCCTATGGCGAGTTCTTCGTCTCCGAGCAGAGTGAAGACGAGATTCTGGAGGCGAATGGCACCGAAGGCAAAGGAGGCGCAACCAGCGTGTGGGAAGACAAGTACCGGCTGAATGACAAGATGGTGCCCACCATTGTGACTGAAGACTTCGCGAAAAAGGTCTTCCTGATCGGCAAGACGTTGAACTTCATCCGTTATGGTTGCGGTGATGCTGCATGGGTGGACACCTACTCGAAGGAAGCATCGAAAGAGCTGCGCTATGGCGACACAGCGAATCTGGAGCGCTCCATTGGCGATGCATACAAGACAACCATGGCGCGCCTGATCGATCTCATGGCCAACAAGTTTAAGCTTTTCGACCACTTGCAGGCGCTGAAGCAGTACATGTTGCTTGGTGCAGGTGACTTTATCGCTGTGCTCATGGAGTCCCTATCTTCGAACCTCGACCGACCAGCAAATACACAATACCGCCACACCTTGACAGCTCAACTCGAGCATGCGGTGCGCAACTCGAATGCGCAGTTTGACACTTCGGATGTTCTGCGGCGACTCGACTCTCGCATGTTGGAATTGTCACACGGCGAGATTGGCTGGGACGTCTTCACTCTCGAGTACAAGATCGATGCGCCCGTCGACGTCATTGTCACACCCTTTGGCTCCAAGCAGTATCTCAAAGTATTCAACTTCCTCTGGCGCGTAAAGCGAGTCGAATTCGCTCTCGGCTCAACATGGCGACGATGCACGACTGGCGCCCGTGGTGTTCTGGGCACCGTCTCGGATAAAGTTGGCACTGATTGGAAGAAAGCGCGCTGTGCCATGGCCGAAATGGTACACTTTGTCAGCCAACTCCAGCACTACATTCTCTTCGAAGTCATTGAATCATCCTGGATCGACTTGCAAAAAGCGCTCAACAAGCCGGAAAGCACCCTTGACGACATGATCGAAGCGCACGCAAAATACCTCAACAACATCACGCGCAAAGGTCTGCTCGGCAGCTCGAGTATCGATTTCACCGGCCAACTGCACGAGCTGCTTAAGACTATGCTGTCATACAAAGACGCCGTCGATGGCTTGTACTCCTTCTCCGTTGCGGAGTTCACCCGCCGTCAAGAGCGCGTTGCAAAGATTGAGACACGTACCGCCGCTGGCCGCTGGGGTCTGTCCGAACGCGACGCCGCCGTTTCTTCGCCCGACCCTTTCTCCCACTCACGCGCTCCATCACGCAACCAAGATCCCGACTCGCCCTTCCCACCACCCCTGCTCAAAATCGGTAATGGATCCAGCGAAGACGACGTCCTGCCCGCTCTGCAGAAGCGTCTGGGCAATCTAGTCGAAGACTTTAGGCATAGGATCAGTATCTTGCTTGGTGATCTCGTGCATTCTCCAGACGGAGAGTTGAAGATGCTGGCTGTCAATATCAATTTCAACGATGTGTACAAGCCGGAACGAAGGAGGAGAAAGGGCGAGAAGAAGAAGGATGGCGTCAAGGAGACGCCAAAGACGGTGGCAGGGACGCCGGCTGCGGCGTAGTGTAGATTTGATAGATACCCAAACGACCTTTGTGTTACTCGTGGATTATCCCGCAGTTGGCGGGGTTGTGATTTGGTCCAGAGCTTAGATATACTCAGTCAATATGAGGACCGCACTGGAAATCTGACATGATACTCAAGACTGGCTGGAGTGGCAATGTTATCTTGTATGACGCGGTTGAGAGTGATGTAGCTGTCTCGCCGCCTATCGATTTCCTAGCCTTCCGTCTCTCACTGCACCGCGCACTCGTCGGTATCCGCATACTTACCTATGCTCATTACTGCCTGTCATCTCGACGTCTTTACAGTCACTGCAGCGTAGAAACATGATTGGATCCCGATTTTTTGACGCACTGCCTTCTCTTGGCTTTTCACCAGTACAAACCGTGTCTCTGAGTTAGTTCGCTATCGATGGCCAGACCAAGGTCAATAGGACTTTGAGTTCTTGAGCATGTATGGATTGCAGCCATGGCAGCGGGTATCTTAGCGCAAAATCCTCCTCATGCTTGATTAGCTAGGCAACGAGACATAAGTTTTGAGGTGTACGGTGTCGCGCTGGCTGAGTTGCGTCGTGTTGGATGAGAATTCAAGCTGGGCTTCGAGACTGTAATTATTGGAGCAAAGCAACAGCAAACAAGAATCTCATGTCATCGGGTCGGATTTAATTGCTGAAAGCCTGACTCCAATAAGTCTCCTCAGTCCCCATTCCCTACCCAATAAAGAGGGCCTCGTGTAGTTTCTTCGTGTACCACAATACGATAGCAATGGATGAGCCTGGGAATACTCTGTTGGAATGCACTATAAGCTGTTCCGCGCAAAGAATTATAAATTCCATTAGGAATTGTCATTATATCAGTGTGCGATAGCAGTAAAGCTACTCCTTATTTCCTAGCAGATTGGAAAAATAGACTCAATCCTCGCTTATACAAGTCTTATAGTCTTTATCGCGTGAGAGCATAACAATTAGCTGAGTTGGAAAGGCGTCTTGTAAAAAGGTATGTATTGAAGATCTGAAACCTATTTTAATCGAAGAATGTACAACAGAAGCGTCCTGTTCGGAAGATAATCACTGGATGGTCACAGGCTCCCCACTCTGATTCATGAATTGAGAGAGAGAAAAACTCTCAGCTTGAACACCGGCGCTCATCACAGTTCTGGATCGTCCTGACAATGGGCACGTTTAGAAGTGGTTGGGTCCAAGAGGCACACCGAGGGCGTTCAGCAGAACCATAGTCAGCGCAACACCAAGAGTGCCCGGCGCACCGGGGTCAAGAGCGTTGTTGAATACAGTTCGCGTCTTGCAGCCAGAAGTCGGAACACCGTTGAAACGGTCTGTCAGGAAGTTGAGGACATCGCCGGTGCTGGTCGCGGCCTGGGTGAAGTGCTCGCCAAAGTTGTCGCGGACGTACTCGATCGACACGCCTGCGTTGCAGAACTGCTGCACAAGCTTGTCGGTGTCAGCGATGGGCGAGATCTCATCGTTCACAGACTTGTAGACGAAGATTGGCATCTGTGGGGTACCAGTAACACCCATGGTTGCTCCGGCCTTGATGGTACGCTCAGCGATAGGGTCTAGGTCAAAATTAGCATGATGATCATCACGAGATTTAGAAGAAGACAGATGCATGCGGCATGTGTGATATCATAGGGAGCTTGGCAGGAAAGGATATTGATTACTTACCCCTGAAAATGGCCTGTCCCTGCTTGAAGTATGTGAAGATATCCTGGCCAGCATAAGTCTTCACGTCGGCGTAGAAGCACTGTCGGCCGGCCTGGTTGAAGGCATCGGCCTTCTCCGGCACCAAGCTCTGCTGGACGAAAGCGCCGAAGTCGGGATAAGCATTACCCAAGCCCAAGAATCCAGCGGCACTGAGACCGGCAAAGAGACCCTTGTTGATGGTGTTAAAGACATTCTCGACGTTGGGGGTCACGCCACCAATGGCCATTCCGACAAAGGGGATCTCCGGGGCATATTTGGTCTGGAGCTCGGCGGCCCACTCGGAAGCAAGAGCACCGCCACTGTAACCCCACATCTGGACCTTCGCGTCGGACGAGACGCTAGTGGTAGATCCAGATGCAAGTGCTGCACGGATACCATCCAAAGTTGCGTAACCAGCTTGAAGTCCAGCGACGAAAGTAGATTTGGGGCCCTCCCAGTCTGGGGAGTTCACGATCCAACCTTGGTTGAGCGCAGCGGCCATCAGTGCTGCTTCAATACCTCCAGTTCCAGCATATGTGGTGTTGGATCCAGTCTGAAGGGTGTAGGATGGCGCGCAGTTGATCTCGCCGCCACTGTCCTCGGCAACCTGGTATGAAAGCAATTTCTTGGTGTTGGCGTTCTTTGGCACGAGCACAGTGGTGACTGTGGCTACAGGGTTGCCGAGAGAATCGGTAGTCCTGTACAGAAGCTGCCAGGCGCCCTTCAGGTTGAGAGGAATGGTTTGGAATAGCGAAAGAGCACTGGGAACTGCCCGGCTCCTCAAAATCGCTCCAGGCTTCGCAGACTCGAAACCAGCAGGTGGTGTGTAGAAGGGATCATCGGAAGGAGGAATGGGCTTGCTGCCACCTCCCAGAAGAGAACCGATCACGCCCTGAGGAGCGGCAGACGCAAGTCCAGCAAGCGCAAAGAGCGCGAATTTGATGGCGGAAGTCTTCATCTTCGGTAAGAGTCCTTGTGAATGAAGTAAACGCAAGTAATAGCTTGATCGATGGTGATGCCTGCCAGGAAAGACATCGTGACCCCTTATATACACTCGTGTTTGCTTCTTCTACCCCAGAAAATCTCAAATAAGACTTCTAAGTCGAAGTTACTCCAAGCCATCACATGGGTGGCCGTCTGGAGTTGCGTGTGAAGGAGGCCGAATGAACCAATGGAAGGGTATACCGAGGCCTTGATCTGGTTGGTCAGAGCCGGTAAGACTTTAGCAAATGTGTAAGAGTGTGCAAGATGTCTTCATGTGAGCGTCTTATAGAGCCTATGAGGCAGCTCAATGGGGCCTCGGTTGAAGTTGTGGCCGCGGCGCGCTAGGGAAGGATCAGCCATGCAGGATCATCTGAAGCGAAAGTTTAAGTGACGGAACGTGGTAACGCTAAAACTCCGCCATCCCGTTTCAATTTCAAGAAAATTACCTAGGTGGGTACACAGAGGAACACGTAGGACTGAACTTGTTTTTCCCTAATGTTGCACACCGAATGAGTGCGGTAGGTAATTATGCCTTTCTACATGGGAGGCAAGCACCATGACGACGATGATGTTACCTGAGGTGCTTTGGTGGGTGGCCCTGCATCTCAAGTTCACGGGTACCTGTACACTTGACAGCTGCACCTCGTGTTGTGCTCTGCGTACCCCGCATTGTGGAGCCGCCTCATCCGCTAGATTTCCCCAGATCCAGGGTCGGCTCAGAGAAGATCCGTTTAGCACAAAAGCAAAATGCTCGCACGGCTGTGATCAGCAGAACCAAGAATATTGCCGGCGAGTCTTCGGGATGATCGATTGGGCCAGGCTGGCCCAGCAGTTCGTTTACTTATATTTTTGGAGTCAGATATGGCATGACTCCGCGGAACAGTTACTACCATCCACGCGCCCGAAATCATGCTTTCTTCAGGCCACGAGCAAACTCGCAGAACAATCATCGATGTCCGAGGATACGCTGATGCCCTGCTGCATTTGCACTAACCTCACTGAAAGCGTTAGCATAATACTTTTCTTGCACAAGAGCTACTGCCCAGGGTTGTCCACTCCGGTCATCTAAACATCCTTGAGCTAGCTCTTGCAAGAGAATAACCTGACGATCTTTCCCAGGGGTGCGGGGGGAGTGCATGCCGCGATGTGTCAACTGTGCCTACGCATACTGCGCCTCTAACAATCACAAGGTGCTAGGTCCAGCCTTGGAAGACAAGCGCAAGCGCACGGAATGATGATGTCGGTAGAACGTGAAAGGATGCAAAACAGTTGTCGGCCACTACGCACTCCACTTCCGAAAGTCTGAGACGAACCAGCTCAAACGGCTTACAGTAGCAGTAAAAAAATCATAATGATCGAGAATATTAAGGTGGTAAAGCCGGGTCGCACTGGAATCGAAGGAGTAAGCTCTTCTGGTCATTGACGTATGGTCCAAAGTCTCCGCCGCGCATGCAGCTCGAATTATGCAATGGAGCCTTCGGCAATGATTTTGAAATAATAGAGCAGCGCCACAAAGAAAGTAATGTGATGATCGAGCGCAGTCTTGAAGCGAGAGAAGAAAAAATGGTCACCATGACGGTATAATAGAAGAGGGTCATCGGAGAGGCCGGAGAGGGAAAACCTTCGGGAAGGTTAAGAAGTCGAAGCGCATACCCCATGAAAGGTTGTATTCAACTGCCTACAGTTTCAACTGCTTCATTCAGTCATGGGCTGGCAGTGCATAGTAGCTGGCTGCTATAAAGCAGGGGACCCCAAGTGTCACGCCCAAACAAACGTCTCGAGGCACTATCCCCCTCTTGCGGCTCAGGGCAGTCGCTCTGATTGGAATCTATGCTCGATGTTGATTTTGGGAGACGAAGTCACGAATCTCCAGATCTCTGAATCCATGACTCCATTCGAAGATCACAGCCCAGCAAAGAGTCCATGGCTCGATCTCGAGGTTGTATCTTACCGCGTGCTAGACCTGGCGCTCATGCAGATCCGAGCTGAGCAAAGGTATGTAGACATGATTTGCGTTGATTTGCGTGCTGCAGGTTCTCAAATATGCTGAAAAGTGACAGGATGCAAGAGTAGATTGTCCAATGACCTGAAGTTGTACACAGGGCCTTGCCGTCGAGTTCAAAATTTATCAATGCTGTGTATAGCTACAGGCTTTGACATGTCTGAGCTCACTTTCCTCCGTGGCTGACAATCAGCATTAGTATTGCGCAACCGCTTAGGCATGTCTTCGCGAATCTCAACAGTTGACACCGACGAGAAAGTGCCAAGATTTCGATGTACACTCCCAGATCATTCGCTTATCGAGATGAGGCAGTCGCGATGAACAAGTTGAAGTGGAAAGAAAGATGCGATGGAGTTGTTAGGCGAGCCGAGAAAAGGCGACGCTTATGTCAGACCCTGGCCCGTTGGTCATCGCAATCTGAATTTGGCAATAGTCTAACCATGTGGAGACATACTTCCTGTGAAAAATGCTACCCAGCCTTTGATTCCCCGCGCACAACCAATCTGATCCCAGAGAGATTGCGTGCTCCGATGCATCTCCAAACCTGTAAAATCTCGGCATGATCTCAACCGTGCTGCATAAGCTTCCGCCATGAAAAGCTTCCGTCCGCCCAGCCGGATGCTTCGCAGTCATCGCGACTCCAATCAGACACCTCGATAATCACTCTGCGCGCTCGAAATTATGGCATCTACGGATCCGGAGAAAGTCTCTCACGATAATGCGACATCACCGGAGCCTCTTGATCATCTGCATGTGGTCAACGAAGACCGACTGCGCCGGTCGCTCTCGGCGCGACAAGTCCAAATGATAGCCATCGGCGGTACCATCGGGACTGGACTATTCCTTGGGACCGGAAAGGCTCTGGCAACAGGCGGACCTGCATCGCTACTGATCTGCTATGCCATAGTTGGGGCTATCGTCTTCATGACTATGCTGGCGCTAGGCGAGATGGCTGCTTTCGTACCAGTCGCTGGATCGTTCTGCACTTTTGCTGGACGCTATGTCGACGATTCATTCGGTTTCGCATTGACTTGGAATTACTGGTTCAATGATGCGGTATCGACTGCAGCCGATCTGGTCGCACTTCAACTGCTTGTACAGTACTGGACCGACAGCTTCCCTTGGTATGCACTCGGCATCATTGTCTGGGTGCTGATCGTCCTCGCCAACATCATTGATGTGCGCGCATACGGTGAGTTGGAGTACTGGCTCAGTCTGCTAAAAGTGGTGACCATCATCATCTTCATTATTCTCAGCATCGCAGTCAACGCCGGCGGAAACATTGGGTATGGCTATATTGGCGGCAAATTTTGGACACAAGGCGATGCGCCATTTGTTGGAGGCATCGGCGGCTTCGCGTCTGTTTTCGTGACAGCCTCGTTCGCGTACGGCGGGACAGAGTCCATCGCCATTACAGCTGGAGAGACGCGCGACCCCGCGCGAGTACTCCCGCGGGTTGTTAAGAATGTCTTTTGGCGCATCTTGTTGTTCTACATCTTGTCCGCGCTTATGATCGGCCTCAACGTCCCATACGACTATCCCGGCCTCAGCACCAAGTCCAGCCGCACATCGCCTTTCACGATTGCTTTCCAAATGGCCGGGTCGAAAGCTGCAGGCTCCTTCGTCAATGCGGTCGTTCTGACCAGTGTTGTTTCTGCCGGTTCGTTCAACTTTCTGTGGCATACTCCAGCAAAACCACTGATCGGCATTTAGGTAACCATGCTGCTCTACGCGGGATCTCGACTCCTGTATACGCTGGGCGCGAACGGCCATGCCCCAAAAGTTTTCACCAAGCTCACGCGCTATCAAGTGCCATGGGTCGCGGTCATGACTACAAGTTTAGTCTCAATTGTTTTGTTCTCGCTCTCGTTCGCCGGATCTGGTCAAGTCTGGACATGGCTGCAAAACATCGTGGGAGTCTCGAATCAACTGAGCTGGATCTGCATCGGTATCGCATCGCTGCGCTTCCGCGCCGGTCTCAAAGCTCAAGGTAAAGAGCACCTCCTACCGTTCATCAACTGGACATATCCATGGGGCCCCTGGATCTGCATTGTGCTCAACATCTTCATTGTACTGGTACAGGGCTGGACATCCTTTAGCCCGAGCTTTGGGGCCGTCGACTTCGTTAGCTTCTATGTTGAGTTGCCGGTATTTCTGCTCATGATTGTTGTGTGGAAACTACTCAAACGCACGAAGTTGCGCAAAGCGAGCGAGATGGATCTGCAGACGGATGTGTACACGAAAGAAGATATGGAGCCGGAGCAGAAGGGGTGGAAAGGCACGGGAAAGAGGATCGGAACGTGGTTATGCTTCTAGGCTTTGGTATATTGTCGTCGACCTTGATACCACTACTGTTCGGCAATGCAGTAACACTATGTATGGACTATAAGGACATTCCTTTCTCTGTTGCATAATGTAAAATGTGGGGCGCTCTCTCCAGCGTCATCTCGCGCCTTACGCCATTTCGACTAGCGTAGGCTGTCCGAAAACCAGGCGCCGCTACCTGAACCGTTTCACTCGTCTTTTCACAATTAAGACGCGTATACTCAAAGCTTTTAATTACTCAGCGGACAGGTTTTTGCTACGTTTTGGCCGTCAGCCTTGCGACTGAGCAAACACCGAAGACATGCAGGTTGATACTGCGGCGAGACAATAAGCCGATACTGCCGTGCCACAGTTGTAAGCTTTGCCTCGACCAACCAGATCCTCTTCTTGTTCTGCCAAGCTATGGTACCGCCCTTTTCAACGTCTTTGCCGCCTGTTTCAACAATTGTTCTATCTCGTTGACTCATTCTTGTAGTGGCTGAGACTGAAGCCACGCACACGGAGTCCGCGGACAGTATGACTGCTCGCATTGACGCCCGATTTCTCAGCAGAAGGATTACACACCCTGGCTGCGCAAACGTGAAAGTGCGAGCACCGAAGTGACCATCGGCTTCGTGAGCAATGTCGCACGTCTTGGGCGCAGCTGAAAAATCTGGCGCTTTTTATAAGGAGTTTCGGGTACAGATGAATATGTTCGACACTGATTCGGATACGATCGATGCAGACCAAGTCATTGAACAAATCTCAGCGTGCTAAAGACTTTGCGACTCTTCCGTCCAGCGACCTTTTGCACTCTCCGTAATACAGCCTCCACATCGCAACTTTTTGGTTCCGGAAAAGCAAGATGCTGCATGCCACGGATGTCACGGATCTACTTCAATCCAAGCCACCTCAACAAATACGAAAAGCCAAGTCATCATCTCGCGAACACAAACGACTGAGTAGAACTCTCGCAGATTTTCAGGATCTCTACGTCGCCTCTGAATTATGTCGTACCATCGTCCGGCAACTCCGAGCAATTTCACGGTCTCGAGCAGCGCCCATAACGACCATTGTCTCTCTTGGTCTGGGTAGCCTTTCCGTTGTCAAGTGCGAGAGTCGGAGAATGAAGCAACTCGTCATCCTGCTGTCGGTTCGGGACATCCTGCACAGAATTTGTGGATCGCCAATTGAGGTTTACGCTCAAGATCCTTCGTTCACCCGGTTGGACGAGTCGTTCTTGCTTAGCCTTGACATCAAAATTCTACATACATCTTCAGCCGATTCCTTGGGCGAAGCAGCATCTACCTTGTCGCCAGCGACGCTGGTCTATTCGCCCTTCCTTACGCTTGAGGTGTATGAACAATTATTGAACACATCCAAAATGCAAGTTCCTCTTATCTTCGGTGATGACTTCACCGCATTGTTGAAGAAGTGGCCAAAGCGAAGTCCGGAACAGAAGCAAGTCGAGGCGTTGATGAAGACGGGCTTGGCAAGTTACAAGCGAAGCGTGGTAGGTAACAAAGGTTTTTGGGATGACGAGGATGGAAGTTTTCCGATGGCCATATATGACGTTACAGAGAGGCAGGACAAGGCAAAGCAACTGAGAGCGAAGATTTGAGGGTGGTGGTCATTAATCATCATTCAAGCCACAAATCTGCACGTTGGAAGCTCAATAGCAAACCTGCAATCCCTGTACCATCATCATATGACAGCCAAGTCTCCTTCGTTGCTCCAAAAGCAAACAAACGGTTTATTCCGTGACCCGAGATCTTCTGGCACGCAGTGTGGCAGCTTCCGTGTGTTCAACCACGTCGACTCGTACTCCCCTGCTTCTGCTAATCTGGCAACGGCAGATTAGCGATCTTATCCAATGATAACTCTCCAGCTTTTGAAATCTTCTCCACAGTCCCAAGCCACTCTTCGACTGCTGAATCAACAGCGGCAAGCGTGCTAGATTCCGGCTCAGTATCGGCCGCTTGTGCGCCAGTGTACAAGTAATGGTACACGGCCACGGCGACATGTTGGAGTACATTGACCACGCAATCACAGCACTGACGATAAGCTAAGTGTTTTCCGCGCTAGTGTAGAAGTAGCCACTACGCGTGAGCCAAATTATTATGACTCCAGAGATCAGAGTCGGGACTTCAAGCAGGAGAGCAGCACGGTTGGTGGCACGAAGGTGGTTGATGTATGCCTGCTTTGTCTTGGGAACGGCAAAAGGAATTGACGAAAAGAAATATACCCAGTGGCCTGAGAATTCTAATTTGAGACAATAAGGCGAATGCATCCAACGAGAATATGTAGACAACAGATTAACTAAGGCCCAGTGCCAAGGAGCGCGTGGTCGGCGAAGAAATTGGCAACGAAACATCCCACACCGACCGCGAGAATACGATGAGATGTCGGGTCCTGGATAACGAGCAAGTGACAGAACAGTGCGGGGATGAGCACTGATGTTGGAAGCGGCGAGATGAATGCACACGCGTATAGGCTGAAGTTAAGGATGGCGATGGGTAGCAGGAGTACTCGGAGCACGTAAGCCCAGAATAGAGCAGTAGAGAGAAAAAAAATTCAAGATTGAGTTGATTGAAAAGAACAACGGAATTGCTTCGTGCAAATGGGCTGATTGAAGGAGAGTTGGTTGGTCTCTGATTGTTACTTGCCCGATTTTTTGCTAATGCGTTGGCAAATCCGGCAACCACTACGGATACATTTCGCGCAAGCGAATGTTTTGCCTTTCCTTCACTAAATTATGTAATCATGTTTGCTGATTAGTGATTTACAGGTTTGTGGCTATCGGTTATAATCGAGTCACTATGTTGCGGATTATCTCGCGTAACATACCAGCTGGAAAAGCATTGTAACTTAAGATAATCTCCTCGACCTGCGTGGAACCGCTGAGGATTGGTACTTTTTGCACATACATGGCTACATGGACGTGACTATGAAGCGAGCGAGGACCCGGATGTGATGTACAGATTTTGATTCATTTGGATTGTCAATTTATTAGTATGTTTCTTCGTAAGATCTATTGTCACCAGGACGGGGTATTTTGTTTCTAACATAGGAAATGCCCTTTCATGTACCACCTCTCATGACTATTACTGGGAACCGTGTGCTAAATCCAGCAGCATGGTTCCCCAATGTTGAGAGATGTCTCAGCTCCACTCAAGCAATGGCCGGTATGATGTTTGGTCAGATAGTTGGGTAGTTTAGTACATGGGGTCGCCAAAGGCCTCGATCGAGGCTGTACAGATGCCGCCTTTGCAGTATCCGGAAGGTGTGAGCCATCCCCAAAGCTCTAGTTCTTATTAGTACAGGTGTGAAGGTGTGCAGAATCGTAATGTAGGATCATATTTACCAAGCGCGTTTCCGTTGACAAAGATAGCCTCAGCTGCTCCTGCAAGAGTTGCGGAGCAAGCAGTAGTTCCCGTTAATTTATCACATGTAATCTCGAACGGCGCGGTCGCGTTGACAGTTGGGTTCGCTGAGCCATAACAGTGACCGGCATCGCACCAGCCGCTGATGGTCGTTGCGGCAGAGTACTTGTCTCCGTCAACCAACAGGGAATCGAGCGAGCCAGCCATGGTTATTGTACATTTGTGTTCCTCGTTGCATATTCCAGACACTTGTAGCCATTAGCAAAGTTATTGGACTACAGCGAGGCACTGGGGACATACTTAAGCCATAGGCAGCGCCAAGGACACCAGAGACCGTCTTGTCAATAACAGGAGGTAGCGCAGGAAGGTTCTTGAGTGATAACAGGCCAGTGCCCTGTACCGGAGCTGAGAAGGTACTAGGAAAAGCCGTGGCATATGTACGCGTGTACTCGGGTGCCTTTGTAACAGAGGGTTTGGCCATGATGGATACTGGAGATGCGGAGCCTTTTTTACCACTGAGAAGACCACCTGGCTGACCGTCCATTCCAACAAAAGAGGGAACGCCTGGCAGTGAGTTGGGAGTTGGCATCGGGGTCGACTTTAGGTCTGCAGCAGCCGGGGCTTTTGGATGGTCGAATAAAGGCGCTGCTGCTGCGAATCCGCTCGCCATGACGAAAAGAATGAAGAACTTCATAGTAAATCGCTACGTTGGCCGTGAAAAGGGATACTCGGGCGTGGATCGATGCTGCTTTGTACAATGAACGGACGGGAAGCGGAGCTACCCAAAGTGAAGTTGATGCTGCAAGTGTCGAGGGTGCTCTCTTCCATATAGAGAGGCATTGCTAGTCTATGTACAACGCCCCATGGTATCGTCTCTTTGTTTCCGATCCCGAGGCTGGAAGCATGAGATCCCTGCATGTTGGGCTGCGATTTCTGAGCACTGCTCGCCCAGCCTTGAGGTATTGCAGCATGTCCCCTGTCCTCAAATTTAGCACAGGTCCAAGCTGGCATCCATTCACCGAGCTGGCAGCAAGCGAAGCAAAGTCAGGTGAGACCAAGAAGTATGGCATGTTCTCTGAAACATGCACCCGTCCAGAATCGCGATGAAAGACACGGCACCCGGCAGTTACTCCTCTGCACAGACCTACTCGGGATGACAACCTCACGGAATAGAATTTGTATCGAGTTAGGGTGTTCTGAAGATGCCATCGGGCAACGGCAGCTGAGGCTCAATCATGGATGTTGTTCTCATCTGGCTAGAACCCGTGGTCTCGAGGCCCCTGTGGCGTAGAAATATACTTTCCGAGGTCAAATTTCGAGTGGGATAAGGTTTGCTGTCATCAACCAGCAGGACGGAAATGAGAATGCTCGGCAGGTACGGCAGATGACGTCAAAGAGGCTAGACTTTCAGTCTAATGGAGCTAAAGGTAGCGGTAGCTGTGGGGCGCGATCCTCCCGACCATCGGGACCGCTGAGCCTAGCCTTCTTACAATGATGATCGACGCGGATCGCAAACATCCCTTCCAACGATCCAGGTGACCGTTGTTCTCTGGAGAAGTAACATCATCAAGTCCATATCTCATTGTCGCGAGATGAGCCCTTGGGTGCAGTGATGTCTTTGGTTTTGGGTATCAACCATGGTAGCTCCGGAGCCCCTTAACTAAGTTCACCTTCTATTCAGCCTCCCGTCGCCCAAGTGCGAGAAGCCTGACTCCGGTATAGCTGAGGCTCGTGTTTGGAGAGTAATTATCTCATGAGCAGTGCGAGCCTGGAACCGCTCTCGACTGACTCTGCGCTCTCCCGAGCTTCCCCCTTCACTGATAGGCTGCCTGACAAGCGACATTAGGGAAGTCCCGAAAGTCCTGTCAAGTAGATATGGCATTGGTTCTAGTTTCGCATTGCTCGGACCGAACAATAACAACCAAGCCCAATTACCGGGCTTTCGGTGTAGTCTTGGTACTAAAGTTGAAAACCCGGCACCCATGATGCTTTCAATTGATGCTGGAAAAGGATGTTCAGCCGGGAAATGGCGTGTCCCATACCAACGGCAAAACTCAAAGGGAAGACCACGTTATGAATCACAGGTCTACTGATCTGCATCTGCGTATGACTATAATCAAGCTATTTGCGTTACTTTTGTGTCTTCCTAGACTCTCATCAAAAGTTGAAGCTGGCATCGAACAGTACCTCCACAGTCGACTGCAGCCGCCCACTTACAAATGCGGATCTTGAGTATAAGGTACGATGTCATGAAGACTGAAGATTATGCATTTAACTTTTATGTCTAGTCATTATGGGCAGAGAAACGCATGACTTCTTCAAACATCCATGCCTGTTCTTGTCTCTGTAACCTGAGGCAAACGACAACTCAATCTTCACGAGCGAAAATCTCTTCTTCGAGCCCATCAGTCCCATCGTCACATACCCCAAATCGATCCTCTAGAGTCATACCTGGCTTACCATCTCGGAAGCATGCTGAATTTCGTGTCGCATAATTCCGTAGTGCAGTCCAGCTCTTACACTGATGCATCTGGCCATCTCCAGATGTGCCGTCACCGTGGCCATACAACGGTGTGTTGTCAGCATTGCACATGATGTGCTGGCGGATTGCATCGAAGCAGTGATGAGCATGATGGATGGGATAATCGGGAAGAGTTTGACGGTACATGGAGAGAAAAACGGAGCGGATCACACGCTGGCAAGAGATGTCAACTACGCCCAGTTGGAATATGTCCCATGTTGATGGGATCGCATAGGCATGCACGTACAAGACAGTGAAGTTGATGATAGGCCTGCAGGAGGTACAGACCCTTTCCCGGTTTGCCGGGGACGTCCATTGAGGGTGGCCACTAGATGGCTTTGCGTTATTCGAATGAAACGGTATCCTTGAAAAGATGCTTACTTGGTTTACGGCCGCCCAGGCATGATCGATCGCAATATGGCCGTGCGCTGTGTTCATTTTCTCCCACAATTGATCCGCTTCCGTGACGTTGCGACTTCCCCATGGCGTGTCCCAGTGAAAGGCAACATAGTCGACAGGCAAAGGTTCCACTTTGGCCACGTTGTCGGCAACATTCGCATTTGTTGTAGCGATGGGCAGGCTTGTCGCAAGTGAATTGATATTGTTATGAGTAGAAGCAGAGCTGTCAAGCCGACCTGCAGCGCGTAATACGTATAATGAGACGAACAAGATGGCAATGTTGAAAAGCGTGACTACCGTAAGGGGTATGATCCAAAAGCTGCGGAACAACTTTGGGCGCGAAGTAAGGGCCTGGTCTGTTGTCCGTTCGTGCATCGGAAGAGGCTTATATCGAGGCTCCATGGTATGGATGTGGATTGGTAATTGGCGTTCGAATGCCTGGTTCATTTTCAGAAATTTGGGCAGCGATTCTGCCAATATGTCATCATACCGGCCTTCGAAGACTTTGAAGACTTATGGGCGAGAAGATCAACGGGGATGCACGATTGGCCCAGACCGTCGTTTTGGATCGTCGACTAGCCAGCCACGAACCCTATTCTTGGATCCACCTGGGCAGTCACAGCACTAAAATGGCGCTCACGGCAAAACGTTAATTCTTCACTAAAATTTCCAGAACACCATGAAACCCTGCAATTACCCTTTCGCTATATGTCAAAATGAGAAGATGTCTTGAGTTATCCGGTAATGAGAATTTTTTCTTTGTTGCGATTTTTCAAAATTATTCGGTCTTCGAGGCTAGTTCGTTCACTATGTCTACGAACCAGTTGGTAGTTGCAAATCATGGTTCTTTACGGAACTGTTGTAGCTGGCGCATTTTCGCTTCCGCATTCCGTTATTTGTAAGATGAAGCGAGTCGTTGTACGAGTCGGTAGGAAATTTGCGCTAACATGGTGTGACAGGCACAAGCCTGCAAGTTCGGTTATTATGCTGTACATCGACACCTGAGCGGCAGACCCGACCGATTTAAGTCTTTCTCGGGAAGGGTGATCATGCTTGTCCCGAATATATCTGCTGATCTGCCTGCAACGTGCGTAGCTCACTGATCGATCGTGCAACAAGCCGACGACGACGACCAACATGGGGTACACATACATCAATGTCACTTCGTGCTTTGCTGTCAGCGTGTCACTTCTAGCCCTATCGATACTCGCCGTCTCATTGAGGGTATTCATACGATGGAGGACTCAAATCAAGCCTGGACACACATTCTGGCAGACACATCTAGATGACGTACTCTGTGTCCTGGCCCTGATACCCTGTATTGGCACGACGGTTGCCCTAATCTATGGTAAGATCAACAATATATATGCAGCGAGATTAGCATTGGCTGACCATTTCCCCAGGAACGAGGAAAAGGATTATTGGGAGCCATAATTTGGCTTCCAACGCCGAGAGCTGGATGACAACAACCACACCCGACCTCGTCATTTTAGAGAAGGTGAAAATCACGTCTTCAAACATATGATAAATCTTCTAACTAGTCTCAGCTTGTGTACATCATCTTCATAATGCAGCCCCTCGCGCTCGGTTTTATGAAACTGTCTGTCCTATTCTTCTACCGCCGAATATTCAGTATTGGAAGTTTCACCACTATTTCCACAATTTTCATAATCATCACTATCGGATGGATGCTGGCATTCTTTTTCGGTTTTGTCTTTACCTGTCGACTAAACTTTTCGGCTAATTGGGGATCGCTCGCCGGCATCAGCGAACACTGTCCGTTTGGCTTTCTGCCGACCATCATCTTTACAGTCCTTGACGCCGTCCTCGACTTGTGCATTCTGATACTGCCATTGCCTTGTGTAAGTCTGTTTCGAACTTCATACTGAGGACATAATTGACTTGAGTGGAAGATATGGGCACTGAAATTACCTTCGGCTCGCAAGGCTCAGGTGTTCGGCGTGTTCTTACTCGGCGGATTCGCTCTCTCAGCGGCAACTGTTCGCATGGTCATTTGCATCAAGCAAAATACACCATCTAGTCAGTTACTCTCCACGTGCGTTCAGTCCTAAAGCCATTCTAACATCGGTGCAGATGCCGTTAGAGAAGAACTCATAATGGGCATGCCAATTTACGACATAGTAGGCATAACTTCTCATGGGCTTTTCTGGACTGTTGTCGAGGTTAATGTCGCGTTGATTGCATGCTGTCTACCCACCTTGCGACCGATACTCAGTACGGTAGCTGTCGTCACCGTTACAGCATTCTTTGGATCGATGTTCAAAGCCATTGGCTATATGTCTCGCTCAGCAAAGGTCAGCGAGGACTCGGTTACTGACGACGAAAGTTACAATGGCATTGAATTCGCAAAGGTGCCTAGCGGGAAGGAATATAGCTTTCAAACTCGCGCAGCCATGCCCAAGAATGGTACGATGAGTCCTTTTGCAAGTGACTTAAGTCTCGTTCGATTGGAGCAGAAGTTTGGGACTTTGGGGTCACTCCAGAGTTATCAATAGTTTTCCAGGTAGATATTGATAACAGCAAGCTCTAGGCCTGGCTTCATAGAGAATATCAACTGATCTATCTAAGTTGAGTGATATACTTGCCAATTACCGAGCAGGACAGCTACAACAGGCAATAAGTCAGTGAACAATGCAAAACTTGACCAGTGGGTAAATCTTGGGTGCCTCAGTACCCTTGGTAAGACAGCACGACGTAAGCTAGCTCTATAACCAACTAAGATAAAGGTTTAAGCGTCTGAGAACCTAAAGATGCCACATCTGACTTCTCCCGCAACATGTAGCAGCTGCACCCGAACGCAACAATCGATATGGCGCATAGCCAAGTCCACCACACTAAACCAATTGCTCCCATCTCGATACCTTCGGCAAGAAGCACGCCGCCGATAGCTGGGCCACATACGCTTGCCATTGCACTCACTGTATTACCTGCACCGTGGATGGAACCCATCACATGTCGACTTGGTACGGAGTCCGTAAGCAGGAGGATGCTACTCGGGATAGCCATTGTGCGAGCCATGACCTGTATGAAGAGAATTGATACCATTGCGACCCACTTGATGACGCCTTGATTCGCAGAAAAGACGAGGTATGGAGCGGCGATGTACGCGATGGGAAAGAGACTGCTTGCGATTCGGAACATGCCTACAGTCCCAACACGCTGATGGAGCCAAGGATACAAGAAGAGTTGTATTATGATGCTTGCGATTCCGAATAGCGCAAGATAAAGCCCAATAGTTGGCGAAGCTAGTCCAAGGCCACCCTTGAAGAGGAACACGCTCAGCTTCTGATCGTACACAATCGGCATACTTAGCATCAGGGGGAAAATGTGCAGGAATGTCGCATTGTGCAACGGCAGGAGCGCAAAAGTGATAAGAGCGTGGTACACTTGTCGCGTCCAGATCGAAGGCACTCTAAGATTTTGCCCGGAGCTTGACGAAGACGCTTCCATGGAAGAAACAACCTCACCAAGGCTTTCGTCCTTGTCCTGAATCACGGTGTATCTGACACTGGGTTGCCAGAAGATCTTACTCTTGCAATATTTTGTCCATGCGGTCACGAAACCACTTTTCGATAGACTGTTTTCCGCTGGCAGGCTTTCACGGAGCCAAATCGCAGCTACCGACAGGCAGGCTCCAAGCACAATAGCATTGAAAAATGCCGGAAGGGCGTAAGGATAATGTAACGTCCATTTCACGCCTGCAGGGTGCTTTCCCGTATTAAAAGCACCTTCTGGACCAAAAAGATGTGGTAAGTTGTCGACGGGATTGGCGAGACAGCCTCCGACAGCCAATGCGATGACTCTACCCGAGTTGAATATGACTGGAGGAGCGAGAAAAGCTCGTGGCTGGTGTTTCTGTTCCTTCACAATTTCCGCAGTCATGGTTCGCATTACACCTTCCGTCCCGTTGGCCATGCCCGCGATCACCCGCCAGGCTATCAGCATGCCAAACGTCCGCGAGAAGCCAAAAGCCACATTCGCGACCACACTCATTCCAAGTCCAAGGATTATGGCAGATTTTCGACCATACGAGTCCGAAAGCCTGCCCCAAAGTATGCTTGTCAACATCTGTCCGATCGGAAAAGCGGCGACCAGGAGACCAGTGAGGCGCGAAATACGTTGCGGTGCAGTAGGTTGCTCAGGCTCGGAGATCATAGATTTGACGAGGAAGAAGAGATAAGGTATGAGGCAAGTGTTTGTGAGAGGCGCGGATAACCGACAGAGAGCTATTAACAAGAGCTGCTTCTTATGCGGGAGGTTTTGCCATGTCGCTTCTTCGTCCCTCCCATTCTTACTAACTTGTATGTCGGTCTCTTCGGCCCCAGCTCTTGAGTCGCCAGCATCACGCTCGAATCGCAACTCCTTGTTGCTACCAACCAATAGTTCCTCTTCTTCGTCGCATCTGCGCCGTTTAGACACCATGTCTTTGTAATATGAAAGTGGTTCTGCCGGAGCTTCACCCATGGAAGCCCAAATAGTTATGACAAGAACAGCGAGTTGGGTGCGAACCAGATGCAACAAAAGCTGTAAATGCAGGGAGTTTCATACCATGAAATAGCCCCACATTTTTCGTCAAACTGTGTCATTCCAAGCAATCTCGACAAATTGAGTGGTGAAGAGGATGTCATCGGTATTGATTGGTCCAGATGTGCTAGATTGATGACATTCGCTTAATTAGCGTGCTTGTCGGATCGGCATATGTTTTTGTTTTGATCAATGCCGTTGTTGCTCCCGGCATTGTATTCTTGAATGATAGCCGTAGCACAAGGGGGTTGTCGCATCCACATTGGCGGGCGAAACGATAAACGCAGGAAACGATACGATAACAGCATGGCCCGGTAGATTCTTGGAGTGAAGATGCTTTCATGATTATGACCAAATCTAAAAGAATGCATGTCAGGGTCAGATGAGAGGACGTCGTGATTCATGACCAGGTCGTTTGCGCCCTTTCTCTATCTCGATAAGAACGCCAAGCACTGTAGCTTCTTCTGCCGCGTTCGTTCATTGGCCATGCATCCTTCGCGTGGTGACTAGGCCACCTTGCCAGAATTCCACCCGCGACAAGGTCTTGGTACCTTCGCTGCTGACAATGCAGCGACTCCAAACTTCTACCATTATATGTAAACCATCATATGTCCACCAAATCACGCCTACGTCAAAAACAACAAAGCTGTCTCCTTCTGCTGTCTTGCTATCGTCGTTACCAGATACACCTTCGTCTCAACCACAACGTCTAAACATGGCACAGCCAGTACATGTCATCTCTAAGCTCGATAATGCAAAACATGCAGTTTTTTGTCTCGAAGAAAATCTTTCAGCCCTCGCTTCAGGTTCAGTTCGTGTCCAAACCTTGCTCATCTCCTTGACATACAACAACCTGACCTACGCTCGTTCCGGAACTGCGCTGCACTGGTGGGATCTCTACCCCGTGCCCGAGGATAGTCCCGCGCCTTTCAACAACCGGGAAGAATGGGGGATTGTCGGAGCATGGGGTTACAGCCGTGTCCTCGATAGCAACATCGATTCGATAACTCCAGGATCGCTGTTGTGGGGCTTATGGCCTACTTCCAGGCACACGGTGGACCTCCGGCTCGAAGCCATCGAGCCTGCGGGTCACTGGAAAGAATGCAGCCCGCATCGAAGTAATCAAATGACGGTGTATAATTGCTACGAGCAAGTCGCGAGAACTAATCCACACGCCATGCGCATGACCGCGCTTTGCAAACCTCTCTGGCAGGGTCCGCACTTACTCAACACAAGTGTGTTCTCGCCGCAACGCATTCATCCGTTCGGCTTCGGTGCTCCGTGGTCCGAGGACGATGCTGATCTTACTTCGGCTGTTGTCATAAGTCTCTCGGCCTCGAGTAAAACCGGTAGAGCATTCTCCTGGGAGCTTGCACGTAACCGAGACGTGTCGAAACATGGTCCTCTTGCACTTTTACAGTTTACGTCGGCTCCCAGTACACTTGCCATGTACGAGAGCTCTCTTCCTGTCAAGAACGTTTCTTACGAAGATTTGAGTGCCATGTCATGGGTTGAGCGGTTCAAGCCATCGCGAGTTGTTATTGTCGACTACGGCGCATCCGACGCCACGTTGCAATCACTGATCGCTTCGGCGTCAGATGTCGTTGCGAACATTACCGTCGTTGCTGTCGGTTACGAAGCCAAAGTGTACACGAGGCAGGACATCCAAGCTAGGATGGCGACAGCAAGTACGAAGGTCTCAGTCAACACGAGTGGCGTACGGGACCGAGCGATTGAAGCGCAGGGAGCTTCTGAGTATTCTCATCAGACGGATCAAACTTGGAATACATGTCTCAAAGAGCAAGCGTTCGACAACCTGAAGGTAAAAGTTTTGACCGCAGTGGAAGGACGTGAAGGGATTGAGGGCGCATGGACCGACCTTTGCGAGCGAAAAGTTCCAGCTGATTTCGGAATGGTGGTCGAATTGGCGTTAGACCAGACAATCGGTTGATCTCGCAACAGTTGGTAATCCCATCGAGATTTCCTGTGCTGTGCAGCTCCTCGGACTCTTTCGAGGGAGAGTGACGCTTTTCCAGAAATAGTACATTATATTTTGGGGTCATTTAGCCATACTTGAGTAAATGAGAACCATTCCAAGACAATTTGAAATACTCATGGAGAGCCAATCTTTGGTCTCATTACCATGCTACAACTAGTGCTGTTAACGGCCAATATTTCGTAGGAAGCTTTATGTGAGCGCTGCGAATACTTCTAAGTTCAACATATCTCCATTTTCAAATATGTATGTAGTGATGTGTTCAAATTATAGCATTGTTTATTAAAGTCCATACTTCCTGCGCTGTCCAAGTGCGATGAAATGAGTATTCCCCTTCACCAGTTCTCCCGGATTTTCCTTCTTTAGCAATTCCGTGCACCCCACACACTTCTCTGTCTCTCCATTGTTTATATACAAGATTTGCAGTACAGTGTCAGTATTCTCAGGATCGTCCTGCGGGCCCAAGCAAGAAAGACATACCCACGGCGCTTTGCCTCGACTTTGAGCACCCTGTGCTTTGAGTTCTACCAGTCCAGTTATAGAATCTGTATCTGTTGCCTGTGGCGACACTTTCCCTCTCCCAGACCTGGTGGAGTACGTTGCGAAGCATTCTGGACAAGAAACCGTGAATGTAGTATCTTCCTTCGACAGCTGAGTCGCCATGTCCAGCTCTGGCACGATGGATACGATTTTGCCCCTCATATAGCCGCAAGGAACACAAATGTAGCTTTTGCCATATCGGCCAGCCGGGGTTTGGTCTTTGTCGATAATTTCGCTTGCAAGATGTCAACACTCTTTTCTAGGCTTAAGGATTGGACTCATACTTCTTCTGACTTATGAACTTGACAATCACCTTCTTGCTACTTTTCTTATCAGTCAATGCCGGTCCTACGCTTCTTGCATCACTCTTAGAGTAGTCCTCGGGAGCTGGCGCGGTCATTGCCTTGCCAGGTTCGATCTCTTTGTTTTTTGCGATCTTCCTCTTGTCAATTTGACTCAGTGTTTCATAGGGTGTCGTAGGGTTCGCCATGAAATGTAGCTGCTGTTCCTTATCATACTGGAACATCTCTTTTTCGGGTTCTTTGGGGCTTTCTCTAAGCATATCTTCCCAGCTGACAGTTCGTTCAACCTCCTGGTCTGGCGCTGGGGGCTCACCAGCATTTTCGTTTTCAGTTGTAGACATTCTTATGGCTGATTCTTGGGTGATTTACTCAATACAGTGTGGAATTCGTACAGTATAAGTTAGTGAAGAATGAATGTGTGAAACCTGAGAGCCATCGTTACCAGCGTCCAATTTATAGGGCATACAGCCGACTCCAAACACTGGGAGTCAAACATCGATGTGTCTTATCCTGACATGATGACGCGCGTATGAGTCTAAAAATGATTGTCGTAAAGAATCATACCTCTCCCTGCAGCTCGTTGGCCCTCAAAAGGTGGTAATCGTGTCAGTGTCTTCCGTATAATGCAGCTGCGCGGAGTCTTTTGAAGTGCTATAGCTTCCTTTTTGGAAATGGCACGACTGAGGCTAATGCTGTTCATTCATCGATCAATTTGCGTAAATTGCTTCAAAGCACTGTACAGTGCTATAGACTAGGCATTCACCGATTCTAGCGTATGGCTAGGCTGGTACAAAACTTGTGAAATTAACATTGAAAATTTTAAACAAGTCCAGATTTAATTAGAACTTATTTATGATCTACTTCCTCTTTATTAGTTGTCCCGTTCCCTCTATAACAAAATGAGCATCGGTTTCAACCCTGCCGGGTGGCCAGATGTGTTTTGCAAAATTCGTACAACCATAGCACTCCTTTGTCCCAGCTTTGTTTACAAATACACAATACCGTATCCGCTTGTCTTCCGGCGAGTTCAAACAGGCAGTACAGATCCAAGGTGCCTTCTCGACACGATCATCTCCCTTGTATTCTACGAGCCCTGTACAGATGTTACCATGAGATCCCGGGGTCGCTTTTCCTCTTCCCCCCTTGAGGTGATACGTCGCTTCACATTCTTGACAGTACGCTAAGTCTAGGTTGCCATCGCGATTGGGATACAATTTGTCGTTCGTTGTCTCGTTAGACACAATCTTCCTCTTCATATAAGCACATGGGATGCAGACGTAACTTTGGCCGCGTCGATCGGCCTCAGTAGTCTTGTCACCTCTTCTGCTTTGGGATTATTAGTATCTTGGCTCGTCTTCTCTCCAAACTTGTAACTTACTCTGTGCGCAAAGTCATCCAGGCCCTATCAGTAGGATCTCGACCGGAGCCTGGTGCTGGCTCCACAGCTTTGGCGCCATTGGCCGTCTCTATAGGTCCTCTGGAGCTATATCCTGTTGCGCTAAACTTTGGCTCAGCTGATACGCTGGCCAATAGAATATGATGGGTTGCTTCTCGATCGATAGAAGCTTCGAGTTGTTCAGCCGTTTCGAAATCCCCCGTTCCTCGCTTCACATAGACTTCGATAAGCTCCTCAGCAAACATGGCATCGAATTCTGGATCTCCACTTGACGTGTCTGGAAGATATCCGGCCTGCGGGTCCAGATTACTGGTCGCGTGTTCTTCTCGGCGTCCCTTGTTGTTGTCAGGCATGGTTTTGTGACTTGAGGCGTTGTCTTGTGTGGAAGACCAAGTGATCACTGGATGTGTTTATAACAAAGTCCATCTCTATCGAAACTCATTTTATAGAGCACCTATCTGACTGCTACCACTTGCAGTCAAGTGGTGATGAGTCTTTTCCGAAGACTGGCTTTGACTCTACAAAATGCCCATGTTTCACACGCCTGAGTGTCGTCACGTGACGACTCACATCATACCTCTCATCATAAACCAAGTAGCGCTGTATGGAATGACGAAGGGGTTGAGGCTGTGAAACTTCAAAGCTCTTTCAGTATTTCATCACATCCAAGTAAGCTCTTGCGTCTACTCAGGCTACCCGGTGATGCAAGCCGTACTGTACTCTCTCACAGAACTTTGACTCCAAGCACAGCGAGCATGGTGTATTCCGGCACCTGATGACACAATAGTTTAGAGTCAACTCAAGCACGGATCGCACAATTTGTAATCATGAACGATTTACTGTCAGTATGACATTGGATATCCCGTATCTCTTTCTGCGTTCACCGATCTGGCTCAGGAGTTAGAGCGATAGATCTTGTGTATATCCCTGCCCCATTTATTTCGCTACGACGAGCTCCGTCCAGCGTTGTGATGTGAAACCCCCAGATCTCCATGTCTTTAGCACGTCCTACCCATATGTAATCTTCTCCGGGACCTGCGCCGGCGTGTCAACCCTCTGTGCATGCGCATCCGACCCCGGGCTCCCTGGTGAATATTCCGGCGGCGGCACACTAGGCAAATCTTTAGCCGTATCCGCCCTTCCCTTCCCCTTATTCGGGCTATCCACGCCCGCGACAGCTCTTTGTCGTTGTTCCATCGCCACTTTCTCCATGACTTTGGAGCATATGCCTCTATGCGCTTGCTCCATCTTGCCCTTCACAAATGGCATCAGCCACCATGCGCAGGTGACCTCGACATCTTCCACCAACACCCATTCCGCGTCTCCAATACCAGCTCCTTCACCCTCAACTTCCGCTGCTGCACCGCCTCGGACTACGCGAAACTCCGCGCGCACGATTACGCCACTTGCATCAGCCCGCGTCCTGACACCCGTGGGCGTATCTTGGAAGACCGACGGGAACTTGATGTACTTTTTCCCCCACTCCACACCGGGCAGGAACTTTATGACTTCGGTGACGTGGTATGACGTGACGGGGTGGATGTCGGTGGGGTACCAGTACGTGTCCTTGAGCGTCTCGGGGTCTGTTGAAGGCAGCTTCTCATGGCCCTGTGTGAGCGCTTGGAGTGTAAGTGTGGTGTTGTGGTCGTGGAGTGCGGCGAGTATGAGGGCGGGGTCGATATGCGGAGGTATAGCGGCAGCGGTGTGGAGGTGGTGTTTTGCGCTCATCGTGACGCCGTGGGGTGAACGTCAAGCTTCTCTAGGCGTGCTTGGCGGTGAATCCGGCAACGTATCTCGTGTCTCGTGGAAGGGCGTGTGAAGGGGTTGGTAGCGTTCGTGTGCGCGTGGAGGTGATGGTGATTGCACGTGCAAACAAAGAGTACTAGGATTACTATGGGAACAAGCAGACCAGCGCGACGGAAGACGGGTATTATGGGGTATCACAAAGAAGGGAAGAACGATGAGAGGGGAAGAAACGCGACAGTCGGTGAGGCTGATGCATGGTGTCGGGCCTTTGCTGAGTGTTGGCGTTTCTATTTCCAGCTGAAGCATATCTGGAACACCATGTGGGCGGCGTGGCAGTGTACGTCATTGCATTGCGCCATACCCGATGCGGTATGGTGCCAACTCCCCGCAGATCTGGAGTTCGGACGAAGCCGAATGATCACTTTTGCTGCATGACTTTTGAGAATATTTATGGCATAACATCTTTGCGTACTCATACATGGTCTGCGATAGTGTTGGGTACACTCGATTCGACGCTGTCAAGATATGACCGTCGTTTGCTCCTCAAACGCCAGTACACCAACAGCCATGTACGCGCCTGCAACGTGGCCACGACATGTTTTTACGGAACAGCTCGCTCTTATTTCATGTGCTCAGAGGTAGACATCGGAGGCGCCCAGTACCATCAAAGTGGTAGCCTCGTCGGACATGGTGCGGGTGACGTTGAGTTATCAGTCCCAATGAACACGACTTGCACCGCAGCAAACCTAGTTCAGTGTCAGCCAGCGAAATGCGTCGGGAAAGATGAACTCACGCTGCGGTTATAGCGAAGACTTCGGCTCTCTTTGCTTTGGTACACACTGTCAGGCATACCGTGAAAACGAAATTGAACGCCACCAGCACCCCAAGCTTCGTATTTCTAGCCTGCAGCTTACTCAGCACCAGGATTGAAGCTACTGGTAGCATAGATGCCAGGATTGAGGTTATCCACTTCGTGATGTTGAGCACCGAGCTTCCATAGTACACGTTGCCCAGATGGTGGTCTGCCTTCTTGATACGCCCCAGGCCGTAGTTGAACAAGAATATCGCGTTCCTTGAGACGATTCTGGAGAAAGTATCGACATCCTCGCGCTGGCACAAACCAATCAGGTCAGGAGCGTGGATATTTGGAGTATCGGGGTGGCCCCAGATCGTGGCGTCGTTGCCGGTTAATACACCACGGTCCATTGCATCGCTGATCAGTAAGGCTTGCATGTCGTCGAGGTCGAAGCGATCTGGTCCAGGAATCTGGTTGACTTTGTACTGTTGTATCAATGCCTTATCTAAGAGGTCGTCAGTTTTTATTCTAGTACCTTACGATGGGTCGTCAGGCTTACTGTATACTTCAAGCTTCACTTGAATATTCTTCACAAGCTGAAGCTGGGTTGTATCGCCGTACTTGTGACTGAGAAGAAGGTAGCTGAAGTCTGATGCATAGCGGCTTCGTTTCCCATCCTTGTCATTCAAATCTCGCTCCTCTTGTTTCTGCAAGGCTCGTTCGAGGTCGACAAGCTCAGCTTGCATGTACAATAGAATGCGCGCATTGAGCGCGACGAATTTGCGAAAGATGAGCGTCTCGGGCTTCAACCCCATTCTCTCTGAGAGGCGCGGGTATCCGAGCGGGGTGCTGCGCCACGCTTCAACCATCGCTGCCTCTTTCTCGGCCTGAATATTGCTGCCTGTCTTTTCTATAGGCATTTCGACTGATTTGAGAAGAATGGTGATAGTGGAGGGAGACCGATGGCGCATCCTGGCTAATATTATCGAAAATTATAGCATCGCACGAGTATTGATCACGCCTCCTGTTGTGCTTCGAGACAGTGTAGTTGTGCATTGGTGCACGGCAGACCTCAGCCACAAATCATACAACGGCTCTTAGTGGTACAGAAAAGTGCTATATGCTTTCATCATTTGCAAGTCCCTGAAGTTATCAGACAGTTTCAGTGCAATAAGCAGTGTATAGATTTGAGAGGTTCATCTCAGCTACCATGTTTGCACAACTCATACACCTATTCGCGGCGGTCTTTGCTTGAACAAGATAGGCTCTCATAGCTTTGCCGCCTCTGTCCATACCCTTTTCTGTGTCAATGCGCTGAAGAAAAACACCACACTGACCAAACAGTCGCGGTAAATCCGTGCCCGCTCTGAACCTACATGACTTAATCTACCGGTTCCTATGGGCTCAACTATGAATCTATAAATGAGCGTGGATATCTACCCTGCTGTATAACATCTAACTTTGTTCTGCAAGAGCATTTGAATATACCCAGGCTACCTTTTCATGCCTTCTCATCATGAGAAGACGAAAGGGAATTTGGCTTCAATCACACCAAAAATGACTACATAGTCTGAATTATTCACCACTTTCTGCAAATCGCTGTAGTGTTTAAACTTGACATATAATTTCACTCGTCAGTTGGCGGAGCGCATATCTGTCGGTTGACAGACGCACTAGCGATTTTGCGACGAGACGTATCAGTTGACTCCATTACGCTTGCTGTCAAGATGTCAGAAAATCGTCTGCTGTGAGCTTGCTGGAGACCAGCGTGCGTGAATGCCCCCAGCTTATGATTTGTGCTGGATGAACAACTGATCTTGGTAGCAATCAGTGGCTTTGGGGGGTATAATAATGTGAGTGAATGTAAGTCTAGACTGAATTATAGCTCTTCTGTTCTTTCCCAAGCACACATAATCATCATGGGATCCAAAAAATTCATCTGTGAAAGGTAACAAGAAAACCAACACTTCGGGCATATTCAGTAATTTTGAGAAACAGAGTAAGTTTTATCACTTCTACAGTCATGAACGAAGCTGACAATGCCACAGGCGAGGGTGCCAAAAGGTCTGAGGAGAAGATTGAGAGAGATGAGAAAGAGAGAAAGGACAAGGAGATCGCTAAGGACTCCATCCGCGGCTGGGTATGCTGCTTCAGTTACTCTGCCAAGTCTCACTGCTTGACTTACCACAGAGGTGATCGCCCTACTGCCAGCAACGTGACATGCGGCCGGTGCAATCATCCTACAATTGATCTCAATCGGGATCCGCGAGCATGCCCCTTTTGTTGGAAGATAGCCGTCTTCCCGCGTCATGTGGATAGAGCAGCCATGCCCGGTCTAATTTCTGAAACGCTTCCTAACAATCATAATCCATCATGGGCACCTCTTTGCGTAGGTTGCAACACATGGAACGATTGCCGTTGTGTGACTAGCCAGTCGGAAGATAAGCGGTCTGCTTTGATAATCCTTTAGCTTATTCAGGCTTTATCACGGAATACAGGATGCTCATACTGGTTTTGAGGGGAAGGGGGAGCGAGGTACGAGTTGGTGTTCGTGTCAGTACACACACATCTATTATAATTTTGACGTATTTTTCGGTCACATTGGTTACTTATCGTTCCATTCTATTGCATATTCCTGAGATCATGGATAGGTGTACTTAAAGGATGCGTGACTTGCAGTAGAGTACACATCGACGGGCCTCACTTCCACATTACGATGACGAAAAGTCTTCCAAATTTTACGAGACACAACTGGTTAAATCATTGTATCTCGCACAGTGTGATATCATGTTCCTTCTTGAGTCATTGGAATTTTGGTGTAATAACAGGCACCCCTGAACTTCAAACCCTACGCGCTTGAAGCTGTTGCAATATGTCCCTAATTTTGACCTTGACCTTGCCCTTGGATAAAAACAACCTGCACAGCAGCGAACCTGTCCAGTCAGCAGCCGTCTCAGTCGGAGAGTCAGGAGTGCTTACGCAGCATTCACGGCGAAGACATCTGTTCGCTTCGCCTCCGTAAAGAACGTTAGACAGACGCTAATCAGAATATTGAAAGCTGCAATTATCCACAACTGTGTATTCAGCGTTTTGACACGGACCAGCACAAGGATTGAAGCTATAGGTATCAAAGCGGCCATGGCGGAGGTAAGGAGAAACGTCATCTTCAGGACAGTGGAGTCGTAATAAATGCGATGCCCGACATGCTTGTTTCCTTTCGTGATGCGACCCAGTCCACACTTGAAGAGATGCACACCCTTCTCAGCAACTATGTGAGAGAAAAGGTCTTCTTTCTTCCTCGGATGTACCGCGATAAGATCTGGTGGGTGGTCGGTAGGTGTATCACAGTCGCCCCAACTAGTGGAATCTCGTCCTTTCATCTCGTTCGGGCCCATATCATCACTACTGAGGAAGAATTGAACGTCGTTGAGGTCGAATTGGTCAGGTGCCTCGAGCTGATGCAGCAATGATACTTCAAGCAGAGCTTCGTCTGGCAATGTCTTTAGCACTATGCACTCTTTTGGATGGTTTGGATGGCTGTACACTTACTGTACTGATGCAGTTTTGCGTGCATTCTGTTGATAAGCCGGAGCTGCGGCATATCCATATCGCTCGGCTCTTCCAGAAAGCATCGATAGTCCGTTGCATATTGCGACCGTTTGCCTCTTTTATCTCCATGGTCTGCGTTTTCCCGAGCGCGAAGGGCGCTTTCGATATCGCAGAGTTCTGCTTGGAGATATAGAAGGTGGCGCGCATTGAGTGCATCGAAGCGCCGATATATGCCAGTTTCAGGCTTGACACCGATACGTTCCGCCAGACGTGGATAGCCAATAGGATGATTCTTCCAGCTTTCTGAAAAAGGTATTCGGTTATTGTTCTTGGCGATCTTAAGTGCAAGCAGAGCCTTCTCGAGCATGATGGGCAACTGTGGAAGATTGAACGTAAGAGGACTAACAGTGCGATCAGGACTCATCATATAGACTAGTCAAGCACAAGCTTTTTAAGCACAAGGTGTCGTGCGAGGCGCTACGGTCTGTGCTCCTAGATCGATGCCGTTGGATTCGATCAAAAGGTCCGCGCGCCACGTTCCACGACTTGAGCTTTGTTCCACGTGCATGATGCTCGGAACGAATGGGGTGCGTCTACAGTATCGCACGAGCAGCCTTATTCTCGACAAGACTGGCCTCTTCAAGATGCCACCGGCCTCTACGAACACCAGCTACGAAGAGTGTATGCTGCTGATACTGACAAGATTTCACTTCACTTGACTTGTCCTACCTGGAAATTTGTTTTAAACATAAAAGCAGGATCTTATCTACCTAGTTAGACTAATTCATGGCGCTATATCTGTCAATGTAGTGTAATTCACGCCAACTGTGTTTTTTTCTTCCATCTTCGTAAAGATTGGCGTGTCCGACACAGCACGGTGCTTAAGTATCGAAAAGCATACTTTCTTTACATCGTGCTGTTGTTCTGAGCTGATCACCAACTCAATCGTCACTGTTTGCTAATAATGCAGGAGTCCAGCGCAGTGTACACATACCATTTGAACATATGCAGAAATAAAATGCAGCGGTCTATCGTGTCTCTTCAATTGCTTTTCTGTGAATAATCCTGACAATCAATCTCTCACGTGGGTAGTAATGCTATAGCATGATTACATCTGCTGTCATGACAGCAATAGACCAGACTTCGCATGACCAAGGTAGCAAGCGTGAACCTAAAAGTCTATATATCTTCATCTCAGAGTGCCTGGAGATATCTTGTCATATCAGAACTCTCCTATGGCTTCCAAACTCAGTTCAACAGCTGCCATCGCCAAGAGCACTATGCTCGGCAACAAGTCTGGAACACGGGGCACAGCCCCTAAGAAGGGCGACAAAACTACCAAGATTACTAATCAAAACGCTGCCACCGCAGAAGACAAGCAGAAAATCGATGCGACCCTGTTGGAATCGGGCTGGGTTTGTTGCCAAGAACCGTGTCATTGCATGGACGAAACTGCGACGACGAAGACAACCTGTCAACCAACAGGCGATGGGTGCGGCCACTCCAAGTGTACTGACTGCTGGCTTGTTCGTATCTTACCCCAGGATATGTTAGACGCCATGAATCATATCTTGAATCGCAGCTCGTTGACCGAGCACGGGTGGTTCTGTGAAGCCTGCAAGCGGCACTTCTTGGACATTCATTCCGACAAAGACTGCACCAGTTGCGGATCCGTCACTGAATGGGCCGGTACGTGCCGAGTGACGACACTCTCTGAGTAGTTGCTGGCGTAGACGCTTAGTTTTGCGACATGGATGGATGGAAATGGCTTGGTGAACTCACGGACATGGTTGGAAACTCTACAGAATCTCATTGACGGAGGCCTTAACAGTTCTTCAAAGCTTTTCAATAACAAAATTCATGATGAGTCTAAAATTCCCTTCTTACTCGTTGGCCATGAAGCAGATCCCTGGAGGTACACCACATCTCACGTTGAGCAGAAATTGACCCAAATAGGCGTTGAATCTGCCACGATGCCCCGAAGTCTCATCAAGCTCCCTCAGAAAGCACCATATAGATGCCGAGATCCTTTCAGTCATCGTTGGCTTGCTTGAAAACCATCACGCGGGAAGACAAGCAACTCAGCAACTAAACAACGTAGCAATCTATGGTGTGAAGGCCGTATAAAACCTTGACGATGGTAAGCACAAGATAGCCTTCACCTTCCCTGCGTTTATTCAAGCATAAAACGTACTCCAAGACTAGGAAGGAAACACTTGCAAAGAGAAGACCAAAACCTCCCACGGTATACCTCAATATGTCGGAATCGCGCAGCCAGCAAGAGACTTTCGGTACTGTTTGAATTAGCCCCAAACCTCGAATACCGCTAATGAGACCACAGCCGAGGAGAAACCAAAGACCCAACCCATGCTTTTCGAAGAAAGAGAGGAAAATCCAAGCAGACCTTGCCGCCCAAGAAAAAGGGCTGGGTGTGCTGCGGAAGAACACCCCCCGCCGCCGGAAGCTCATTGCCCACCTCTCCTTGCCTCAAATACCATCGCGGGACTTCGTCCCGCCTGACAAAGATCTGATCTGCGACAAATGCAAACATTTTACCGTCAATGACTCTCGACTGCCCCGAGGCTTGTTCTGACTGCTACGATGTGATACTCTTTTCCTTACGGGGGCGGACAAATTGGAGAATGGTGGGAACGTATCGTCGAAATCCCCTACTGATGATGAGGAGCCCTCCTGGAATTATGTCTGTCTTAGATGCATGACCTGGGGGTGCCTCTGCGACTTTCCCGACCCTGGATACTTCAAGCTCGCTTTGGTGGTCGAATAGCAAGCGAGGTTCGATGTTGCGGTGAGGACGATTTGGTTGCATATGGGCTGGGTCAGTCTCCTCGCACTCTCGATGGAACCTCTGGAGGCTTAGTGGGTATTTATCTTTCAATTGAATCGCGTGCTGTCGGGGTGGTGTCAGTATGAATTGCAACATCCAGTAGCAAGCGATAGACTGACGTATTCGCCATCATAGCTCAAATTGACCCAAAATTAGATTCAGAATGATGTTGTAGTCTCCTGGCAGTCGCTCCGTGATTTGGGCACACAGTGCCAACTGCACAGGTGTTCAAAATTACGCACCATGGATCGCGATCTCCCATCTCCTATCTTTCAAACCTGGGGTGGCTTCAAAGGAGTAACTCGTCATCCTCAGGGCATCAAGCGGCCATACGATTTCACAATCATCCGCGTGATACAACTATATGAACCAGGACACAAACTTTGTAGTTTCACACCAAGACTTGATTGTGCGCGCCCACGTGCCTTTTGCAACCCGTTAGTCTCGACAAACTGATCAAGTCAGCAAGCAGATAAATATTGATAACAGTGAAATACCTACGTACCGCCACATCGTACCGTCACGTCCCCGCCAGAAGCACCGTGTCAACCCCAAGAGCGCCCAAGTTAAAAAAGTTCGGCCCTCACAAAAAGCCAGGCCGTCCAAAGAAAAACGTCACCTTCCAGGATGGCTCCAACGACTCAGACCCCGGGCCTCGCGCCCTTCAACAGTCAATGCCACCACCTGGACCGCCGCCTCCTGAGGCCTCCTGCATATGGTCATGCTGTGAATGCGAGCGCGTGAATCCCGGAATACGAACACAGAATTCAATCTGCGGCGTGTTGGAGTGCAGCCACATGTCTTGGATCAGCGGAATGGCAGATGGAATGAACTATAGTCGCACGTGTGGATACTGCGCTGACCATGTGATTGTCAGACCTGAGGACGAGGATGATGGGGAGAGTTTCATCTTTGGAAGGACACAGGAGGGCGGGTGGTTTCACGATGATGGGGAGTGCTTCAGGTATCATTCCACGAGGGGGCAGGTGAATGACTGTGAAAGGTGTGGCGCGAAGGACATTGAGCGGGAAAAGTGCATCTTGACACGGAGGCTGGATTGGGACCAGATGGAGCTTAGATTTGTAGGATGAGGTCTGGTTGTGGCTCTGCGCGGTGGACTTCGATGAATGGATGGAAGTGGAGTATTTATTCTGTGACAGCCGTGTACGGCTTCGATGCATCTCCACGGCAGCAGAACATGGTAGTTACTCATTGAGAGCCTCCTGGCTCTTTCCTCGAGCCCCTTCTTTCACATCCCGTGGTATCTTGGCCCTTATGGAGGCATGTTCCTTGCTTCGCGATTGTCGAGCGTGAAATTCTTGAAGTGTGACGGAACCCACACTGACAGCGCGATCGTCATGTGAACAAAGCACGCGTGTAACGCCAATATCTGGTCCATGCAGAGCGATGGAAGCTGACACGCTCTCTTGATGCAGCAGTAACGGCTGTAAATAAGTGCAACGACAGCCATAAAAAGTTTGAGGCGCGCCTGGTGATGTTGTAAACCTCCAAGACTCGCACATTTAAAGCACCATGGGAGCCCTCGCGATTCCTGTCACCACTCTTCCGATACATTCGCCACGAGTAGATGGTGTTGAAGCGCCAAATTTTTCACCAGAGATGCCACCCACTGCACTGGGGCAGTCGCATTCAACGACATCACCTCCAGAGAAGCCATCCACACCGATACATGCTTCCACAAGCCCCTTTTAGCCTTCAGTCTCCAACGAAGCCGTCAAAAGTGCCCACCCGCTCAACAAATACGTCATGGGCTACCCAAGAATAGCAGCGAGGATGGGCCCAGACCACTATGTTGCGCAGATTCGGCGTCCCAAACGCTCGGAATCTCCTCTATTTCCAGAGCGGGCTTGCGCAAATCGAAGAAGACCTCAAAGAGCTAGACTGGGAGGACAACGCGTCCACTGTTGGGAAAAAGAATATTTACGCAAGTGACTTCTATTGTTTGAAGCATGCGACGACGGAACGGGTTGGGGATGTGGCGCAGCGAGATCTTGTGATGAGGCTGAGGGAGAGGTTGAAGGAATACAGTACGTGTTTGCATTCTGGAAGTGTGCTGCATGGAAGCTGATGAAATGGCGTAGATCACGTTCTCTTACAACAAGATGGCGTCGCCGGATGCATGCAACATAACAAACATGCAGCGCTTCACGTGCCGCGACTTGATAAAATACAAGAACGTGCTTTTCGGGTTTGACATGGACACCTGGGACACGATACTGGAAGAGGATAGTCACAGCAAGGAACTCGTCGTTATGAGAGGTCGCGAAGCTCCCGACACGTTTTCCTACCTGGCATCTTCGATATCGGCGCCACTCGTGGGAAAATCGGGATGTGGGTCGTGGGCAAAGCCTGATCCGGGGTATGGTTTGATCACGGTGAGAGATGCGACTATTCTCAACCTGAGGTTTTGGATTACGAGCTTCATTACTTCGGTGATGCCTGTACTGTCCCTTGTCATGCTGTCCAAGCTTGAAGGGCTGAATGCAAGACTAGGGGTGATCGCTGTGTCGAGCGTAATGTTGTCAGTTTGTCTGCTTCTATGCACTGAGGCGAAGCGCACAGATGTGTTCGCCACCACAGCCACGTAAGTCATGAACATGAGCTCAACTCGTGTGATGCTTACAGGAATTTATGGTTACCGTTATGCAAGTCGTATGTGTCGGCCAGGTGCTGGGCACGTGACCAAAGAAATACCCAGATTTCAAGATTACGTGGTGATGCGAGGTTTTCAGCTCTTGAACGGACATCTAGTACACAGTATGATAAGGTATTTTAGTAGCTACAACAACACCAGCACAACCAAGATTTTCGCCAAACCTGACATGTGTTCGTGCACGCTATACACTGATACCTAAATCACACAGAAGTGGTTAGCTCACCCTGGAATAACCCGCCCTCCAACACCCTGCACCCTAGCATCGGTCCGACTCATATAGCCATTTCGCATATCTATCAAGTCTCACTCGCACTTCGCTGAAATCGCCTGACACCCTCCCCGAGGAACAACGTCTCCATCTGCCAGCCTAATACATAGCTCCTTGGAACCCGGCTCCTGCTTTCCTCAAGCCAAGCTAGCAAAAGAGAGCGCAGCGTCACCAAGTACTTCATCTACGCGCGCATGCACACTGTTCCTTCGCGGCTGGAAGATCCAGCGATTTTTAATTCCTGCTGGGGTTGGGGTGGGATGCAGTGTATCGCCCACTTATGCGAATGCAAGGCAAGCTATTGCGATCGTACTCAAATTCGAAGCGAAAGGATTTCAGGATCAAATCTGTAGATATTTCTTGCAAAGCTGGAGACCAATACGCAACGCACGCACGAGTGATTGCGATGTTAGTCCTCACGCCGGAATAACTCGTCGCTATATACACTGTATTGCAGCGTCGATTCGACCTATGTAGCCAGCTAGCATACACATAAATTTTCATTCACACCTCACTCAAACTATCTTCGCACCCTCCCAGGCTCTTCAAAAACGTTTCAATTTCTCACTGCACCACCCCCAACGCCATACTCGCCCCTAAAAAATCTCCTGATCATCATACGCCCGCACACTCTCCAACCTTTCCCTCACCGCCCTCGGATCCTTGCAAACATGCTTACTATCCCAGCCATCACTGCCTCCATTATGGTCCGGAAACGTCGTTTCAAGCCCCTCGAGCGCCATATCCGCGCTGCACAGGATCGCCTGACGCATGTAATCGAAGCAGTGGATCATGTGCCAGTGGTGGTCGTCTTCGAGGGTGTGGTTGGATGTGAGGCCGGAGTAGACGGCGACGACGGCGTACAGGCAGTGCAGCTGGTGCGTCATGGAGGTTGTGTAGACGGTGGCGTTGGGCCAGATTATGGGGGTGGGCAGGTCGTGGTAGAGCGAGGGGTCGGGGATGGATTGGAAGCCCATGCCCTTTGGGAGCAACTCGTTCCAGGCGCGCAGGACTTCGGGCTGGAAGAATTCGGACGTGTTGTAGGGGGCGAAGGTTTGGTTGATTTTGAAGGTTGTGATTTGTGTTGGGACTGCGGAGGGTTAGAACGTCGATTGCTATCGGAAATGGTGCGGCTTACTGTGTGGTGACCAGCCGGTGATATCGCCGCCGGGGTCGTTGGCACTTGTCGAGAGACCTCGGAATCGCGTTGAGTCCAATAGCCCTTGGTCTCTTGCTAGCAGCCCGATGATGATAAGTTGAAGTCCTATTATGAGCACCCATCGAAGGGCGGCCACAAGCGGAGGACATAATATCCGTCTATTTGTCCGTTGTGATGTGTGTTGAAATTCTCCATGGGTCCATCCCTTGTCTGCTCCTACTAAGGACTCCACCTCTGTGGATGAATCGTCGTCATGGTGTTCACGGTGATCCACCTGAGCGTAGCTGTGTTGTGGTTGCATCATGGCGAATGTGTTGTGTTAAAAGTCGGCTTCCAGAAACCAGTCGAAGAGAATATGCGAGCGCAGCTGGAGAGCAGAAAGCAGCAGCGTCCTCAGTCAAGATGTATGCATGTGCGCCTTGCAGCGACCCACACCCAGGGGTACCATCCTTCTTGTTTGACTTCCCGTTTCTTCCGCAATGCCGCTGGCGCGTAGCCTGAACATGCGATTCCTGGGAGCAATTGCAAGCGCGATGCGGAAGACTTGAAACAAGAGGTTGGAACCTGGTGCCGGGTTTAGCGCCCAGGACGGTCAAGCTGCCAGGATGAAACCGGCGATGAATCGCCAAGAGTATGAAGCTATCGCAGTCCCGCTTCTAGCGAGGGTTGGCGTGAAACCCAATGCAAACGTCTTCGAGGACAGAATCTATTTGCCTGTAATGGGTAATGCGCCCGGGACTGATCGTGCATGCTGTATATATTTCAGAGGGGAATCCTCATGAAAAGTGAACGTAGTGGCGGAATTCAGCCGATGGAAAATTATCGACGATGCTTATAGAAAATATGAATGCAGGTGTGTGAGTCGATATCGCATTCCATCTGACTCCATAGCGAGTGGTTGTGAAGGTGAGATGTGCTTCGTGGATTCGTACGTGGAATTGCAAGGAAGAAGGATTTTGACTCGCGAGATGCAGGATTGTGGGTAAATGAAAGCTTCACAGAACACCAACAGACGCAATAAGCATTTCTTTCGAACGCGGACTGAGGTACTTGCCTAGTATGGAAGGTGTGCCTTGAGCGTTGAAGACTGCAGAATTATGAAATTTGTAGAGACGATGTGTGTGTGCGTGCGCGCATGAACTTCTCGCACACCATTTCGCGTGCAATACGCGAATGCACAAACCATAATTCTGGAACGTCTATTGCGAGGTCCCTGCGTGTCGAGTGACAGGAGTTTGACAGGAGTTTGTTCAGTCGTCAGACGTTGCGTCGCATTGAGCTTTTGTCGAGATGCCTGAGATTCAACAAGAGCCTCATACCGCAGCGCCACACTACAGAAGGTCTTCGTGATCAACCCCTGGATCAAGCCTCAGCACTTTGTGATTGTTGAATACTGGGAGTCGTCTTAATCATTTCTTGCATATGGCTGCGCGTCTCGTCTTGGTGATGCTCGCGGCATTGCGTAACGTGGATGCGTCGATGCATCAAGGCCCTATTTGCTCATTGGCCATCGGGATCAGAATGCGCCGTTGGCTTCAGCGCGTAGGCCTTCGACCAGACCTGAGATGGAGAATAGTTTGTCCGCAGCGATGCGCGTCCCCAGCTCGCGGCCTTTGAAGATTTGGTGCTTCTCCAAGTGGAGTGGTATCGAAGCCTTGTCCTCGAGGACGTGAACGCAGACCTACTTGCGCTAGACTGAAAGCTATACACGCTTCTCATTGCCAAAGAAGCCTCATCGCTTGACGCATAGATCGCTGCGGATGACCCATTTCTCGCCTTCCAGCACTTCTCGACCCTCGTGAAGCATACAGTCGGCCCCATGGCGATGAAGAAGTGCGAGACCAACTTCGAGGCTAGCGACGATAGGCTCGGGCAAGGCATCTCTGCTCTTCTTCTTGGGTGAGTCCGGGTAGAACACGGTCTCCCCACCAATGCAGCCCGTTGCGGGAGAGGTGAGATACAACAGCAGGGTCCAAGTGGTTCGGGCTTGCATGGGCGGAGTGCCGGACAAGGTGACGTTATTGGAATCATCATCTGCTTCCTATCAGCGTTGGCCATCCCCATTAAGCTGACGCTGCTCACAGTGTTGGTCGAAGAACTGCCCCTTCGAGTAGCGGTATATCCGAATATTCGGATTGAGTCCGACAACATCCCCGCCCCAGAGCTCTTTGGGCTGCGCTTCAACGAGACTCTTCAATGACGTCTGGCTCCAGAGTCTCTCAGCGAAGGCGGGATCGTCTACCTGGAAGCGGTCGTTCACGCGCACTGCGTCACCCTTCTTGGGCTTGCCGGGTGTAGTCGTCAGCGGCAGGGAAGATAGAAACGACACATAGGCCTTGCAGAGGGTGGCGGTCCAGAAATTAGGTATGGTCACGATCTGTCCTGGCATCACATCCTCCAGAGTGAGATCCATCTCAGGAATCAGAGGAGTGAGGGCGGGCCAGTCCGGCGCCGGCTTCGTTCCTTGCGCGGCCGTGCCGTCCGCCTTGCCCTTTTTCTTGGGGGGCATGTTGCGCAATCTGAAGTGCAGTCTGGTCCGGGTGGTGGTTGGCGCGAGGCTCTTTCCCTACGGACCCGATATGTGAGAACTCAACGGATCGTCCACCGGAAGACTTGACCGAAGAGTCTGCTGCTTTATGTGATACTTCTTCTCTTGCTCGTCTTCGCCCTATCACCAATTGCGATCATTCGCGTTCTCACTTTGCCACCGACACCAATTCTCGCATCTCTTTTGCGCCCCCCGTGATTGGCGCGTCACGAGTATACGGAAAACAGCGACAGAAGCTCTTGCCTCAGGCGGAACACGGCGCGCAAAGAGCAGACACAGCTCAGGATGGAGTTTTCGAGCGTGTTTCTCGAGGCTGCATTCTCCGCAGTGGATGCAGCTGGCCAAGGCGCACGTGCGGCGGAGACTGGGCGATTAGCGCAACAAGCCTCTGGCGGACAAGACGGCGCAGAAGAGCGGCTTCCCGACTTGCAGACTTCGCAGTCGACGCTGAGCCCGCCCCAACAGCTATCTCCGCTTGCGCAACCCTTTCGCACGCCGACGCATGACTTGATAGGCGGTGAGTCTTCACTGCAGCGCCCCTGCGGCCAGTCCACGGCCAGCTAACGGTGCGCAGGTCTCGACTTCTTCGACTTGGACTTCGCGGACGGCAACTTGGACTTGAACTTCTCGCTCAGCACGCCAGACGAAGATGGCGCCGGCAGCATGCTTGTAGCCCCTTCCAGCGAGCTTCAGCACCATGTCAGCCCCAAACATGACACCCGCGACGCCTACTGCGAGCTGCCAGCAACATTCCCCCAGCCGCCGCCCGACATGGAAGTTGCGACCAATAATGCGACGGACGCGCCAGTGCTCCCCATGCCGGACGCACCTGCTGCCGACCTGACCGCCCACAACACGGCCAACGGCAACAGCCTCAGCAATGGCCTCGCGCTGGGTGAGCCCATTGACTTCCCCCAGCCCGCCGCCATGAACGGCCTCGACATGAATCTGGGCATGGGCATGGGCATGGCGCCGCCCGACTTCACCGCCATGGACTTCCCGCCGCCCATGGCCAGCGACGAGCGTCTCACGGCTTTTGCGCGCCTGCGCTTTGACGACGGCTCCTACTACATGCACACGTACCAGATCATCCTCGGCCGCAACATCGAACTGGCGCGTCGCGACATGCGGCGCATTGCGAGGGTCGACCAGCTGCAGGCTGAGGGCCACTCCCAGGCCGCCGAGGCGCTGCTCGATGGCAGCGCAGCGAAGAAGAAAAAGAAGCGCGCCGCTCGCAGCGTCATCAGCGAAAGGGGTGGCATCGTCAACGCGCCCATCTCCTCCATGCCCCTGGCGTACCAGCAGCGCCGCCACAGCAACGCGTCGCAGTCCCTCAGCTCGGGGTCGCATCCTACTGGCGAATCCGGCGAAGAGAAGCCCGTCGAGCGTGCGCCCCAGGATATGCTCATGCAAGCCTTTCCCGAGGTACCTGCGCAGTTCGACGGCCATGTTCCCGAGGATCCGCACGACTGTCCCTTGGTCCCCATACACCCGCAGCACGTCACTGCCCGTACGGGCACACACGGTCCCAAGGGCATTTCGCGCCAGCACGCCAAGATCTTCTTCGACTTTGACCAGGGCCACTTCTGCATTGAGGTCCTAGGGAACAATGGTCTGCACCACGAATCCGAGTACAAACATCGAGGCGAGGTCGTGCCCCTGAGCCACGGTGATCGCCTCGTCATCGGCGCCGTGAACCTGCAATTCTACCTCCCCGATGTAGCGCTCACCGAAGAGCAACGACAGCAAGAGTCGGGATCCCGTCCAATGAGCTTCCAATTTGAGAATGGCCATGGCGAGCTCGAGAGCGATGAGCTCATCAGCTCAGAGAGTGAAGGCGAGATCAGCATCAACCCAAAACATGTATACCACGTTCCCATGGACAGCGAACTAGAGTCCGATGACCCAATGGAAGAAGACGATGATATGGACGATTACGAGGAACCTGTCCCACGCCCACGAAAGAAGCCAGCTCCCAAATTGAAGCTCAAGTTACCTGCCCCGGCTGCGCCACCTGCACGAAAGGAGCACAAGAAGGCACACAAACGCAAGTACAGAGATGAATCGCCTGATGACATTCCCCTGAAGAAGCTGAAGAAGCACAAGGAAATGAACAAGGAGCCTGTCAAAGAGGCAAAAGCAGCCAAGGAGCCCAAGGTTTCGAAGGAGCCTAAGGAGACTCGCGAACCCAAGGAGGTCAAGGAGCCCAAGGAACCAAAGGAGCAGAAAGAGCCAAAGGACAAGGGCAAAGCACCAGCAAAGGCGCCCTCGAAGACTCCCATCAAAGAAGAGGAGCCCAAGGAAGCGACTCCTCGTGAGACGCCCGTGCAAGAGAAGCCTGAGCAGCCGAGCAAGCCTGTTCCCAACGACAGTCCGCCACTTTTGCGTAAACCGCTCGAGGGCGAACTCGAGGCTGGCGGCGAGATTGAGGGTTTGATCACCGAGGAGATGGCACGACATCACAACCTGCCGTCAACGCTCATTGGCCAAGTTGTCGAGAAGCGAAAGGGCCCTGGACGACCTCCGAAGGACGGCATCATGTCGAAGCGGCAGAGGTCGCAGCTTATCAAGCAGGCCAAGGAAATTGAGCGAGCCAAGGCGGCCGGTATTGATCCAGCCGATATCCCAATGCCATCAATGAAGCCAAAGATCACGAAACGGAAAGACTCAGATGCCGCCGGCGGCGAAGACGGTGATATCAGGGAGTCTACCGAGAATGGCGATGGACTTTCAGGCGACAGGAAGCAGCTCAAGCCCAACAAGCCGCCTCGCACGCCATCACCCGAGCCACGCGTGGAAGACTACACCGAGGAACAGCTACAGCGACCGACCGCCAACTATGTGGTCCTCATCCACGAGGCGATCTCGTCTTCTTCAACCGGCCAAATGAACCTCCAACAGATCTACAACTACATTGAGAGGAAGTACCCGTGGTACAAGTTCAAGACCACAACAAGCGGATGGCAGTCAAGTGTGCGACACAACCTCGGCCAGCATGACGCTTTTGTCAAAGGTGACAAGGAAGGCAAGGGCTTCAACTGGAAGATCAACCAAGAGGTTTCCATTGAAAAGGAGCGTCGGAAGAGGCAAGTCAGTCCTCCAGTAAACCATGCACAGCGTCCGCCGTACTATCCGCCTCCGCCGAATGGCTATCCACAATATCCGCAACCTCCTTACCCATATAATCCGGGTGTGCCGCCACATGCCATGCCTCAAGCTGCCCCTAGATTGCCACCAAGCATCACAAACAACCTGCCACGTCTGCCCCCCAGCATGCAGCGCGAAGCAAGTACAAACACATCGGCAACAACGCAGGCCGCGCCTCATCCTTCCCCCTATGCCTCACCATGGGCAGGTGGCAATACTGCCGGCAGCCCTTCTGCACAACACCCGCCTACGCCTTATCCTCCACCCAACTCTCAGACTCCGCCGGTCAGTGCAGCTGGTCAAAGTGGACAATATGGAGTACTCTTACCACAAAGCGCGTCTCAGTCGTATAGTGGACCACCTGCGACTGCAAGTCCCTATGGAGGTCCATATCCTACTGCTGGGCCGAGCCCATATGGTCCAGCCCCAACCCGACCTTACGCGCCCTATCCTCCGCAGGGGCAGCAAGCGCCAGGTGCATCGCCGTACGCACCGCACCCTCAACCTCAACCACCTGCATCGCAATCGGAAGATCCCTCTCCGCCTGGCCGTTACCTTCCCGACACTGACCCAGACCTCATTCGCCAACTCGAGGCATTCCGGAAGGTATATCTGGAAGCTCGCAAAGAGCCTGGTGAGGACCGGAAATGCGACAATGCGATCAGGGCGTTCGTTGATCCACATTACCAAGTCCACACCCTTACGAAGGCAGAAGTGGCGCTGCTAAACGCCATCCAAAGTATAGAACACTTGGCGCAGTACATGAGGAACAAGAATACGGCATCCCAGGGTTCAGTTGCAACCAGCGTCCCACAGGCCCCCAGTATGACCTCGGCTGGCACTGCAGCGGCCATCGCAGCAGACGCAGTAGCGAACTCGGTTGCACCAACGACGACTGCTCAGGCATCTGCCCCTCCTGCGAGCGCAGATTCGCAAACATCAGAGTCTCAGCCAACCACTGAACCACACAAGTTCACGCCAAACATGACCGCTGTATCGCCAGCTCCGCCTCCTACCACTGCACAAGCGCAGTCCGTTCCTTCACTTCCTCCTTCGCATCGACCCAGTGTCGAGCCACTTACACCAGTTCCCGGATCGCCGGCAGTCCAGAGCGGTACGCCACTCAGGAGGTCTTTTGTCGAGATTCCTGCGACATCTGACAACGCGAACGCAGGTGCGGAAGAGCCGCAGAAATTGGAGACCACGGAGGGCGAAGAAGTACAGCCAGCCCAAAAAGTGGATGATAACAGTGGCCCTATGGAGACATAGTAGAATCGGCACTTAAAAGAGCTCTGTTTGTGGCGGATTTGACTTCCTTTGACACCTTTCTAGAGGCATTATTATATGCTTTTTTCATCCTACGACACGTTACGCGAATCATGGTTAGTGTAGCGTTTTTGCTCCCTGGCGTTCTTTACAGCGCATGTTTAGATACCCGGCATCGGTTTCGGTTGGGACTTACAAAAGTGGATTTCTCAAGCGCGGATGTGTGGGTACATGCATCATGTACTATTACGACGATATGCGCATATGCCTGCAGAGACGGGTTTAGGCTAGATGCTGTAGCATTGCAGATGAATCGAATTGTAATCAATGTCAACATGAGCCACATGAAATGAAGGGGTAGAAAGCAGAATATGTAAAAATTGCAAGGTATATCTCGTCGGGCGGCGCAACTGACAACTCACTCGAAGAGAGTCTCAAGGTCGTAGATTGCAGCCTAAAACCAAAAAAAAAAAAAAAGGTGAGCCCCAAATGCCGCATAAAGTATCCCGCCATCGCTCTCAATTCGCCATTACGCCCATTCCCAATCTAACGTGCTTGCTCACATAGCCATCTCGGCCTGCAGTTTGCGCAGCTCCTCCTCCTCGTCATCCTCCTCAACGCGCTGTTGCTGGGGCAATTTCTGATTCGGCGCGGCGGGCAGGCGGCCCGCGGCGACGGTGTCGTTGACAGGGACGTTGCCCGTCTTGAGCATTTCCTCGTCGAGTTTCTCTTGCTGGAGTTCTGCGAGTTCTTCGTCGAGTTCGTCTTCGTCGATGCCGTTGGAGGCGACGCCGCTGGTGATGGCTTCGCTGATTTCCTCGCCGATGGCATGTTGTTCGCGGAGACCTTCCCTGTTTGGAGATTTACGTTAGCAAGAGTAGAGGAGAAGGGGGAGGGTGGGGATGTTTGGGGAAGGACTAACATGACGTCGTCGACCTTGTCGATAGTCAGGCCGGCGTGTATGTTCTTCATCGCGGCGCCTGCGTTCTTCATTGCGTCGAGCGTCTCCTTGTTGATGTTTGCGGTTTCGATGGAGTATATTTCGCGCTCGAGGGTCATAATTTGTGCGCTGGTTTGCTCCAGCGAGTGTTCGAACTGCTTCTTCCGCCGTAATGCTGCCTTGGCCGCTGTGCTATCGCGTAAGCGAGATGCTATACTCATAAGATGAAAGAAGCATTTGACACACCATTCTTGTTGGAGGATACATATTTCCGCGCAATGGTGTCTTGCTCGTCCATTTGGTTTTGCAGGTGCTTCTCCCGCTTGTTGAGCATTTCTAGTTGGCCGCGCAGTTGGAGGATGGCTTTCTTGGGCGCTTCCTTCTTCGCCTGCCCGCCACCGAACCAACCCAGACCCCAGCCAGACATGATGAAAGCAGTATCTAGAAGTCGCTGGTCAGCTATATCCAAGCAAAAGATGCAGTTGAGTCGTGTGAGTAGTTCAAGCGGGCTATCAGATAGCGGGATGGTGGGGCAGCGGGGTGCTAGGATACGCTGACGTACTATGTATGAGAGGAAAGGCGCTCCAGTGAAAGGGTGTGTCGGAGTGTTTTGCAGAGGTCTGAGGCAGCTACGGTGGTTGTGGAATATGTATTGAAGGGTGCCAGGCGACCGTCAAGTTCGGGCCATGGGGTATGATGTCGACGCGCTAAGGCTGGCACGTGCGTGAGTCGGTCTCGGGCTTAGGTTCCGCCGACGTATAGCCATTATTCCTCCACCATCAATGTCGTCTGGCCCCGTTCCGTCTAAGCTTGTACTCTTGAGCGAGCTCGGGAAATGCACGCCAGGCACGAAAGTTCGCTTTCTTGGCTGGTATTGTCTCTCGTGAAGGGTTGAATCCTCATACTGATACGCGGTAGTGTTGATGAGTATGTTGTTACGAAAGCGACTTTGCGCCTCAAGCATGACTACCCCACATCGACATCGCATGTGGTCGCAAATGTCGATGTAGAACATGTGCTCGAGCGCATCAAACATCACGAACTCGACGTCGGTACATGGCTCAACGTGATGGGCTATATTGAGCAGCGCAAGGAGAAGGGCGTGTTTGTCCAAGCCGTGACAGTCTGGGATGCCGGCAATGTCGACCTGGATGCGTACGAGAAGGCTGTCGAGAAGAGGAAGCTATCTGCATGAGATAGAGGCACATGGGGCCGGTCTTGTGTTTGCGTAAGGCATGATCAAATTTGCCTTGCGAACGGACACCACGGTCGTCTCAAGGCCGGGTCAGGTGATAGTGCCTGCTTGCACATGCAACGTTCAACTCCTAGACTGCCACGCCAAAGTTGCACCTCGCGTAAACAGTATTACGCGCGTTCAACCCATCTGGCAAAGACACGTAAGGATGGCAGATGCAAGTGCCGAGAATGGATGCCTACCAGCCCACTATTCGCGCCTTGATCGCAACCAACTTCAGCAATTTCCTTCAAAAAATTAGGCATCAACGAGTTCGGTCCTCAAGACACCTCTATTGAGAGTGAATTGCGCACGAAGATTGGACTTCAGTCACTAGAAGACTATTGGCACACTATTCTTACTGCTCACTATCCTTGCTCGAGGCACCGGTAGAACTGCCCGTAGCTTGAAGTCGCGCATTACAAGGAAGGGGAAGACGACAATAAGTCTACTCAAAGCTGGCTGGACGACCTAACACGAATATGACATCCCTCTCGTTCTTCTCCACAAGCGGCTGTCCCTCATTGAAGTCGGTCCAGCGATTTGCATCCATTTCCGCAGCATGAATGGCCAACTCCCAACACCAACAGCTCTCAAAATGCCGCAAATTGACCAACTTCAGCTTGTCTCACATTCCTAAATTGATTGCTTCGATGCGGCGCGGCGACCATACACATTTTCAGGATGACATGCATGTGCGGGACATGGGTCTGTCTGTAAGCGCCTTCCTGTGGCATCTGATCTCGACATCAAGAAAGTACCGAAAAGGCTTGCGTAACCACACCTCATCTCTATCTCGCTCATTTTCTGAGAGTTCCAGGTACCATGTTGCAGCGAATATCCTAGTCTCGCGTTATAAATCTGATGAGGCGATTACTCTACAATCATCACGTTTTCTCTAACCAACCAGCACTATCTGACCAACACATCGCAACAAGCATACCAATACACCAACAAAAGCATTCTTCAAACAAACCCGAAAGTCCATAAACGGACTTTCCTCGTTTCTCCCCACTCCTTTCGTTTCCCACTCCGTCTCTGCATATGTCGGTCTAACCGCCCACCGCACCCGCCAAGCGAAATACCCGCCGCCCACGTAGCACACGAAAGCCGGACGCAAAGACCCCCGAAGCCACCTGTATGTAGTTGATGGGGTGAGGTGCTATTTCCGGTGCGGGGCTGACATGTGCTTGTCATTGGAAATGGCGATGGCTGATCTAGTTGCCCGAGGTAGAAGAAGAAGAGTTGGAAAAAGTCAGCCTGACGTCGCGTTTAGTTCACCACGCCGCAGGTTCGACTATATACCGAACGGTATGTGTTGTTTGCGGCGTGGTGGCCTCGTGGGTTGGTGGAGGCGCACGATTGTGCCGCATCGGCTGTGAGTGAGGTGCGGTGCGCCTAATGAACAACGTGTATATGACGCGCAAAGTACAATTGCGCTCTGCCTTGTGGCGCAGGGAGATCAAGGGTATGATGTTGCGGTAATGCGGCGATGCGGCTCAGTCTCGAATCGAAGGAATAGAGTGTCGCGTAGATGCAAGGCGTATGTCACGATGGCAGGGCGTATGTCAAAAGACGTGGTCGCAGATATGGCTGGTTGGAAATAAGGTCTCATTGACTGAGACAGTAGATGGCTTCACAGCGATCAAGAGGTACTGATGGGGAAAATCTCCAAGAAATGTGGTCTATTGGTTTTCATCTACATGCTCTGCCACTTCAAATGCCGCCAAAAAACAAAACGCCCGCGTGAGAAGGGTATCGTAATGCGGAAACGAACGTAAGGTATAAAACAAGAAGGTTATCAGAAAGCTACAAGCGAATGCAAACTGTCCTGTCAAATGACAGAGGACTGGAGAAGTGAAAAGTCCAAATCAAAATCATGTATACACAGTGTGTGCAAGTGTGCGAACAGTCAACGCTTAGTTGCGCGGTCCGTAAACCCAGTCTATGATGAATGTCAGCTTAAAACTCAAGTACGGTGCTATGTCGAGAAGTGAACTTACACTGCGCAGCATACTTGACTTCAAAAGTCTGCGGCATGTCCTTGCACGTCGCAGGCGCAGATCCTCCCGCAGTCTCAAGGCGGTACACGGTGTTGATACCACCCTGAGACAGACCCTTGGTGTCCTTGAGATACAGCCACTTGACGGCTCCCTCGCCCGTAAGGCCAGGGCACGCATTCTCCGGCGCGGGAGTATCGTTGAGCTTGCCGACCTGAGCCTGGGGGTAGGGGGTCATGGCGAGCTGGTCGAAGGCGAAGGTAGGTGTGTTGGTAGTACCCAGCATTTTGAAGAGGTGGGTGCCGATGTGGTGGTCGTAGCCTTGGGATTTGAGGCTCCATTCCATCGTGGTGGGGTAGTTGCTCAGAGCAAGAGCGAGAGGGGAGAGGGAGGGGATCTTCCACTTCGCCATTGGGTCGTCGTTGAGCTTGGTGCCGATGTCGTATAGTGTAGCTAAATGGAGGTCAGTACATAACATTGCTGAGACTTTGTTGAAGATGCCTTACCAAGTGCACCTGTGGTTCCTGGAGCAGCATCGGGGTTACCAGTTGAGCAGGTGTAGTTCTGTGTTCCGATACCGAGAACAACATATTTCAGTTGACCGTCAGGAACAGGCAGAGCGCTTGTAGGCATCAACTTGGCGAGCTTGCTCAGATCACTAGCAGGAGCGTAGGTGGCAGGCTTGCCTCCTGGCCGTGGCAAAGCATTGGTCGAAGCTGTGAAGAGTGCGAGGGCGGACAACGCCGTAGAGAGCGAAGTGAAAAGCATCGTGATCTTCTGGTATGGAAGTACTAGTGAAAGTCTTCGAAGTAGGTATGGGATTCCTGAGATCCTGGTAGGGGTCGTATGCAAGAGATGAACTTAAATGTTCGGACACAGAGAAATGAAGTGAGTACAATAAACGAAGAAACTGGAGTAGAACGAGGTAGTGGCAACTGGAGATAGATAAGACGCACGTCGCAAACCAGCCTTCTCCCAGTCTGTCTCTTCAGAAAAGCAGGTCGTAGTTGGGTGTCACAACGTCTTCGTCCCGGCGGTTGGCGATCTTATACCTTCTTCATCCAATTCCCATCCCTGCAGCGGCCGTTGTATCGACCACTGCTAGCCCACGCGCCATAAGCATGTACATGGTCACGGACCGCTTTCGAACCCGAATTTGCTTCTGCCACCCTGGAGGCGAAGTTTAGGCGGGTGGAAATGAGATGCTGCGCGCAGGGGTCTTCCCATGGTCGCAGGACGCCTTGCCTATATTGGCAAGGAGGATAAAGTGCTTGTCCTTCCTGTAAGCGCTGATACGCACACCAGTGCGATCGAGAACAAGGATAACCCGAGCCGCAGGGCCGCAGCTTTGCTTTTGTGTGTTGAGCCTCCATTCGCGCAAGAGATGTCTTTTACATGTTGGCTTTCAGAACTTCGCCTCCAATACGAGTAAACTTTCGACGTTGAAACTGCCTTGCAGCAGACGGCACATCACTCGGGCTCTAGCCGTACGCGCCCCAACAAGGCCCGATAGCTTCTAAGCACAGATGAAAGTCCGGGGGATGAAGAAAGGAAGGCCTGGCTAGTACCAAAGCTTCAATTCCCACTCGGTTGTCTGTGCGCTGCAGGCGCCACTACATGTAGCGGCTGCTAAATGCCCTCATGTGGTTATCGAAGCTCCACTAAGTGGCTGAACAGCTATCGAAAACCCCGCTTTTGGCTGCAAAGCCAGCAAATTAGTCCCGCACCGACCGCATATTAACGGAATTTCCGGCAGCCCTTGAGGGTGTTGTGCGCGGCGTAGAGGCGGCCAGCAGGCCGTCTTAGGCCTGAAAGCATGCATACGTTGGTGGTGTCAATAAGCGAGCTCGAGTCCCATTTTCCTGCAGTCTTCAACTTCTGTTCTGCGACTATTTCGGTCGTTCTGAGTCGTTCGAGGGGCAATATCCGTCGCTGATAGCGCAGGTATTGGTGTAAACACTTCAGCTGCCTATTTCAATCAGTTACGAACTTTTTTAGGGTATACCTCCATGGGTGGATCCTACCACCCGGTTTCCGGCCAGAGGACAACTGGGCGTAGTTCTCGTCTGCTTGCCGAGATTGAAAACTTACAGACACAGTAAGATCCAACAGGGGAAGTCAAGCAGACCGCTAAATCAACTGCATTAGTGTCGGTGATGTTGCTTTTCTCCTCAACAAGTCAATTGAGGGGCAATGTTGGCGACCTTGGTCTGCTGCAAGGCCTCGAAAACAGCGACATTAGTGCGCTTTTCGTGCATGCGACGAAGAGTGGAGTGCGGAAGAACTTCTCCAGGATAAGTTCGAGCTCTGGATGCGCGTGCGGGTCGTTGAAGCGGACATTCCTGCCGCAACAGGCGTTGTTAGGCTTGTGAGCAATAATCCGTCACTTGGAGCAATGTGTGCTCCGAGTGGAGATTATGCAGCGCCTGTCCTTCGCAAAGTTTGTTCGGAACCAGCCGCTGAGCTGCTGTTGGACGTTGTGTGTTGTGACAGCCTGCAGCTCCTCTCGCAGCACTGAGACCACGTGTGATGCGACGGCAGGCTACAATTGTCGGATCTTATGAGCGTCGCAACGATCCCGAAGATTTACTGGCGATCCCGCCAACCTGCGTATTGTTCGGGTCCCGAGAAGCGACGATCATCGCTGACCGTTGGTGGTCTAGGCTTCTGGTTGTGCTCGAGGGAACACGACTGAACGCTCGGGCTCGCAGCTGCACGAGCATATAGCTATTTTGTGACACGGACGTGAGATATTGAGCCCCATTCAGCGGGCCGTTCAGTATAGCCGGTGTTTTGGCTTTCGAATCCTGGCAGATATTGGGAGTGGAAGGACGGTTTTGTTCAGAAACTGAGATGAACTGTTTCGTCCGAAACAGGTTAGGCTAGGCAACCATCGAATAGGTCACAGCAAGCCATTGCCTTCTTCAAATTTTCAAATTTACTAGACAAACCTCGCCAAAATGACACTCAAGACTCCCCTTGCTGAAGACCGCTCGGCTCAAGAGGCTGTTCACGAACAGCAGCATGAAACACTCAAACCGCGTCTCACGAGGGAGCGCGGAACAATTCAAGACCGCAACGCCAGAAGATCACCACTTCTTCGCCTGCCGGCTGAACTCAGGGAACAGATTTGGCTTTACGCTTTCGGCAGTCGAGCCATTCATCCTCGATTGTACTACGCATATGCACAGACCACAAATACACGGACCACGATGAGACTTTGTTGTTCATTCGCATCCTGCAAAGAGCTTTTCACAGACGAAGAAGTGAACCGCCAAGCTATCGTGGTTGGCAGCAAGCGCTGGATGATAGCAAAAACACAAGCACTCAGTACAGGCACCTTCATCGGATCTCATTCCAGCTGCGCCAAAAACTCGGAAATGATATATACGATCGTCCCAGGAGTTTGCAAGCAGATTTATTACGAGGCAGTACCCATCGCCTGGAAAACGTGTACTTTTACGTTCGACAGCGATATAGATTTTCAGCACTTTTTCAAGTCGTCTATTATCCCCTTCGACCTCATCACCAAGTTGAGCATTGTTTTGAACAACAAAAAACGACGTCTGGGCTGGCAAATCGGCCTGGAAAAGTCTGGATTAATCGCCCAGCTCGAGTCTCTCAAGGGTCTCAATATAGTTCAAGTACATGCCTATGGTCGTACACCCTCAGTTATGCGTAAGTAAAACATTGGCACGTATATCAGGATGAGGCTAACTTTCTTATTTCTCATAGACTTGGCAGATAGCTTTAAACAGTTCCGGCTTCGGGAAGACCAGGTCACAGTGACTGCTTATCCGTTTTCAAATCCCCATGAAGGGAGGATGTCGGACTTGGAGGAACGGGTTCGCGAGCACTTGTTTAACACCAAAGATGTGCAGCAAAGAATCTGAGCAATCAAAAGCTTCTGTTCCATATTGTGGTTATTGGGCTGGAAAATACTTGAAGGAAACCAGAACTCACGGTGATAATCTCATCGAAAAAGTCCAAGGCGAGGGGACTTACGAATCAGGATGTGGCCTAGAGACATTGGGCAAGCGCGGCAGCCTTCCGCTAGCATGACGTTTGCATTTGTCACTTCAAGATATCAACATGCAAACATATAATCCACGACCACCCTTGGCGTTGATCTAGGGAATTATATACGGTCAATCAGAGACCGATGAGGATGATCGCAGCATTATGGCACACATTCTCACCGAAGGCCTTGACGGTGTTTGGCGTATGCTCATAGACCTGCCCACTAGCTCTCTCATAACACTACTTATACTCATAACTCTTCTCGTTCGTAGACACTTCACCAAATCCCATACGCAATACTAACACCCCCAGCTCACCCTCTCCTACGCCCTCTACAACACCCATCTCCACCCCCTCCGTTCATACCCAGGCCCCATCCTCTGGCGCTCCTTCCGCCTCCCCTACGTGATGTCAACCCACCGAGGCCGCCTACACACCGATCTCAAAGACTTCCACACCAATTACGGCCCAATCGTCCGTATCGCACCCAACGAGCTCTCATACGCCAACAGCGCAGCATGGAAAGACATATATCTGAACCGTCCCAACCAGCCCGTCTTCGAACGCAACCGCACGTGGTTCAAAAAAATGACGCCCGACGAGCCGAATTCAATCATGGGCTATGATGAAGATGATCACGCGCGGTTCCGCCGCGCTTTTGCGAATTCCTTCTCGGAAAAGAGTCTGCGCGATCAAATACCCGTTGTGGAAAGCTACGTCGACTTGTTCATCTCGCAGTTGAAGAAGAAAGAGAACGAGTCAGTCGATCTGGCCCAATGGTTCAACTTCCTCACATTCGACCTCTCCGCCGACCTCTCCTTTGGCTCCTCCTTCTCGTGTCTGCAAAGCGGAACCGCACATGTCTGGGTGCGCGTCACGCAGGATTTCGGCAAAGGCCTAGCGTTAATCGCGAGCGTGAATACATGCTACATTGACCGTCTCCTGCGGTACATTATTCCTGAAAAGGTGCTTCAGCGCATGAAAGACCATCGCGAGATTAGCAGTGCAAAAGCACGCGCGCGGTTAGAGTTAAGCACTGAACGCCCGGATTTCGTCACGCCGACGAAGAAGTACATCTCAATACACCCAGAATTCGCCATGACGACTAAAGAGTGGGAAGTCAACATGCTTGTCATCGCCTTCGCCGCGTCCGAAACAACCGCGTCCGCACTCACCGCCGCGGTAAGAGAGTTATGCCAGCATCGCGGCGCGCTGGCTCGTCTTGTGTCGGAAATCCGGGGCGCGTTTGCGGAAGAGCGGGATATCACTGTCGCCAGCACGCAGCACCTCATATACCTCAATGCGGTGATCAACGAGACGCTACGCCTCGACCCCCCCGTCGTAACCGGCGTGCCGCGCGTTACGCCCTCGCCTGGCGCACTAATTTGCGACAGATGGGTGAGCGCAGGGACGTATGTGGGTTACAACCAGTTTGCGGCGAATCGGCAGGGGTATAATTTCCATTTACCTAATACATTTCTTCCAGAGAGGTTTATTGAGATGGATGGGAGGGATGACATGGCTGGACTCAATCCGTTCGGGGCAGGACGGAATAGCTGCATAGGAGTGAAATTGGCGTATGCGGAGATGCGGGTTGCGCTTGCGAAGTTGATTTGGGTGTTTGATGTGCGGCTTGACAAAGAGGATGGGGGCTGGACATGGGGCGAGCAAGAGACGTATATTTTCTGGGACAAGAAGCCTCTCCACGTAGTCTTGACGCGTGTTGATGGAGAGCTGAGAAGATAGTTTTGTAGGATGGATGGGATAAATATTCAAGCAACGACCCGACCGAAACCAAACCCTCGAACACCACTACTAACCCACACCCCCTCCCCAACCTCAATCGTGTCAATGCTAATAGGCTCCTCCATGCAAAACCCCTTGCCCAAAGCCCACCGCCGACTCGTGCCCCTCTGCCCGCCCGCACCCACCTTCTTGCTCCTCACCGAATGTCCCCAGCGTCCCGGGAACGGCACGCGCAGTTCTCCCTCATCCTGCTCCCCGTCCTGACTCGACGGCTTGAACGCCGACGGCACACCCACCGGTGGTGTGACCCATCTCCCGCCCCGGTAGAAGTACAGCGACGTGTACGTGCCCTCTGTGAGTTCGTCGACGTCGTTGAAGAGCATGACTTCAACCTGCCCCGGGGCAGCGGGGTTGGCGGGGAGAGCACGGGCGCGCGCGTCGTTGTACATTTCGCGCATTGTGGTTTTGAGGAGGGTGAATGAGGAAGAGGGGGTTGGTTGTGTGTCGAGTTTGAGGGTCCATTCTGGAGGATTGGGGACGGATGGGAGGGTGTCTGATGATCCGAGGGAAAGGGCACCCCCAGTCAGGGGCGAGGGCGTGAATGTGTTTGCGGGATGGGGGGCTGGGGGAGAGGGGTTCGGCGGGTCGAAGGATGGCGGGTAGAGGGTTGAGAGGGGGACGGGAGGGACGGAGATGAAGTCGACGGTCATGGTGGCGGATTTGTCGAAGAGGATGCGGAGTTTGAGGGGGCCGGTTTCTGAGGGGTTCGTGCTTTGCCAGGCTTTGACTCTTTTGAGAAGTTCTTCATGTAGGGCGTGACCGTCTTGCAAGCGCTCTGCTACGGCGTCGAAGTCGAAATGTTGGGCTGCTTCTAGCATGCGGCCACGGTGGTATGCAAGCATGTAGAAGGGCGAAGGAGTGATGAAGTTCAAGTCTGATCGAGAGTTCTCTTCAGACTCAAGTAGCAGTGGGTCATAGCGGATGGATGTGAATAGCTGAAAGTCAGCTTCGGATGTCATGATGTCGATATCTGCCAGTCCTTTGGCGTGTGTGAGCTGTTCCGGAGGTACAACTTTGCCAATTCTATCTCTTTCTTTGACTATTATCAATATACCAATAAATTTCAAGGAATCAAGACGCTCTTCAATTCACGGTATGGTCTTGTTCGGGCGTTGCTGTGAAGCTGACAATGGTGTGGAGCTGAGACTAAATGACTCGTGCAGCTTAACGCCGAAGCTTCAGCGCATGCACTGAGACGTGGCAACGCACTCTATGGCAACGCGTCTCATGGACTCGGACGTGCATTCGATAGCCGGCACAGACACAGTAGCTAAGTCAATAATAGGTATACAAATCCCAGGTCTGTGAGCGACACGTCACGTGTGAGAGAATTTATCTCGTCTCTGGCTGCGCACATCAGAGTCAATTGCGTTGATCTCGCGTGAGTCTGGGAAAGACGTGATGTAAGCTTGGGAGTAGAATATGTTTACAGAGTTCGTCTCGGGTACCACGCGTCCAAACAATTGTGTTCGTGTCGGTGGAGCGTTGATGACGTCCCTCTGTGCACGGGCCAAAGTTAGACTAGCCCAAGATTTCGCAGCGAGCTCGAATGTCCGCACAGGTGCGGCCGTTGACATCCCACATCCCGCCAACATTCCCATTGAGCGCCTCCATCGCCTTCCCTTCTCTCCTTAATCACATCCGTAATAATCCCACATCCCTCATCATCCGCCATGGCGCCTACCAACCAGGCGCCACAGGGCCCCGGGCCCTTCCCCGTCCAAATTCCCATCGAACCAGGCACAAGCTCGCTATGGGACCGGTTATCGACCTGGGCGGCGGAGAACAAGGGCGTCGTGTATACCATTGCCGGAGTCACATTGGTGGTGGGTGCTGGTGGCGCGATATATTACATGTCCTCGGATTCGAATCAGGACCAGAGCGCAACTGCGGGCAGCAAGAGGAAGAAGAACCGCGAGCAGAAGCGTGCCAAGAAGAGGGATGAGAAGTCCAAGGCGGCTCCAGAAGAGGCACAGGCTCCGAGCTCGGAGAAGAAGGCTTCGGTTGAGGCGTCGACAGAAAACGAACTGCCCGATGTCGACGAGAACAGCGTAGCAGCGCTCTCAGACGAGGTATGACATGTCCAGGAATGGCGGGCTGCCCGTTCCGATCCTATCGAAGACGAAGACGACGACGACTGACAAACCACAGGAGCGCAAAGACTACGCGGCGAAGCTCAAGGCCGCCGGAAACAAGGCCTACGGAGCCAAGGACTACAACCGCGCCATCGAACTGTACGGCAAGGCCATCCTCTGCAAGCAAGACCCCGTCTTCTACTCGAACCGTGCCGCATGCTACAATGCCATGCAGGAGTGGGACAAGGTCATTGAAGACACCACCGCCGCCATCAACCTCGACAACGAATACGTCAAGGCCCTGAACCGACGAGCGAACGCATACGAGGAGGTCGAGCGCAACAGTGAGGCTCTGCTTGACTACACGGCGAGCTGCATCATCGACGGCTTCCGCAACGAGAGCAGCGCACAGAGCGTGGAGAGGCTGCTGAAGAAGGTGGCCGAGACCAAGGGCAAGGCAATCCTCGCCGGAAAGGAGAAGAAGCTGCCCAGCCCAACATTCGTTACAAACTACCTCCAGAGCTTCCGACCGAAGCCCCCACCAGAGGGCCTCGAGGACGATGCGGAGCTGGACGAGGAGAGCGGAAAGGGCCAGCTGCGCAAGGGTCTCCAGGCCATGGCCACCAAGACTGGCGATGGCTACACCGAAGCCGCCGCAGCCTTCGACCGCGCACTCGAGCTCGGCGACCTGGGCGAGCACGAAGCCTTCGCATACAATATGCGCGGAACCTTCAGCTACCTCAAGGGCGACAACGAGGACGCTCTGCAAGACATGGACAAGTCCATCAGCCTGCAACCCACCCTCACGCAATCATTCATCAAGCGCGCCTCCATGCACCTTGAGCTCGCCAACCCAGACGCCGCCGAATCTGACTTCGCTGCCGCCCTCGAGCAAAACGCCTCCGACCCCGACATTTTCTACCACCGCGCACAGCTGCACTTCATCAAGTCGGAATTCGGCGAGGCCGCAAAGGACTACCAAAAGTCCATCGACCTCGACAAGGACTTCATCTTCTCGCACATCCAGCTCGGCGTCACGCAGTACAAGATGGGCTCCATCGCCTCCTCCATGGCCACCTTCCGCCGCTGCATGAAGAACTTCCAAAACGTGCCCGACGTCTACAACTACTACGGCGAGCTCCTCCTTGACCAGCAAAAATACCAGGAAGCCATCGAGAAATTCGACACCGCGGTCGAAATGGAGAAGTCCACGAAGCCGCTTGGCATGAATGTCCTGCCGCTCATTAACAAGGCGCTCGCGCTCTTCCAGTGGAAAAACGACTTCTCCGACGCCGAGAAACTGTGCGAGAAGGCGTTGATCATCGACCCCGAGTGCGACATTGCCGTCGCGACCATGGCGCAGTTACTCCTCCAGCAGGGCAAGGTCACAGAGGCGTTGAAGTACTTTGAACGCGCGGCCGAGCTGAGCAGGACCGAGGGCGAGATTGTGAATGCCCTGAGTTATGCCGAGGCCACGAGGACGCAGTTGGAGGTGAGTGCTTCCCTTATATCTTACTTACCTCCCCCACATGAACTCTATGCTAACAAAGAGTTTTCAGGTCCAGGAGAAATACCCAAAGCTCGCATCGCGACTGGGCGCTCATGGGCGCGGGCGCGGGCGGATTTGGCGGCGGCATGCGATAGAATCGCCCCGCTTGGGTCTGAGGTGTTGGCGCTGATGTATATGATGCTGCATGAATGCTGGGGGTGGGTGCGTGTATACATTTTTTGTGGGGGGCGAGAGGTCGTAGGTTAATGCAAACTTGTGCAATTTTCTTCTGATTGCATAAATCATGGACAAAGAAAAGTTCGAGGCGAATTGGAACACTTTTTCCGCTCTTCCACTGCTGGTCTTTTGGGTGACTCAAAAAAGGTGCTTAACATGCGCAATTGGTATTTAATCTAACATTGCGCTCTCCCTCTATCCTTCCGTTCAGCATACCAACTTCCAATCCACTTCCAGCCATCATCCACCCCATCAATTACCCCCCCTCTACTCCCCGCTCAACTGCAAGATCAGCGTACTCGCCACATCCAAGAACGGAAACGGACTCGTCACCACCTTCTCCCCCTCCTTGCGGCCCGCACCCACTTCCTCCGTTCTCTCCCTCAGTACACCTTTCCCGCCATCCCTCAACTCCTTGGCCAGATCATCCGGCAGCGGCTCGCCCTCGTCCAATCGCCTCCACACGCCCGCCTCGTCGTCCCAGCCATCTTCATGCTGGTGCTGTGGCGACGATGACGACGCGGCCTTGACCTCGCGCACGAGATTGGACACGAGACGCTCGTAGCCCGCGCACTTGAAGTCGACGACGAAGAATTCGCGGTCGATGCTGTAGAGCTGGATGGAGACGTAGATGTAGACGGCCTCGTCGGCTTCAGGGTGGTCTTCGCCGCTGATGGAGTTGGGTCGGTCGGTGATGGTCATGCTGTCGATGTGGTGGGACAGGCTTGTTGTGCTGGTGTTGGTGGAGCTGCGGCGGCGGAGACCGGATGGGTCGTTTGCAAGGTCGACGCGGGAAGAATGTGTGGATGATGGGTGTGCGACGCCGGGAGGGAACATGCCGTCTTTGCGGAAGCGGGCGTTGATGACCCAGGGGTCTTCCGGGATGTGGTAGCCCCAGTCGTTGGTGTGATTGTAGTGCTTCCTCTGACGGCCACGTTGTTCTCCGGAGTCAGCGTTGCGCACAGTGAGCGGCTCGTGTGTGGGTGAGTCGCTACCAGTTTTCTTCTCATCACCTGAATCGTGGGACGATACTGAAGACCCTGGTGAGCGGCTCCGTGACCGTGACCGTGATCTTGACCTTTCTTGAGATGCATGTGAACCGGTTGGACTGCGCGAGCCTCCCTTGCCACCCGCTTTTCTAATCTTCGGCACCTCCCAGTCGGCACCCATGGCTTTCAATGCCTTGAAGATTGCGAGCATGGCCTCCGCAGGCTGGTTTCTTGATCTGATTCCGAACTGCCACTTGGTTGGTCGGGGCTTCTTCGCGGGCAGTGAAGTCATTGGTTCTGGTCGGTTTCGTGTGGTATCTGGAAGAGCTCGGAAGTTGGGCTTCAGCCTCCTCGCGGAGATTTGCCGTTGCTCTTCTGTCTGATCAGGAGTCGGCGGGAGGCCGTCGTGTTCTGGTTTGAACGGCGGTCTTGGGTGGCCTTTCATGTATGCTTTGTGGTATTCTGTGAGACTGCTGGGTAGGATAGCTACTGTGCTGACAGGGCTCCGCACGCTCGCAAGTTGGCTGCTAGCATTTGATCCATGCCGTGCCCTCTCGTGCTGATCTTGCGCTTGGGACGGTATGCCTTTGGGGCGCGATGAACTGTTCAAGATCTGAGGTATTGAGCTACCCAGGTAACTTTCGTGGTGTGTTGGCGGTGATTGTGCAAGGAATGGTGCGAGTTGGCTCTCTTGTGTCATCAATGCTGTGAGACATTGTTAGTCGACATGTTCCTAATGCACCTTCTTGAACAAGGATAGAATGATAACTTACGGTTCACCTTCATCATCTGGTTCTCCCGCACAATCAAGTAGGCATCCTTGATGGCACTTGGCTCATCACGCGCCAGCGCTTCCTGCACATCGTGTTCGGCATAACCCATCGTCTTCCCAAGCTTCGTCACAACCGTGTCGTGCAACTTCTGAACAACTGGTGCTGGTATAGCCGGCGCTATCGCAGTCGGGTCAATTGCCTTGTGCGGGTCCACACCGCTGTCGAAGAATTCCTGGACGGGCGGCTCGAGGTAGGGTGCGATGTCCTTGGTGAACCAGGGGTCCATGCGGATCTCGCCAATGGTTATGCGATGTACCGGATTGACCATGAGCATTTTCTTGATCAGGGATACTGCGCCGGGGGATAGGTAGCTCGGTATGCTGTAATTGCCCGCCGCGATCTTCTTGAAGAGCGTGGGGATGTACTCGTCGTCGAAAGGAAGTCTCCCCACCAACAGAACGTAGAGGATGACACCGCAACTCCAGACGTCCACTTCTGGTCCGGCATACAGCTTTCCAGATATGACTTCGGGCGCAGCGTAATTGGGGCTACCGCAGCTCGTCTTGAGGAAGTTGCCGTCCGTCATGATGTTGCTCAGGCCAAAGTCGGCAATCTTGACATTGTATTGGTCGTCCAGCAGCAGGTTCTCGGGCTTCAGGTCGCGATGCACGATCTTGTGTCGATGGCAGTATTCGACTGCGCAGACAATCTGCTGGAAGAACTTGCGGGCCTTGTCCTCCTGCAGCCTGCCGTTGTTCACAATGTAGTCGAACAGTTCCCCGCCCGCGTACTCCAGCACCATGATGATCTCGGTCGGCGTCGTTATTACGGTGTACCTGGGATGTCAGTGAAATCATCTTACACAGATATCACGCGACTCACAGCTTGATGATGTGAGGATGCCGCAGCAGCTGCAGATACTGGATCTCGCGCTCAATCCTGCCGGCCATGTCCCGCGTCACCAGCCTCTTGCGATTGATAATCTTCAGGGCGACCTTCTGGCCGCTGACCTGGTGCGTCGCGAGCTTGACCTTGCCGAACGAGCCCTCGCCCAGCGTCTTCACAATGGTGTACTGCCCCAGGCGCTGGCTGGCCTTGCTGTCCCTGCTCTTGCTCGCCTGCATGACGGTGGGCGGTGCGACGGGCGGTGTGGTGAAGTCGACAGCCTTGGTGGTGCTGGGGCCTCCCCGCCGCGGGTGCGGCATGGAGATGGAGAGCTACCTCGAGATCCTCATTGTCGATGGCGGCCGACATGGTTCCGGGGGGATAATTTGGCGCGACAGGCGTAATTTCGCAAGGTCCGAGGGGGTTTGGAGAGGGTGGAGACGTTTGAGCTCGGAGCTCCGTCAAGCTCTGGGATTGTTGGCGGGGTGTGGAGAAGGGCTGCTGCAGAGATTATGTTAGCATCCGCGACACACTGCTACGCCTGGTGCAGGCCTAGCGGGCGGGAGGGGCGTTGGAGGCAGCATGTGAAGATCTGCATATAAATTTGTTGGGATCCCTCATACATCCCTCCGTGACGGGATTGCGCACCGCTTGCCTGAAGGGAAGGAGCGTTACTGGAGGATTACTTACGTCAGAGCCAGTCGCAGCAACGTTAATGGGTCCGGAGAGCTTTGACGTGAAAGTCCACCGTGCCTGGGCAGCCTGCCCCGCTGTCGACTATCTCGCAACCACCATCAAAGGGAACGAGGAACGATGTTTGCGCCAAAGGATCGATGGAGGCGGGACGCTCAAAGCGTGTTGTACGACAGCACGCGGCCGCGGACTATGACTGATCGGCCAGCGCCTGCAGCACGCGCGTAACGATGGATGAGTGGAAATCCTGGACAGCCAGAGCCAGCGAAGCCTAGTGGGGCATGCAGCAATTGCTAAACTGGGGACGCTCAGAACTTGTGCGGAGTGCGGAGTGCGGAGTGCGTCAATCGTCGTGTGAAGTCAAACGCAAGGGGCGACAGAGACGGGGACAAAGAAAAGCGGAGGGGCGGACAAAAGTGACGACGCTGCTAGTCTATCGTGAAGGCCGTGAGGGTCGCCAGCATTCACTTTAGGCTTTGCTGCAGCCCCGAGCCTGAGCTCAACGCCGACAATCGGCTATCGTGACCGCAATCAGGCCATGCACCCCGAGGGAGCAACCACGATGCACCACGGCGCCTACACGCCACAGGTCACTGCTCGCTTGACGTATCCTTAAGCTTCACAAGATTTGCACTATGACACCAGTTCGCATCGGACGCTGTCAGCCCTAGGATGTTGACTTGCATATGGCTACGCGACCCTGTGTCCTCGTGATCCGAATCCATGCAATTCTCCCTCGCAACCCCATCGCATTTTGACTTTCTGATCGGTCGCTGCAGCTCCAATCAGCGCCATCGTGGAGACGTCTCCGCACCGCTTCATTTGAACGCGAACATGCGTCCGAGTCCGCGCTGCTGGACCTCGCGTCTTGCGGCACCGTCTATGTAGACAGCCTCACCCTCGCTAGTCGAGTTACCGCTTCCCTCATCCTTCCTCTTCGTGCCAAACACCTTCAACAGAACCACCATGGCTGCTGCGCTCACGATGCTGGCAACCAAGATTGCAATCATGACCAGGTTGCTCTTGCGGTATCTGTGTGGTCCTGGCTTGGCATCCTCAGGCCACCCAGAGTACAGCGCATATGTGGTCAGGATACTGCCCAAGTTGCCCAATCCAGACACAAGGGCACTGGCGGCTGCCACACCGACTTCGCCGTGGCGGAGCTGGAAGATCTCGTTGGACCACGCCATGCAGATGGGTACCGTCGGCCCAAGCCCGAAGCCGACGAGAAGCACTCCTCCGTACCGCGTCCAGTCTTTTGCAAACGTGGCCATCAGGAGACCGGCAATCTGAATCATGACTGCTCCGCTGAAGAACCATGCGCGGTAGCGGTGAAAGCGGTCAGAGAGGGGGGTTACTAACAAAATAGCAGCAGCATCCATCTACCCAATGTTAGTGAATGATATTGTGTGATGTTTAAGAGACTTACCAGCCAGATCGGCGCGGACAGCAGACTCAGCTGGATGCCCGTAAGACTTGGGTTGATGCCTCGAATGATGACTGTGGCATACGCTTGTGTTCCATTACCCACTCCAACAACACCAAAGTACATGACAACCAGCGGATACAGTCTCCAGTCGGTGACGACGTGCCAAAGGTCTTTCATGTTCCACATGCTACGGTTGTAGACTCTGGTAAGATCTTCATAGTGGACCCTTGCATCCTCACCCGTCAGAGCTGGCTTGGTTTGAGGCAGAAACCTCAGCCAACCGCTTCGGTCACGGACTTCGCCTGGTGGGAGTGGTCGATCCGGGAGCCAGAATAGTAGTGATACACCAACAAGAAAGCCGACAATACCGTAGATCAGGAACATCCACTGGAATCCGACAAGACCTCCTACACCGTCCATCTTCTGGAAGCCAGCAGAAACCAAGCCGACAACGGCTGCGGAGATCTGAGACGCAGTGAAGTAGCGACCAATACGCTTGCCAGTTCTCGACGGTGGGTAGAAGAGCGTGAGATAATAAGACATGCCCGGCCACATACCCGCAATGACAATTCCAAGAAGCAGTCGTAGCAAGCTGCATCTCATCAGATCTTGGCCCACAATTCAGTAGTCTCGCAACTTACTATAAATTCCACGCCGCGTTCATAGCAGTTAAACACATGCCAATAATCCCTACACACGTAACAATCCTGCTCATCCACGCGTGCGGACTCACCCTCGACATGACCAGGTTCGACGGCAAGTCGAAAATCACATAGCACACGTAAAACAGCGCAAGACCAGTCGACACCTGCTTGGGCGTAATGTTCAGTACGGATCCCAGGTCGTGCTTTTTGTCCAAGTTCATCGTCTGCGCGAGCCCGATGTTGGATCGGATGGCTGAGCACATGAAGTACAAGATCCAGAATGCGGGCAGGATTCGTCGATCGAGTTTGCTATTTGCATGTTAATACACATAAACAGCTTCGTATTGAGGTAGATGGGTGATATGCTCACTCATACACCTTCTCGATCCGATCGATGTTGACCACCTCAGGCCCGACCTCGACATCCTGATGCTCTTCGCCCAGCTTCCGTCCATCTGATGCCATCTTGGATGTGAAAGATGGAAGAGGCAAGCCATGGAAGAAAAGTTGAGCTCAACGACTAAAGCCGACAACGGCCGATGGGCCTGCCGCACATGCTATTCGCTATTGAGAAGGTTTTCAGGCATAGTGGGGTCGCGCTAGCTGTAGTTTGGGGAAAAGTGTTGATCTCGCCCGCGCGGGATCGTTTTAGCAAAAGAGTATTTCGCTTGCGAGGGGTTTGTGCCGAGGAGTGGGTGTATGGACGGGTTTGGCTCCGGTGATGATGTGGAGGGAGTAGAGACCAGAGTCTCTGGAGTACATTCTACCAATGGCACTACACATGCAATTTATGTAGAAGCTTTCACGGTCGCAGGTGGTAGTGCAGGATGCTTTGCTTGTACGCGGAATTGATTGGAGCGGGACATGTTCCGCTAACGTCAAGGACAAGGAGCTTGGACTGAAATAATGTTCGTCATCGTTCGCGAAGAAAGCTGTAAGTTATTCGTGAGCTTTGAATTGCGCAACACCAACCATTGAAACTCGCTTCTTCTTCTAACAGCAATTCAATTTACCTGTACCACTTCACAATGCTCTCAAGTACATTCGCGCGCTCAACGCGCTGCATACGCCCGGCCTTCAGAGCTCCCACACTCCGTCTCCGAGCCTCAAGACCAGTATCAACACTCCCCGACAACCCACACATCGTCGGTCACCCCCCCCCCCCCCCCCTCCCCATCCCATCCCCTACTAACCACAAACCCAGTACGTCCATAAACACCCGATAGACCCGTCCACGAGCCTCCTCACACTCCTGCCCACCGAACCTCCAAATCAAAAACTCGCAATCGGCACCTGTACCTCCGTCCCTCCCACACCGCAAAACTTTACTCCAAATCCCTCCCTCCTGCAAATCCTCTCCTCCCGTCTACCCACGCCATGCCACCTCCAACCCAAAAAATGATCACTCAGGCCTCCCGGATCGCCTCACCGGGCGGCTTCACTTTATCTCAGCAACCCATCTAATTGCAACCCAGGGGAAGCAGTGGGGCCGGCCACGACGCGCTGGATACATGTTAGCGATACGAAGAACCCCCCCGAACTATGGACGCATTGCGTGGCCAGAGGATATTATCGGCAGTGTTGGAGGTTGATGCGGACGGCGGATTCACGGATGGGAATGGGGAGGTGGCAGGATAGTGGGACGTATCGGGTTATCACGAGGGAGGGGATACTGGGCTTGACGGGGTATATGAGGGGGAAGGTGGTGGAGGAGTTGGAGAGGATTGAGAAAGGAGATGCAGAGCGCACGGTAATTTGCGCGGTGTATGTATACTTGTAACATATGTGTATGTGAAATGGATCTATGGGGTATCAATTCTCTCCCATGCTCTTCCTCTTCCTCTCCCTGTCTCGTCTTATTGCACCGACTAGCTGAGCTCACCAGCTTCCAGCTTCTCCAAAAACCCCTTTGAAAACCTCACCGCCTGCCGATATGCCTCCTCAAACCCCTCCTCCCCACCATAATACGGATCCTCCACCTCCTCCCCCTTCTTCCCACCAAACTCCCCAAACAGCATAACCTTCCCCACGCCCTCTTCCCCTCCCCTCTTCCTCACCACACTCTTCCTCTCCGCCTCCAAATCACTCAAGTTCTCCGCATCCATCGCAAGGATATATTCAAACTCATCAAAGTCCTTCCTCGCGTCGAATTTCCGCGCTTTGTGGCGATATGTGGTTATGCCGTGCGATTTGAGCGTGGACATGGTGCGCCGATCGGGCGAGGAACCGACGTGGTATGCGCCGGTGCCACAGGAGTCGATGGATTTTATGAGGGGATGTGAGGGGGCGAGCGAGGTGAAGACGCCTTCGGACATTGTTGAGCGGCCTGGGTGGGGAATTAGTTGGATGGTGGGGAAGGGAAGGAGGTGGGCGTACAGATGTTGCCGAGGCAGACGAAAAGGACAGAGACGGGTCTGGGGGATTTGGAGTCGGTCATTGTGGATGTGGTGTGAGGGCCAATTGGTTAAGTGGGTGGTTGTGTGGTAGATGCGGGTGTAGGAAGTTGTGCGGTGCGGACTTGGGCCCGGGAGTGCCAAGACGCGTGTAGATGCGATCGGCAGGTACGCTTAGGAGACGATAGGAGCTGACGGAATGTCACTGTAGTGCAAGTCGCATGTCGTGCATAAGAGTGGTTTGCATAAGATCTTAGAGCTGGTTGTGTAGAAGAGGCACATCCACATGTAGATTTCACGCTGCGAATTACCTTGAGAGTGCTCAAGCCGCAGGAAATATGCTTACGTTGAATCGTTTACAAATTGTGCTAACTTGGCCCGAAACTCGGCATGCATCTTTCACGCCCGAGTAATTCAAGCGTGTCTTACTCAATTGTGTATCGTTGAAGAATCCGCCTTGTAAGCAAGTATACCCCACTTGTTGTCGGCCTTGTGATGTGCTCAGCCGCAATTTGACGAGTACGATGTGGATACCTGGACATCGAAGTTCAGGGAAAACGCCACGAAGATGATAAAGGATTTACCTCAGAGCCTTCACCGTTGCCTCCAACAGAGGATTGGGCAGGTCGGACGTTTTGTAGCCGTTGCAGATATGATCTCATCGGGTACCGCAAATAGAACGCTAGACAAACTCCACGCGGCTGCTGCGCCATTAGCCACAGCAGGGATCAATCGCTCGAGTTTCAAGCTGCACAGTGGAGCTTGGCATTGGCTGCACCTGAGCGAACGCTGCGGCTGCGGGCGGTGGGCTGGAAACGCAGGCTGCGAATATAGAAGCCAGCCTCAGCCGTGAATGTACACTCCCTCTTGATGCGACGCGGCGTCTCCTGACAGCTCTCCTGCATCTTCCCCCCACTTGCACGACCGGCGTTGCTGTGGTAAACACGGAAACGCTATTCGACCCACCATACACATCTGAAACCGTGCGCCAGGCGATCACCACAACACGCGAATCCGCTAGTCCGCGCACCTCCAACGCTGTTTGGCTACCGAATCTGGGAATCATAGTGCCGCGAAGTCATCGAGGGCGCAGCAACCAGGGAATCCATGAGCAACTACAACAGGCTAGGTGAGTAGCCGACCCAGCGACCCAGCAACCCAGCAACGGATTGCGTCGCACATATGGCTGTGCCAAGCTGTCCAGAGATTACTTCCGAACTTTAAGTGCTCTTGTCCTCAACCACCAACTAACTCTGGTACTGCGCAGGCCCTCAAGGCGGTGCCGACGACGACTACGAAATGGACCCAAGACGACCCATGGGCCGCACGCCCTCGCCGGGGCAGCCACTGCGTGGCTATCAGCTTGAAGACCGCTATGGCGCATCCCCAGGACCGCTCGAGATCCCCATGGGGCCAAATCCAGCAGCAGCTTCGGGCGACAGACTGCCGCTGCAACCCAGTGTACGTGTGGTGTTTGCGCATAGGGCAGGCTGAATCGCTGCGCTGAGCTATGGGCTCACAGTTGGACTGCGAAGTCCCGCGAAGCCCTTCAGCATGTCCTATGGCGGCGGAGAATGCATAAGCAACATGAAGAACACAGCTAATTGTGCAAAGTACTCGGTCGAGAACATCCCCTATGCTGGCGGCAACTACCACGACGACTACGATCCGCGCCCCGGTGGCCCTCGCCACGACAGCGATTACTCCTTAGATCCCCAAGCGCATCACGATGCCTACTACAACCAGCCCTACGACCCGTCACCGCACGAAGAGGACCCGCACCACGCGTACGGCACACAGCCAGACCACTACTGGCAGGATGAAGATGCGGGAAGGCCTATGATCCAGGGCCAAAACTCCTATGGCCCAGATCCGCACGACATGCACGACCATGACATGGACCAACACCCTGAGAACCCGTTCCACGACGAGCCTGCGCCCGTCCCGACACCTGCGCCGATTAAGCGATGGAAGACGGTAAAGGAAGTGCAGCTGTTCAAGGGCAACTTGGTGCTAGACTGCCCGATCCCGCCGCGGTTACTGAATCAGGTACCGCATGCACAGCCTCCAGAGCGTGACGAGTTCACCCATATGCGTTACTCAGCCGCCACCTGCGATCCTTCAGATTTCGATGCAGAGCGCTTTACGCTGCGCCAAAAGCTGTTCGCCAAGCCGAGGCATACCGAGCTGTTCATCGTCATCACCATGTACAATGAGGAGGACGAATTGTTTGCCCGCACCATGACTGGTGTGATCAAGAACATCGAGTACATGAACTCCAGGACAAACAGCAAAACGTGGGGCAAGGACGCGTGGAAGAAGATCGTAGTGTGCGTCGTCAGCGACGGACGTGCTAAAATCAACCCGCGCACGCGCGCTGTCTTGGCTGCACTCGGTGTTTACCAGGATGGTATCGCTAAGCAACAGGTCAACGGGAAGGACGTGACTGCGCATATTTACGAGGTATGGTTGCGTTGCACGCAAACTAGTGTCTTGGCTAACATGGATGCAGTACACAACTCAGATGACACTCGACATCAAGAAGGGTGTCGTTGGCGTTAAGAAGGGCAACACCCCTGTTCAGATGCTGTTCTGTTTGAAAGAGAAGAACCAGAAGAAGATCAACTCCCATCGATGGTTCTTCCAGGCTTTCGGCCAGGTGCTCGACCCTAACATCTGCGTGCTCATCGACGCCGGTACAAAGCCTGGCAAAGACTCCGTCTACCAGCTATGGAAGGCCTTCGACCTTGAGCCCATGTGCGCAGGCGCTTGTGGTGAGATAAAGGCTATGTTAGTTCATGGGAAAAAGCTGCTGAACCCGCTCGTCGCGACTCAAAATTTTGAGTACAAGATGAGTAACATTTTGGACAAGCCTCTAGAGTCAGCATTCGGTTTCATTACCGTGCTTCCAGGTGCTTTCTCTGCCTACCGCTACGTCGCTCTGCAGAACGACAAGACTGGCCAAGGACCATTGGAGAAGTACTTTGCTGGTGAGAAGATGCACGGTGCCAACGCCGGTATCTTCACAGCCAACATGTACCTTGCCGAGGATCGAATTCTGTGTTTCGAACTGGTCTCCAAGAGGAACTGTCACTGGATCCTGCAGTACGTCAAGTCTGCGACCGGTGAGACGGATGTGCCCACAACCATGGCGGAGTTCATCAGCCAGCGTCGTCGTTGGCTAAACGGATCCTTTTTCGCTGCTGTATACGCTCTGGCCCATTCATTCGACATCTTCCGCAGTGACCACTCGTTCCTGCGCAAGACCATGTTCCTCGTCGAATTCGTCTACCAAACTATCAGCATGCTCTTCGCCTGGTTCGCTCTCGGTAACTTCTTCCTGGTCTTCCGCATTCTCACTGCATCTCTTCAAAACGAACTCGGCGTCACTGGAAAGGTTCTGTTCATCATCTTCGAATGGCTGTACATTGCTGTCCTGATCACATGTTTCATCTTATCGCTTGGTAATCGACCGCAAGGATCGAACAAGTGGTACATGTCGATGGTGTACTTTTGGTGCATCATCATGTCGTACCTCATGTTTGCTTCGATCTTCATCACCGTCAGATCTGTGCAAAGCCAAATCAGAAAGAACAATGGTTTCAACGCCGCGGATCTGCTGAAGGATAAGATCTTCGCAACCCTGATTATCTCACTACTCTCGACGTATGTGATGTGGCTGGTTGTCTCAATCATCTTCCTCGATCCATGGCACATGTTCACTTCCTTCATCCAGTATCTGCTCATGACACCCACGTACATCAACATCCTCAACGTCTACGCCTTCTGCAACACGCACGACATCACCTGGGGCACCAAGGGTGACGACAAGCCGGAGAAGCTACCTTCAGTCACCACAAAGGCCGACGGTAAAGCCGACATCCACGCACCGACCGACGATGCGGATCTCAACACCCAGTACGAGGCTGAGCTACACGTCTTCAGCACCAAATGGAAGGAGGACAAGAAGATCCCATCACCCTCCGAGAAGCAAGAGGACTACTACAAGGGCTTCCGATCGGGTGTCGTGCTGTTCTGGATGTTCTGCAACCTGGCGTTGTCTGCTCTCGTGCTCCAAGCCGGTGGGCTGGAGCTGACTGTCAGCAACCCCGACGAGGCGCAGGAAAAGGCCAACCAGGCATCTACCATTTACCTTGCGGTTGTGCTTTACAGTGTGGCTGGTCTCGCTGCATTTAGGTTTATTGGAGCCATGTGGTTTTTGGTTGTGCGAATGGTAAGTTCCCTCATCACATCACTGCCTTTCACGCATGCTAACGACGTACACAGTTCCGCGGTGTTTGATCTGCCACTTTGGCATGTCGAAACTAGATTTGACGAATTATTGTCGGGCGTTGGATGGCTTGCGTGTAGTACAATTGAGGGCGTGCAGCCCGTCAGACATGATGTTCATGACTTGATACCAGCTGTTACATTAAGACGCGGCTTTAGCGTTTAGGATAGGTATATCTTGATTCTTCACCTACTTCGAGTCTCTGTCTATGTCTTTCTTCCTCCTGTATTGTGATCATGCTGAGCTTGTCTTATCCCATTGATCATGCATTAGACCGGCATGCAACATGTGAAATGTCGCCGCTTGCTCTTATTGTTGATACCACTTGCTTGTGGTCATCGTCATCTACATAGCTCTTCCTCTAGCTTTAGCATCCACAGTAAAGGTATGTCTTGATTCCTTGTCTCACTGTTCCTTGTATGTTGAACATGCCAGGTGTATGCTGCATCAGACCGACATGCAACATCACATCTGACATGTCAATGTACTCTCTTGCCATCGCCACTACTGCTTGTCTGTACCCCTAATCTGTCAGCATCTTCTGAGCATCTCTTCCTCCTGCTTCCCATTGCTTCTGCGGCTTTCTGCTCCCTCTTACCTTGCGGGGGAGTATCATAGTTGGCACGGGCCTCCCGCTTCTCTCACGTCAAATCTAGCAGCTGCGATCTCGCCATCTATACGCTCTCAACCCGACTCTACCGACCTCCCGATCTACTCAACAAAGCCGTGTGCTTGAGCTCGTCTACCGTACTAACACGCTCTGTCTCAAAACACCTACTTGCCTACTCGCTCAATTCTTCGAGCTTCTCAAGGTGAGTGACCATACCCTCCCGCTCCTGCTGCAGCTAGAAGGCTTGGCAAACAAGCTCCTCGAATTGCTCGCTGCGCCCTCAGCCACAACAACAACGAACACCCGCTGACTCTCCGCGTTTTTTCAAGCCTGCCCTCAACGCGCTTCAACTATATCCACTTGATCACTAGAACATCGAAGAATTGTGACTATGTCCTGGGACACTGGAGCTACTGGTATGCAATGCGAGCACTACTGCTAATTGTTCGTATCACTGACACACGTATAGGCGGAGGCGGTGAGTGGGATCCAGCTCCCGCTGGCGACTCTTGGGGCGGCGGTGATGCCGGCGGCGGCGGTGGTGGTGGTGATGGCGAGACCTGTCGCATGTGAGTACACTTCCCGCACATCCACATGCGTTGAGCTTGCGATTAATCTCAACTGCTCTGCATTACACTTACGCTCGTTCAATTTAACATGCTGACTTCGATCAAAGCTGCAACCAGACTGGTCACTTCGCCCGTGAATGCCCCGACAAGCCCGAGGGCGGCGGTCTCACTGGAGAGTGCTTCAACTGCGGCCAAGTCGGTCACAACAAGGCGGACTGCACCAATGAGCGTGTCGAGCGTCCCTTCAACGGAATCTGCAACTCCTGCGGTGTAGAGGGTCATTCTGCCCGGACTTGTCCGACGAACCCCATGAAGTGCAAGCTTTGCGATCAGGAAGGCCACAAGGCTCTCGACTGCGATCAGCGCCGCATGGTCGACTGGACTGGTGTGCCTGAGATGGACACTGGAGATGCCTGGACTGCCCTCGTCGACTCTGCTAAGGCCAAGGATCTCGATGCGTTCCGCGTCTGTCTTCGTGCCTACGCTCGTGCTCTCAAGGACGACTTCGATCTCCCCGGAGTCGAGACTGCTCTGCGCGAAGATGATCTTGGTGTGTACCTCATCGCTAAGAAGCAGGACATCGCCGCCAACATGACCATTGTCGACCTCATCGGCAACGCTAAGCGCGAGAACGTTCTTTCTGTCCAGCTGTCTGCCAAGCCTCGTCGCGCAAAGATGGCACAGGGTTGGCCTGAGAGCCCAGAACAGAACCTTGAGCGTCTCGCTTCTTGTGGTTACGTTGAGGACATTGGCGTGCCGCTCTGCGGTAACTGTGGTGAACTCGGACACATCCGCAAGGTAAGCACTTCACTACATTCGCATTGAGGCTTTTCTAACTCGTCTTCTAGCACTGCAAACAGGAGGTCCCGGAGGAGGTCTCGGTGCAGCCTGGTGTAGAGTGTGTGTACTGCAAGGAGCCCGGTCATCGCGCTCGTGACTGCCCCAAGGAGCGCATTAACCCTTTCGCATGCAAGAACTGCAAGCAGGAGGGCCACAACTCCAAAGAGTGCCCCGAGCCTCGCTCAGCCGAGAACGTTGAGTGCCGCAAGTGTAACGAGACCGGCCACTTTTCCAAGGATGTAAGTATTGTACTAGTCTTTCGAATATCCTTTCTGACATCAGACAGTGCCCCAACGTCGCCAAGCGCACCTGCCGCAACTGTGACTCTGAAGACCATGTGGCCAAGGAGTGCCCGGAGCCCCGCAACCCGGAAAAGCAGCAGTGCCGCAACTGCGAGAAGTTTGGTCACTTTTCCAAGGACTGCCCCGAGCCCAAGGACTGGTCCAAGATTCAGTGCAACAACTGCCAACAATTTGGCCACACTATCAAGGTATGTTCCGATCGCAATAATATATGTTGCTTCCACATACTGACAAGTTTATAGCGCTGCAAGGAGCCTATTGCTGAGGGCGATACCATGGGTGACGGAGGCGCTGTGGGTGGCGATGGCGGCTGGGGCGCTACTGGCGACGCCGGTGCCACTGCTTCTGCTGGTGGCGGCGGCTGGTAGATGGTGAACAACATGTCCATCGATCGTGGAGATACGAGCTTCGTAACAACACACCCCCGAAGGCCAACCCATCAGCGAAGAACGATACAACATGAGCTCATGACAGCATGAAGCAATGACGGAGTCTTGGCTGTACTTTACCACATATTTTCGATAGCTTCCAGACTGTGTGGTGGCATTTCGGCCGCCGAGATTTCGCTAGCTACAGTCGAATGTACAAAAGTTACTTACTTTTCATGTGTGTTTTTGAGTTTGTTGACGTTGTTAGCGTTCTTTGATTTGATTTGGCTAACTCCATTGACACTTCAAATGCTAGGTTCGAGACATTTTCTTTTGAACATTCCTACATCATACCGCATCTTCGTTGTTTTTGCTCACGATTCTAGACCTCTGTACGTACATTGAATTCCATGATTCCGGTGCATAGACGTACATGAGGTCAGTGTTTGAGATAGACCTTGAAACATTGAAACCTGATAGTTCAGTTCGTGAGTCTCCAAGGCGTTGGGGAGTGAGATTAGTGGTAGCGGTGTAGTATTGAGGATTGCTGGGAAGTTGTGTGATGTTCTGCGTATGGTTAGACATGGTGGTTGGGAGGTGTGGGATATTGAATGATGGCAGCTTGCGTGAGCAGAAGAAGTAGTGCTTGGGGGTGCTGGGAGGAGTTCATGTCTCTTTTGCTGTGCGTCCGGATTCTGGAAACGATGTGAATGGCACTTGGATAGTGTTTGAGATGTGCGACAAGCGATCCACGAGAGGTGTGGAGGTCACGTAAAATCCTTGTATATCAGGATAATTGAAGTGCATCCTGTTGGGACATCACACATTCACAATTTTCATTTCGCCGCACTATGCTTCACGAAACGCATTCATACTACAGTTGTACAACCTCATCTACCCACATTCTATGAACCTAAGCATGCCCTCCATCGACCTCCTCGCCGGGCATGCTCGTGGCTACCTCAAACTTGCCTCTGAAATGGGCATTCGCCCCAGAGCGCCATATTCTGCACTTTCGTTCCGCCCTGCTGCTTTGCTCTGTACCTATATAAGATTGTCATTTGTGAGTTCTAGAGACATGGGACAGTGGATTGTCAGTTCCAGAGACATGGGATAATCAATTGTCATTTATAGAATCAAGGTTTATCTTTGATATCGTATGATTTGCAGGAAGATGATTGAGTAACTATTGCGAAGTCATACAACTTTGATCGGCGAGTCATAGTCTGCGTGTGACGCAACGCACAACATCAAACGAAGCGCAAACCATGAGTGGTCTTCGCAGCATGTGTAGCGATTCACAGCGGCCGCCATCTTGCTGTGTTTACAATCATTCACATAATCTTTACGATATAGCCGTACTTTGAGTATACTGACTTAGCACAACCTAGTAGACTTCCTCGGCCGATTTCATATCTCCGAGTAACTCACCACGGCCACCATGGTAGAAATGGATACCACTCTCACGCAAACCAGCACTACAGAACTTCCCAGAACCGTGCCTGCCAGCCTTGAGGATACAACAGCACCACTCCCACAATCCACACCACACCAACTCGATGCCTTCGTCCCTGGATACCCCAAGATTGCAGCACGCATGAGCCTGATCCCCGAGACAGCAATGTTCCGTCGCTTCGGCGCGCTCAATGCGCGCAACTTGCTGTACCTACAAGGCGACCTCGCGCGCATCGAAGAAGAGCTTGTCAAGCTGGAATGGTCAGACAGCCAGAGCGACACTGGGAAGAAGGCGTATTACGCATCCAGTAGTAAGCTTTTGGGAAATGCGTCTGTGTCGCGGGATGGTGATGTAAGACAGCGCGAGTTGGTGGAGAGGATGAGCGATACGCTGTGTCGGTATAGTGAGTCCTTCAAGTGGGTTTCTTAAGGTGCTGTTGCTGATAGATGGGCATAGATCAAGCCATCATCCACCAACGCACCATCCTCGAAATGTCAACCCCCGACCCCGCCGACGTTCAAAACATGCGATGTTTCTACGACAGCGCGATGATGAACCACGGCAACACGCTCATCGGCGCGGATCGCGATGTCTGGGGTACCGTGCTTGCGCAAAACAGTCACAGTCCGGAGCTCGTGGTGCTCCGGCCGCGCGAAGGCGTGGACCCGTTTTCTCGCGCGTTGTCGCGGTATGCGGTCCCGCTGTGGGAAATGTTTGCGCCGGCGCGGTGGAAGAAGCCGAATCCGCGGCTTGGAGTTATAAGTGTAAGAGAAGACTATGTGTTTATGACTACGCGCTGGGTCACGGGGTTTGTTGCGGCAGTGATGCCGGTTCTTTCAATTGAGGTTTTGAAGAGGATGGAAGGGGTGGAGGAGAGATTGTTGGCGATGGCGGGATTCAGCCTACTGATGGCAGTGTGCTTGATGAGTCTTACAGAGGCGAAGCGGAAGGATGTGTTTCTCGTTGTGATGGTGTGAGTGTTTTGCCCTCCTCATATGCTATGCTGGCTGACGAATTTGGTACAGGTTTGCCACTATGCAGGCCATCTTTGTCGACCATGTGCCAGGCTGTCTCAATGAGCACATTTGACCGATCGCTGCTTTAGTGAATGCTTCACGGCTCCAAGATAATATAGAAAGGACTTGTGAATCTCATACATCGATGAAGTTATACAAGCTACTATAACGAGTAAATAATCATCAAGTCAAACTGATCTAAAGGCAGCTAGGCTCAAGTGGACCAGAGATATCCAACAGCTGCGCTGTACTAATTATATACACTTAGTCCTGATAAGCTTCCGGCTTGGTAGGAATATTTCACTTCGTTGACTTTGCTGACCCTGGGCTTGGCTTAAAAGGTGTGGTTGGGTGCTTTGACTGTGCTGATGCTGCTGTTAGCTGGTCATTAACAGCTCGTACTTCTGTTGCTAACAGTGAGATAGCACTGTAAAATACAGTTTCAGCGTGGTCGTTGCACTACTTACAGATTCTATCATCCAGTCCTGTCCATGCATGCTTCTAACGACATTAGCATAGTTTCCATTATAATACCAGGTACTTTTCAGGAGGTTTTCGTAGTACAACCAACGTGAAACCGACATATCTGTGCACCATTGAGAGTAGATAGGGAACAGTCCTAGACTGTGACCGTATTCCTTGCGGAGATGGAGCCGGTACAGGAGGTGTGGTCTGATTGAACTCATACGAATCTGTATCGAGGTTTAGATGGCTATGTGCGACACAAACCCATGTTGATACATGCATGCGTTGTTTTTCTGCATGCACTGCACCCCGCCCCTCCATCCGAAGACCTCGCATCTGTCATCTACAGCCACGACAATTAGGGCGCTGACAGCAGCAATTGACTCGCACACGGCGGAAAAACCTTCAGCACAATGGGCATTATAATGAGTCGGCTGTTGCAAGCTGTCGAAAACATGTACATGTACATGCTTGCCGCAACGAACCTCACTTGGAGGCGTCCAAAACGCGCATACGCCATCGTAGACGTTGCTGGTAAAGGCAAAGGAGTTGTGGCAACAGTGGACATCCCCAAGGGCACACGAATCATCTGCGAAACACCGATTCTGATCTTGGATCAACGTGTCCCAAACACACCGGCATATGTGCAGCAGCTAGACAGTCACATTTTCAAACAAATGTACGCTTTGTCAGTGGACCAACAGCTAGATATCGTCTCCATGAGCAACATCTACCCCTACAAAGACCTTAAAGAGATGCATCGCGGCATCATGCGGACCAATGCGCTACCGTGTGGACCAGATCTGTCCTTCGCAGGCCTTTTTCTCCAAGCATGTCGCATCAACCACGCCTGCGATAACAACGCCCAAAACTTCTGGAACGACAACATCGACAAGCTTACCATCCATGCCGTCAGAGATATCGGCCAAGGCGAGGAGATTACCATATCCTATTTGAGCAGTTCCCAGAACCCCCAGGCGAGACAGCAAGAATTGCAGCACAATTTCAAGTTCTCTTGTGCGTGTCGATTATGCTCTTTGCCGTCTGAGCAGAGCAAAGCCCTGGATGCGAAATTAGATCGTATCGTAGAAATCGATACTATCATTGAAGAGGCTGGTACACAGGGTCTCGTTTCCCCCGCACGCCGCATGCTCGGCTACGTCGATGAACAAGTCAGACTTTGGGATGGTCACACAATCGGTCTGGCTAGAGCGTATCCTGATGCATTCCAATTATCCATCGCAAATGGAGATCTAGCTCGCGCGCGTGTTTTTGCAGGAAGGACCCTGCAGCTATGTTTGATCGCTATGGGGGACGACAGCCCTGATGTGACTGAATATGCGGGACTTGTCCGGGACCCGACAGCTCATCCCTACTACGGCATGTCGATGCAGTGGAAGACAGGGCTGAAAGATGCGCCGCAGGACATGGATCTAGAGGAGTTTGAGAATTGGCTGTGGAAGAGGAATGGCAGAACTGTGAAGAAGAAGTACGTGAAGCCGCGCGCAGGGGCTTGACTGACTGAGGAAACCGTTTCGTGAAGCACTGCTCTGATAATAATGTGTCTTGTAGGAATTCTCTACAAATTAGGATCAACCACATAGCTCTAAAACATTCGAAGCCACCCAGCATACGTCCTTCACCTGCGTCTTCTCGTGTACTTCGCCCCAAATGTTCATATACAGTCCAATCGACGGTTAAGACATGCGAGGGCCCACAAGGAATTGCTACATATACCCGAGGTCGACCATACCCGGTGCTTCGAGGGTTTGGATCTGAGAGTAGTAGTACAATGCCTGATCTTTGCGGAGTCGAGTGTCAGCGCCGAAATGTACAGGCTGGATGCAAGACATACTGTACTCTTCTAATATCACACGAAACTTCATCACGAGATTCAACTGCGCGCTATCACCATCTATTCCCAATGCAGAAATTTTCAGTCATAATTAGTCGCATGCGTATCTGTCCTTGTTGCTTGCGCTGCTTGCTGCATCGGAATATTGCGCTTTGAGGTCGAATGCCCATTTCACGTGCCAGCTTGGGATAGCCGCGAACATGGCCGGCGAGGAGGTCGGTGGAAGGCATGATGAGAGGAGGTGTGAAGCCATGGAATGTGTATATGTGGTGCCGACCATGATGCGTGAAGCATGTCGTGCTTGAATGTGAGTCCTGAATGTGCGGTGAGTATCTGAGTGCGAATAGTATGCTCTTCAGTTGCCATAATTCACGATGACTCGGCGAGATATTCACGCATATCTTGTGCATTGAATGTCAGCGTAATAAAGTAGCCCGGTCACCTTCACAGCCTACTAGATCAATTCACGTGCTTTGAATTCGCCTCGAGATCCATCGCGCATGATAATAAAAATATAACATTCAACACTAAATTGGCGCAAGGGGTATCTCGATCATTAGTAACGAAAAACAAAAGAAAGTCAAATCGCCTGGCTGTCAGACTCCGAAATCAGGTACTAAGCCCAGCCCTGGCTCGTCTATCGCGAGCACATCTTCCCGTGCCAGCTACGCCAGCTCCAGACCCCCTCCTGTGTTGTATAATTCCCACACTATCCAGACTGGTGAAGCTGGGTGACGGACTTGTCGGCCTGCGATCGGTGCTTGCTGGGCTGGATTCGCGAGATCGTGCGGCGAAGTATGCGCGCGACGGCGGTGAGATGGGGCGATCGTTGAAGTAGAATCCACCAGTGCCGTCTTCTGTGATTCTCGGTTGCGGTCGGCGGCTTGTATCGTGTGTGAAGCCATGCTCGAGATCTACAGGTGGCGAGGTGATGGTTGCGAAATCATGAGGGTGAATCGCTTCATCTTTGAAATTGAAATCGATAGCAATGTCCTGCGGACTGTCTCCTCGCGAGCGTCCATATTGTCTGAGTGGGCTCATTGAATCGACGAGCGTCATGGCTTGTGTGCCGTGACTTCCTTTGCTGAGCGCCGCTGATCGATTAGCTGTGCCCTGGTTGGTGGAGCGACTGAGAGACTGCGTGGTTCTCCGTCCTTTAGCAGTACGAGCAGAGTGAAAAGTCCATGCTGGCGGGCTGTTTTCGTCGAAATTTTCGAGATCGAACAGTTCACGCAATATGGTCCACGTGTATGGCAGATTTGCGACCAGTATTGCCGTCGACGACTCGCGGACGTACCAGAAGATCCATGTCTGCTTGTACGGATTCTTGAATGAGTAATAACTGTTCAGCATACTTGCGATGATGACGAAGATTCCCAACGAGAAGATGCCACAAAGAATAACCTTTCTCTTCATCGGCAGTAAAGAGCGGATCAGCATCTGCAATGCTATGACGAGCATGATGATATCTGACGATAGGTTGAAGACGGCTTTGGTGATGCGATGGTTTATCAATGCGTTGCATTGGGACGAAGTCGGCTCGGGAACGGCCCAGTACTGTGAGACGGGGCGACACCATGCTGTGAAATAAAGTATCTCCATCACAACAAAGCCGAGCGCGACATATGCGGAGAGGAGTTTGATAGCAAGATTCTCGTTGTGGAGTGCAGTCCTGGTTAGGCGGTTGTACATGATCAACAGGGTGGCTTTACATGCCCAGATCACAGCGATCTGAGTCTGTTCCACGACCATCACAAGTTTGCTGCCATATCGACGGCGCTCAAGATCATGTGCCGTGAGAGAGCCAACGTCGAATCCGGGCGGAAGGAGGTTTGACTGTGCCCTGACATATCTGTTGGAGCACACGATCAACGCAGTGATGGCGGTAGTGACGAAGAGCCCCATGATCCAATCATCGTACTGCAGGCGCCTGATTGAGCCGAGGTGGATTTTCCTGGAGATGCTGAACATCACGGTCAGCCTGCGCCATTTCCACGTGCACCATGTTTCCACGATGCGCGGGCTGAAGAGCAAGTCGGCTCACATTCTGGCTGCAATCATGCAGATTGCGCAAGTGTACCAAATCCATGATTCCTGGTTAAAGGGTAGCGTCATGGTGGGTCTCTGTAGATCTGGGGACCAGGCGCGCGGGTGTCACTATCCGGCAGGCCGCTTGCGATGCGTCAAATAAGTTCGACGTATGCACATGGTGCGCTTGAAGAGTATTGAGCGACGCGTTGAGTCTTCATAAGACACTGCGCGCCGCGGTCGGAGTCTGAGAAAAGGCGGTATGAGGCGAGAAGCGACAAACGAACAGAGAGAAACGAAGAGCGAGCGAGGGACGGCTGTGGAGGAAATAGACCAGCAATGTCGAGTCCAAAACTTGCCTAGCAATGCAGATCCCTGACAGCCATGGTCCGGCATGTCAGTTCAGCTCTGACGGACAAGACGAGGCTTATCTCAAGCCGGTGCACCAGCCAACCCCGCGTGGGAGTCGTCTGTTGGTCTTTAGAATACGCCAATGGCATCGGGTCCATGGCGCGGTGCTGACGGTAGTATGCAGCTTGGTGTTGGTGTTTCTGGCGGCATCTGAAGTCCGCAACTCTTGCATGCTCTGGAAGATGCAGCACCACTGTCTGATTGTCTGGTGGGGGACGATGCGCGGGAGGACACATGCACTTAGTGAGGCTGTGCACTATCGTGTCCGTGTCCGTATCGCTCCGCTGTCAAACGCAGTTCGTCGGCCACTATTCTGGCTGGCGGTGAGCGAAACCATCTTCATGCACTGCGCAAATTTGCCAGATATTGGTACATGGTGTGCTGAGCGTTCAATCGGTGGAGCAGAGGGAGTACCGGTAACTAGGCGAGGCCTGCTGACGTCATCCTCTGTTTTCGGTATCATTCTGTTCTGAACACCACCCGTCTTGCGCATTTTAGGTTTTTCGGTGTCTCGCATATACAGCGCATACAGCACGATCGACTCAAGTATTTACAGCTATGACCTTATGGTCTCAAAAATCGTTTGAGTTTCCAACGAATGATGATGAACCAGCATCAGGCCAGCCACCGCCCAGCCTCCTGCACCACTAAGCTTGTATCTCGATCACGAGCAATCCTGTCGCACCAGGATGCTTCATTAATTGTTATACGGTGATAATACAATGTCCTAGTGCCTATTTCTTGACATGCTTGGGTGCCTCTGTGACAGCAAGACATGTTACCAGGTAACTAGCACACGAAATTTGAATTGAAGTCGTTTAATCTCCGGTTTCATGATGGCCAGATGTATGCTGGCATCGATTGAAGGCTCAATGGGTTCACAGTCGTCATTGGCGATTTCGTGCAGTGGAAGCCCACTGGATGCAGCACCACAGCGATGCCTCGCAGTCTGCCCCGGCTGATGACATAGCCTTGTGGCACATCTGGACTGGATCATACCAGCAGCTTTGTCTCTCCCACTTCTCAGTTGAAACGAAGCAAGCATTCAAACTGTCGTGCGAATCTCTTAATCGCGCCGTTTGACTCTTCCCCCAAATAATTAGCATTGTTGACATCCGCGCACGCCGCGTGCAGCAAGGCTACCCCTGCCAGTATCGAACATGGAATCAGTTGCTATACTGGGGGTAGTTGGCAACGCTATCCAGCTGGTGGACTTCACGACAAAGCTCGTCTCCAAGTCACGGTCGTTACAGCATAGTGGCAGTCTGGTTGAACAGGGAGATCTCTTGACTGTAAGTAAAGACTTGTCGCAGCTGTCAGCCTCACTCAAGAGGGATTTGGAACTGGCCCCAGCCGGCAACACTGAGAACGACATTGCGACACGCAGCATCTGCGAAAAATGCTTCGACATCGGACTCGAGATTGAGATAGCCTTGGCAGACACCAACAAAAAAAGCTCTTATGGAAAATGGAAGAGCTTCCGACATGCTTTGAAAGCTATTTGGGGTGCTGAAAAGCTTGCCGACATGCAGGGACGGCTTACAATGTTCAGCCAACAACTCCAGCAGCGTACGCAGATGAAGACGCACGAAGCTGTAACAGACATGCATGTGGACGTTATCCGTGCTTTAAACGATGCGACCATCAGTTCAACAAAGGAACATGAGGCGACTCGATCAGACATACAGTCTTTGCAGAATGAGGCCGAACGACAAGCGCATCAATTACGGGAAGAAATCAACACACTCCGATCAGATCTTGAGAAGCGCATAGCGGAGTCAGTCGTTAAGTCCGAACAACTGAGTAAGACCGAACAGAACCGACTTCACCAATTCACCAATGCGACATACAAGCTTTGGGCTGCTAAGGAAGTCATGCTTGCGAATATCAGCGTAAGTTGTTGAAGATCTGACCGCTATGAAGGCTAACATGATTATGTAGAGCACGATAGACGGACTCCGAGAAGTAACTCGTAGCAAGTCTGCTGTTCTCTCGAAAGCAGGAGACTTCAAATTGCATGCTTATCCATCTTACTTAAGGAGAGGTGACCAGACTGCAATGTCCACGGGAACGAGCACACAAAAGATCGCAGGCAGTCAAACAGGCCCACGCATCCCAGTTGATGATTCTCCTGCGGCCACACCGTGTCCTCTTTGTAATCATATAGCGGTCGGAAACGTCCAAGGGCTCGCAGCATGTCTTGTCGCTGGCGCCGATGTCAATGCCCAATGCAGGCATGTAGATCACGATATGCGTGCGTCGACTCCCCGAAGCATCACACCTCTCATCGCCGCTCTTTGCAAGGAGGTTGAACGAGTCGAGATCATTGAAGTGCTTTTGAAGCATGGAGCTGACCCCAGCGGTTGCGATAGTAATGGGCTTAGCGCCTACCATTATGCATTGCGAACAGAGGACCCTGACACTGTCAGAATCGTGGTAGGGGCCCTTTCAGAAGCGCAGAGGGATACTGTGTCATCACCATCCTCGCGCAGCAATACGTCCTTGAGACGACAAGAACCTACAAAGGTCTCGATCGCTTGGGACACTGTATTAGCCTTCATCAGTGGAGATGGCAGTGAGCCTCACAAATTGGCATTCCAGGTCTCTAGTCTCCTCCACGCAGGCTGCCTGCATCTTGCCGTAATTTTTGGCCATGTCGAAGCCGCCGACATCTTCATGAGTTTAGGGCTGTCCCCTTATCTGCGTTATTCCTTCCACGCACCGGCCCTTGCAATAGCCCTCCGCAACGGCTATGGAGAGATAGCAAGCAGAATGTCGAAATCGAGACCAAAAGTACCACGGGATGAAGTATGGTACAAAGAGATTTTCGACGAGTCATACGGCCCAGATTATTCCTTCATAGACTTCATAGAAGCTATTCTGAACGTAATCCCTCTCGAAGAAGGTCTTCATCATGCGATCAGGCTCAAAAGCTACGGGTGGGCGCAACGCATCATTAATGCTCTCATTCCCGAGCTCATACCAGAATTTGACCGCTAGAATCTCGACGTTACCAAAGCGCCCTTCGCAGCAGACCTTGACCGCAAGAAATCCTGGAACCTCATTGAGGCGGCATTTGACAAACGACTTTGCCGATCTTGGATTTTTGGACTGAAACTACCACACGAACTTTGCAAAATCCCGGGACTGTCGGTGGCTTTCGCGAAGAGAATCATTGGATGGATCGACGATAGTCCCACTGTGGCCAAGTTCCATACACAACGTTTCCGTCGCACATTAGTAAAGCACACCACAGCCAATGGTTTGATGGGCACATTCACAGCTCTATACAGGGATATACCGACACGCGATCATTTATGGTCAAACGAATCATACTACACGAACTGGGTGCAAAATATGTACCCTGCAAGCACTTATCCGTGCCCAGGAAGCGAAACCGTAAGCACTGACACACAACACGATCGCATCAATAAGCAAATGGCGCTGCTTCTTATGAGAGCAGAACAAAAGAACATACCGGATGCACATTGCGCCACATTCAGGATAGATATAACCGAAGACACGGAATGGGACCTCTCCATGCAAGAAGAAAAGGATGTAGACGAAACATCCTGTGGAAACTTTTCCGTAGGTAGGGAGAGGAGGCGAAGGGAAATTGAGTTAGGTGGTTCCTAGGACACTGAACTGCCATGAATCCTCATACCACAACCCTAGGTACTGGGCTTCGATTTGCTTATTTACTTGCGGACATATACATACCTAAACTGCATCGACATACCATGAACAATCCTAGTTCCAGGCCTGCACAGACTCAATAACTGTCGTAACCAAACCCCTTTCAAGCCGGCGTATCCAACACAGCCGAATAATTCTTCTTCGTATTCCACACCCTCCACTCCCCAGCGTTCACCCCCTCATACCTCTTCACCTCGCCTTCGCTCTTAACAATCGGCTCAATCCACGCCTCCGGATCTGGATGGATGAAGAACGGAATCGAATACCTACTCGGCAGCACATCCCCACTCACCTTGGGACTCACCACGCGATGAATCGTACTTCTGCACCGATCATTCGTCAGCCTCTGCAGCAAATCTGCAATGTTGATCAACACTGTGCCCGGCACAGGAACAGCCGCTTTGAACTCGCCCGTGTGGAATGGGTCGACTTCCAGCCCGCCGACGTTGTCCTGGAAGAGCAGCGTGCACAGGCCGAAGTCAGTGTGCGGGATGATGCGCGCGTGGCCTTCTTGCTCTACGATCGCTTTCTCAATCGACGGGTAGTGGATGAGGCGGAGTTGTGGGTCTGCACGCTTTGTGATGTTGTCGAAGAAGGTGTCGCCCAGGTCCATGGCGATGGCGAGACATTTCAACACATTCATGCCGAGGGAGTGGCATTGCGCGTAGAAGGAGTCGAGGGTCTCGCGGAAAGCGGGCAGGTCGGAGTCTTTGGGACATGAGGGGTTTTGGAAGCGTCGGTGTTCGTAGCATTCTTTGCGGAGGAGATGTTAGATGGAGTTATGTGTATGATGGGATCAATCACGTGGAGGATATTGATGCTGGAGTTTCGGTATGGACTTACCTTTATGATCAACGCCGCCGTTTGCTTCGTCGCCATCGCCGGTGTAGCCTTGATTGATTTCGGCGTCTTTGAGACGCCAGGTACGTTTTTGTTCGAGGGGGAGGTCGAAGAAGGTCTTGGCCTAGATCATGTTAGTCGATGGAAGTTGATTGATTTAAATCAGTCCACTCACGAGACGGAATATTTCATCAACTCGCTCTTGTGGAATACCGTGATCTTTTAGGTACACCCAGCCTACGGTCGAGAATGCATCGTACAGTTGCTTAGCTACGGCGCGTTTCTCTGCATCGCCACCGTTGATGAATTTATCGAATGACACAACGGCAATATCTGCGGCTTCGGACATGGTCGGTTTGGTACGTTCAGCAATACGCAAATTTGTCTTGTGTAATTGTTCTAATTTCCCCAATCACTTGAATTGTTTGTAGTCGATGCCTTTTTGTCCATGTAACTGTTCGTCGGGCTAGCCTCATGGCCAGACCCAGAAGTGGGGGCAAAACTCATGACATGATGATGTAAGCACCCGCCGAGTGACCCTGGCGACGCCGAAGATGGGGCATTGCGGTTCTGTATCGACATGATCCCTGTTCACGCGGGATAAGTTATCCACGGGCCCATGGCAGTTCTGGGGAGGAAGAATTGGCATGCGCAGCGGTTGAGATTTCTAAGCGGCGAAACATCGTGAATATTAGCGAGGCTTTGAAGAACAGCAATGATGCAGAGACAGCGACTACTAACCATAACTACTCGCTCAATCTAATCAATTTCTCAAAAGATCTGATGGACAAAGTCGCTACTTAGATGCGCGCATGCAGAAGCGTTGAACGTGAGGAAAGATCGACATGCCTGCATCCCATCACAACCCAAACGCCAACCCCAAACTCCCACATCCCAGGTACCGATAGGCACATCCATCCGACGATAGCCCATCTGACCTATCATAGATAACGGACCTGATTGTCCCTTGGATCTACCGGGTTCGCAAAAATGGGCAGCTTCTAGAGCCCGAGATGGCGGGGAAGACTCATTAGACCGTGAAGACACCGAACAGATTAAAGTCATCGCGACATCTGATGTGATCATCATAAATACTTCACCCTCCTCACTCACGGCTTCTTCCCAACTCCTCGCTTCTCCTGGCGACTCGGGAGGACAGGCATCATGTCAACCAAAAAGATATCGCGGCTGGTGCCCCGAAACCAAAAAATGTTCGTCGCATGCCTCATCATGCTATCTGCCATTGACTCTGTCGTACGTCGATGAATCGCATTTGCACTATTCTTCAATAACGTCCCGCCAGCTCGTCGGCTACGACTCATCCCTAATGGGATCCTTCAACGTGATGCCAAGCTACAAATCCTACTTCACCCTAACCACCACCACAAAATCCCTCAACACTGCGGTATCCTACGTGGGCGGTGCCGCCATCAGCTTCATCTCCGGGCCATGGACGGACTGGCGCGGGCGACGCGAGGCGATCTTCTGGTCCGCTGTGATCACGCTCGTTGGCGGCGTCATACAAGGCGCAAGCCAGAACATCGCAATGTTCATCGCTGGACGGCTGATTGTGGGATTTGGTATGGGTCTTGCACAGACGAGCACGCCGACGTTGCTTGCGGAGACGGTGCCAGTGCAGTATCGCGGGTTTGCTATGGGGCTTTATTATGCGTGTTGGGGAGTGGGGACGCTGCTTGCGAGTGGGGTGTGTTATGGGACGCAGACGCTGAGTACGACATGGTCATGGCGTATCCCGTCCCTGTTGCAGGCTGCGCCATCGGTTTGGTGTTTTGTGATTTTGCTGTTCATTCCTGAGTCGCCGCGTTGGCTTATTGCGAAGGGAAGAAAGGAGGAGGCGTTGCAGATTCTGGCGATTGCGAATGGGAGTGGCGAAGATACTGAGGATACCGTGGTGCAGCTGTGGGCCAAGGAGATTGAGGATACGATCCAGTTCGAAAGGAATCGCGAGGCTTCGGCGTGGAAATCAGTTCTGCACCCTTCGAACCGGAAGCGTATGTTGATCGTAGCGACATTCCCGCTCTTCGTTATGCTGCCTGGAACCAATATCGTCACATTCTACTTCGGCGACATGCTCAGTAGCGCTGGTATCGAAGATGCCAACACGCAGCTGCAGATCAACGTCATCCTGACTTCATTCACGCTCGTCGTAGCGCTCGCAGGATCCTGGTTTGCAGACAAAACAGGACGCAAGAAGCTGTGTGCAGGATCCCTCACTGGCGGTGTGATTTCACTATACATTCTTGCTGGATTGACTGCCAAGTATGGTACTTCTGGACAAAAGGGCGGGATCTACGGCACGATTGCCATGATCTTCATCTACAACGCGACGTACGCTTGGGGTATCACACCACTTACGGTACTATACCCACCAGAAGTACTATCTTTCGACATCCGCGCCTTGGGAATGGGCATATACACACTGGTAACGAAGTTGTGCGGGCTTTTTGTTGCTATGGTCATTCCATTCGGCATGGAAGCGATCAGCTGGAAGGTGTACATCATCAACGCCAGCGTCGATATCCTCTTCGTGATCTTCGTAGTTCTAGTCTGGGTCGAGACTCGGGGCTTGGCTCTTGAAGAGGTGGACAAAGTGTTCGATGGGGTTAAGCACTCAGATGTACCCGATTTGGAGACGGTCAAGGCTGGGAAATACGGGGACGTCGAGGTCACCGAAAGCGCATCAAAAGCACATCGACGTGAGACGGTTATATAGCCCTTTTAGAGTAGGCCAGAAATATCGTAAGACTTGGGCGCGGAGTCCACCAGTGAAATGTGCGCTGCTTTCAACTCGCTTCACGGCTTTCTTTATGTCACAAATAGAGTTGCAAGACTCAAGATGTGTTGGAATCACGCTGAAAGGGGAACAACATCTTAGGGACAATCATGTTGCGTGAATTTAGGTGCAATATTGTGGTACATTCTGGCTAATTATTCATCATTCTGTCGTATTCTTGTCGGGCTGCTTGAGTCCTTTTGTGTATCATGAATTACATCCTGGACACCGAAAAATCTCCATCGAAACCTACTTGACTAACATGCCGGCCCCCTTAATAACCGCCTCAATATCCTTCACACCATGCTCCTCCAACCACGCCCTTGCTTTATCCACCACAAGCTCCCAGCTCCCCTCGAACTCTTTCAACTTCTTCTCAAACACCGCCACAACAACAGCAGTAAGGAAGACCTCTGCTTCTATACCCACCTTCGCCGCAGCACCAGCCAACCGCTCTTCAGTGATCTCAAGATCTTGTAGTAACGATCCAGCAGGTACCCATTGGCCCTCAAACGTCTGCAGCGAAATCAGACGATGCAAAAGCTCTTCCTCCTTCGGCACCTTCTTTTCTTCCGTCGCACTGCCGCCATATGCCGTGAACCCACCGCCATATGCCGTGAACCCTCCTCCGCCAGTCGCATAGCCAGGACTTGTTGGCACATAAGTCGGGGACGTGGGCGAGTACTTCACACTGCCCGGGCTCACGGGAGAGTATTGAGGACTGACAGGCGAGTACTGTGGACTGGCTACCTTCCCGTCTTGCTCGAGAATGTCACGGTCAGAATTAATCGACAGGTCGTAGTCACCCATGTCAGCATCGGGCTTATTGCCGAGATCGTATGGAGCGGCTGCGCCAAAAAGATGAGGTTCCGGAGGAGGGGGTGCGGTCGCGCCGCTGCCGACGCTCGTTGCGAACTCACGCTCAGGTTGGCCATAGACCGCAGATGGCGCGGGAGGTGGAGGCGCAGACATATCTGCGCGGCCCATGACGAGGCGTTGTTTGTTCTGTTGCTCGAGCATCATCAGGCCCTGCTGGTAGTCTTGAAGCTGTCTGGCTTGTTGCTGAGCCATTTGTGGTGCTTGTGTTCCAGCTCCCGCTTGAACTTGAGCTTGCTGCTGCTGCATCCGCATTTGTTGCTGGATTGCGTGTGGCGGGGGAGGTAGAGGTGCAGGGCCGAATGGATTGACTGTTGAAGTAGATGCCCCTCCTGACGACGCTCCAAATAGCCCTGAGGATGAGCCAGCTGGCGTAGATGCGCCACCAAAAAGGCTCGCTCCCTGACTCGCCGCATATCCGCCTTGTGGTGCTCCAAAAAGCCCCGAAGACGAGGTAGCTGGTACATTTGGGCCAGCGAAGGGAGTCGTTCCCTGGTTCTGCAGCGATGCAGGAGCGAATGGACTGGCTACTGACCTGTATCCTCCTCCTCGTGGTCCAAACAGTGTTGCAGGTGAAGCTAACGGTGTAAATGCAGAGAGGCTTGCCGACATGCTCGGGTGGCTTCTCTTATTTGACATAGAGCCAAGGTTGACTGAAGCTGCCTCGAAATGCTGCTGCTGTTGCATTATTTGCTGCGGGGCTCCTTGTTCTGGACTACGTATTTCAGTCTCGTCCTCAACCCACTCCCACCGCTCAACTTCCTTCCTCGAGTCCTCGCTCGCGCGCTTGTTCGACTCTACGGCGACAAAGGAGCACCATTTCCCGCCGAATTGAAACTGAATGCCCAGACGTACGGCTTCTCGCTCGACCATGTCGTCATAGCGCCCTTCAAACTTAGTCTTGAGCAGTGCGCCAGTGTCGTCTTTCGCCTCGGAAAGCCACCCACGTCCTTGCTCGAGCTCAGAAATGGCTTTTTTGGCGGCAAGCTGGTGGATGGTCTCCCCAGGTTGGCTCAAGCTCTCAATTGGTATCTCGAGCTCGAGCGGCCCGTGAGCACTTGTGCCACGGAGAAGAACTGACTTCGGGGTAGCCTTTGGTGCGTCTGGACCGAGAAGAAGATAAACTGTTGTTCGGTTGAAGGCGAAGAGCGATGGGATGTTCTGCGGTGCTTGAATAATTTTGGGCACTGCAAGTGTCGGCAAGTGTGCGTACTTTTGCTCGCCCGTGTCGTCATCTACCGGGGACTCCGGCTTGTCAAGGTCCACAGAAGTGTCGAAGAGCGAAATTGGTTTCTTGTGTCGACAATTAGTGGAAGTAAGTGGCAATGCTCTTGGACCGGTACTCACGGGTGCGGTAGCGACTTTTGTGTCACTGATATCCAGCTTGACCTTCAGACTGTCTGTAACTTTCTCAATGATCTCAAAGTCTTCCTCCTCTTCATCCGGCGTCTTATTAGCGTATTTTACCTCGAGAGTGTAGTCATTCACGTGAGGCGATAATGCTCCTTTTACCATTCGAACTACTTTGGCATCCATCTTCTCGCCCGCTCCTACTGCCTGTGAGAATCCATTGCCAGCTTTAGCAACGCCTTCTATCAAAGCATGAGAGACGCCATTGCCGATTCCAAGAGTAAAGACCCGAACGGGCTGTTTGCTTCCTGTGATGGCTTCATTGAGGTACGAGAACAGCCGCTCTTGATCCCAAATCTGGCCATCCGTAAGCAGAATGATGTCAAGCGGCATGTCTTTGTACCGCTGATCGATTGTGGCTTTCAAAGGCGCCAGCATCTCCGTTCCATTGTAGTTGGCCGAGAACTGTTCAGCGTGACGGACTGCTTCGTCGAGATTCTCCTGATTATAGCTCGCGCTCTTCTTCCAGAGAAAGGAGTACGATGAGCCAAAGGAACAAATATTGAACTTGACTCCAACAGGCAGAGACTTGAGAAACACCTTGAGTGCCTGCTTGGCGAGCTCCATACTAGTTCCATTCATGCTGCCACTACGATCACAGACAAATACAAGCTCTGGCTTCTCTGCAGGTAGGGAAAACTTGGGTACCAACGTTGTCATCAAGGCCCGGTGATTCGCGATGGTAGGATGGTTTTCCAGCACAGCTTTTGGTACACCAGTGTTCTTTGCGATGACTTGCATAACAAAGTCCTTGTCAAGCTCTGCGGTACCCAAGGTCAGAGACGCAGAAGCCTTCGTCATCATAGGCTCGGCATCTGGTTCCGATGATATTGTGCCCATGGTCATGGAGATAGGATGTGACGGTGACTGCATTTTCTGGATGAAAGACCCGTCTGGCATCTCCGCATCAACGGTAATGGAGATACCACTACCTAGTGCAGATGCAGCTGCAGCTGCAAGCGGCCGGAAACCAGAGGAAAAATCTCCGTAGCGAGGGCAGATAATTGCTGGGATCGTAAATCGAATACCATCAACCTCCATATCATGCTTGAGTTCTCCTAGGTAGGAAATCTCGACAACGACGACTGCACCAGGCGGTATGTTGCCGACAGTGTTTGTGAAGACATCAGAGGCCTCGGGCAGTTGTTCGAATAAGCCGGCCGTCTGGCCTTTTGCGACGGCTTCTTTGAACACGGCACGAGCTTTCTCTTTCTCCTTGACCTCGCCCAAGATTGTGCGATCACCAACATGGCATGTAAAGCCTACTACACTCACTCCATCGTACAGCGGAAACACGTAGCGGACCTCTCGAATGCCTCTCTCGCTGGAAGGATTCACAAATTTCTGTGTGAGTAGCGTCCGGGACGTAGTCGCCAGAATAGTGGTGTGAGCTTGAAGCTCAACCTGTGGGAGGTAGTTCTTCTGGAGATAACCATTGCTTCTGGAATTGTAGTAGAACCCGCAAATATGGCCAAGATGACCTCGGGGTGTTGAGTAAAATGCCATGATCGGCTGCGTGAATGACAAGAATCGAGCTCAAGAAGTGCGAGCAGGATCGGCTACGAAACAGCTCAAGACGAGTGCTCACTATGCTCGACACTGCGGGAGAAGTGCGACAAGGCGGTTGCGGATGATTTCACCAGACGATGTCAAGGTGCGTTGATTGAAGATACAAGAAGAAGAGAATGGTAAAGACGGCCGGTAGTAGGGTTTTATGTCTAAGCCATACCCCTGGTGCCTGCTAGCCTAGCCCGTCCTTGTGTGCGAATTTGCTGCCTAAGTTGTTGCCTGATGGAGTACCAAGTTGCGAGCGGCCTCACAAGCTTGAGTCACGGCGCGCATGTCCACTTCTGCAGGCTAGCGTCAAGAAAATAGACACGAGGTCAGGATATGGATGTCAATTAATGGCTTTGAAATGTCAACTAAGACGATATGCCTGCGAAACATGTACTTGTGGCGGAGAGCTGAACGCCATGGTGGCCAGCTAAACGGGCAAAAGAGGGGCAGCCCGTGTTCGAGGGGCGCAGCATCGTACCACGTTCATCGGCAGATTGAAGGCTGGATACATGTGCGCAGTCGCATGGAGGTGTAGGCGAAGTTGAAGAAGTCCCAATATTGACGGAGAAGAGAGGTGGGAGATCGCCATCGAGGATGTGGCAGCGTTGGTTGTTACCTAGCCCTGGTTCGGCTAGCCAACCGGACCCTGAAGCGTCATGCAGAAAAGTCGCGAGAGTCATCCAGAGTCCCACCAAATAATGCAGCAGCTACTCGCCCCGCTGCATACCGCATTTCCCGAGTTTCATCATTCGTTGCACAGGTTGTTCTGTACCCGGCGCAGCTTTCACAAGCTTTCAAGAGTTCCGAGGCGCGTGCAATTGCGGGACGCGTACCCGTTTAGGAAAGCCATGGCGGGGGAATATGAGGCATGGACACAAGAGCAATTAATTGCAAGGATACATGAATTGGAACAACAGGCGGGACAGACAACTTCTTCGAATAATGGCGTTTCCGCGACAAATATCGCTCCTGTAGCAGCCCAGGACACCCCCACATCGATACCTTTTCGCAAACCCCCAAAAGCGCCTCCCAAAGCCTTTGATGCGTCAAAATACAGCTCCCGACTAATCGCGCTCAAGTTTGCGTACCTTGGCCAGAAATACAATGGTTTCGAACACCACAAGAACAACTCCACGCCATTACCGACCATTGAGGAAGAGCTATGGAAAGCACTGGTGAAGACAAGGTTGATCAACCCAATACCAACGACTGGAGACACCGCAGACTACAACAAGGCAGATAGGAAGACATTTGCGACGTGGGACAGGGAGGGTGCAGATGTCAACTGGGACGGTTGTGAATACTCCAAATGCGGCAGGACTGATCGAGGAGTGAGCGCGTTCGGCCAGGTCATCGGAGTGCGTGTGCGAAGCAATAGACCTCTTCCAAAGCAACCCGCGAAAGAGCCAGAAAGCCAGGAAAACCCCCCAGCAGCTGAAGACGAACTCGATATCCTCGACAGCGAGCCAGACGCCGCCACCAAACACTTCAACGAGGTCACCGACGAACTCCCCTACATCCAACTCCTCAACCGCGTTCTCCCACCCGACATCCGCGTCTACGCATGGTGCCCTAACCCTCCCGAAAACTTCAGCGCCCGCTTCTCCTGCAAAGAGCGTCGCTACAAGTACTTCTTCACCAACCCATGTTTCGCCCCCGTCCCCGGCTCCGCTGGCACATATCACACTCCCTCCTCCCCCATGCGCGAAGGCACGCTCGACATCGCCGCCATGCAGCTTGCGTGCGAATCGCTAATCGGCCTGCACGACTTCCGCAACATGTGCAAGATCGACGCATCGAAACAACTCACAAACTTCAAGCGCCGAATATTCTACGCCGGCATCGAAGAAGTCTCACCCTTATCCGTGCCAAGTTATCTCTCACATGGTGCTATTGCGCCGCCCGACCAGCCGAAGATGTACGCCTTTGTCCTCCACGGCTCGGCTTTCCTGTGGCACCAAGTCCGCAGCATCGTCGCGATCCTGTTCCTCATCGGCCAGCGCCTCGAGCCTCCCTCGCTCGTCCAGCAACTCCTCGACATCGAAACCAACCCCACCCGCCCGAAATACGAAATGGCTTCCGACGCCCCGCTGGTACTGTGGGATTGTATATTCCCGCACGCAGACGAAGTGCAGACTAGCGAGGAGCGCGAAACAGGGTATCAAGATCGTCTACAGTGGGTATATGTCGGTGACGAAGGCGGCGTCGAGCCAAAGAGCAAGACGTCGCCGAGTCTAGCGGGCCGCGGGAAGTGGGGACGAGGTAGGTGTTATTGATGATGTGTGGGAGGTGTGGAGGGGGAATAAGGTCGACGAGACGCTTTCGGCGCTGTTGTTGGATAAAATTGCTGGGCTGGGGCAGGCTACGTTGGACCAAGAGGAGGCGGGCGGTGTGGGCATTGCGAAGGGCGGGCCGAGAGTGTTTGATGGAGGGAACACGGGCCGCGCGAAGGGGGGTTATGTGGATGTGTTGAAGAGGGAGAGGGGGGAGACGGTGGAGTTGGTGAATGAGCGGTATGCGCGGAGGAAAGGCTGGGATTCGGAGAGATTTAAGGGGAAGGAAGAGGATGGGGATGAGTAGAGATATCTAGACATTTCAGAAGTCACACATCATGACATTTACTTCGACCTTTTCGTATTCAATTAATCTCTGGGGTATCAAAACACCATTCCTTCCCTCCTCCTTTCCCATCCATCTAATCCCCAGTGTTCAACTCCAAATCGATCTGCACGCCATTACTGATACTATAATCCGCCAGCGACAACGTATCATGAAACGGCCTCTCGCCCTGCCTTTTCAGCATAATCTCATGCACGGGGCGCCCAATCTTCGCCGCCACCATCATTTTGAGCACGCGCACGGGGTCGCTGGGCAAGCAGGGGACTTGCGTCTTGGTGCCGAGGCGATCGTTGATGGTTACGATTATCATGGGCTCGTTGGAGGCGGGGGGTGCGGCGGGTTTGGCGTCTTTCGACTTCTTGTCTTTGGAGGAGGAGCGCGGTTTGCGCTCGCGGTCTTCGCGAGGCTTTCGATCGCGGTCGTCTCGACGTCTATCTTCTCCTCTGTGGTCGTCTCGGCCTCTTCGCTCATCCCGGCGTCTGTCGTCTCCCCTGCGGTCATCGCGTCTGCGATCGTCGCCGCCGCGCCGATCCGAGTGTCTATCGTCTCTCCTCCTGTCGTCGCGGTCGTAGTCTCTTCGCTCCCTCCCGCCTCTGTCATCTCTCCGCCTGTCGTCACGATCTCTGTCGTCTCTCTTGTCGTTCTTCCATTTCAGGCCTGAGAAGTTCTTGGGCTTGCGCGGTGGGCTGCGACGCGGTGAGCGCGATCTGGAGCGTGCGCGAGAAACTTCAGGTTTTGATTCAATAGCTTGGGACTCAGCAGCTTTGGGTTCGCTTTCGCGGGGTGGTGAGGGCGACATGGTCTTCTGTATCTGATTTGAGATTGGTGTTTGGGTGTTGGTGAGGTGGTTGCGGAGAATGATGTAAACTCCCGAGACTAAATTTCACAAGCGCAGGGAGGAGCTTGGACGCCAGTCGATCCGAACTTCACCCCACACTTTCACCTTCACAACTCAGCGATGTGGATCCGATGACCATGCAGGACTTCTTGCGGCGGATTACTGCTCCGCCTGCGCAGATTCTTCGGACGGTCCAGCCGACGCCTTACACGGTCTCGTACACGGTCTCGACGCGTCCTGTTCCCCGTAAGCTCCATGCTAGGCTGGCATCGTATGTCAGCGTATTCTTCCGGGTTATAATAGGGCTAGTCACGGCTTTTGGTGTATGGACAGTCAGTGGCGCAGAGTCTGTGAGAACTGAAAATGCACTACAATCTGTATTGGGCCCTCTGAAGACAGACCAGCTGCTTGAATCTGCCGGCCGATGCCAGTGGATGTACACAGCGCCATGTGCGCTGGTCATCTTCGCGCTGGTGTTTCGGCGCAACTATACTGGTAAGGGTTCTCCCTCACTTTTATTTTGCACATGCTAAAATGTCTACAGAAGAGTCTTTGACAGTCCTCCGTGGCCTCGGCATACAAACCACCACCACGTCAAGCACATACCTGCTAGGGCCCTCGACACGCTTTATACCGACAACGAGTATACAGGACATCTTCATATACGAAGCTTTCAAGGGCTTTGAAGTCAGGTTCTACTTGGCAGTCGTGGTCGAGGGAGAAGAGGACGTGGTGGTGGTGTTTCCGACATTGTTACCGCGCCGGGCGATACTGGAGGAGGTTTGGAGGGGCACGAAGAAGTGCTTATGGGAAGGGAAGAACGAAGGCCGAGACGTGAAAAGCGAAAAGCGTGAAGCTCAGTCATAGCCAATATATTGAACAATGCATCTCTGTCCTAGCGCATCATTGTATCAATCCCCAAGCCAAGTCACCCGGCCATATTATCCCAAAGCATTCTGAACAATTTTGTGAGCATGGGATACATCGAACACCTCAGTGTAGCCATACCTTCAATTTCTCCAAACGCCAATTCATGAAGCCTTCGTATCCATCTCGGCTCGTTCCCATCAACTAAAAGACCAGTATGATCTCCGTCCACGTCTGTGTCAAGCTTGTGCCATGTCACTCCCCCACCTCTCTAATACCTATACCTCGTCGAGTAATCCTTCGGACTGACCACCAGACCCCTACCCTTCTTTGCTCCCCTATAGACCGTCTCCAAAATATCCACCAACTCGCCCTTATCCTCAAGCACCCAATTCAGCTTATTGTTATTGCCCGTTCCAAAATCGCACATCATGTGTTTATTCCGGAAGAAAAACATAATCGTCATCGGGTCGTAGAGCTCGTACATGGCGTTGAAGTCGGGTACCTCGACGTTGTCGCAGAGATAGATAGTCGCGAAGTTCTTGACGCGGTCCGCGATTTTGTACAGGATCTCGTCTTGCGACATGCAGTTGGGGTCGCTGTCGCGCCCGAACCGGATCACGACGAGCCGGTCTTCTTCAGAGAGGATGGCTTGGTCGACGTGCCAGCCTGAGCGCAGGTGGGGAAGGGCGACGGAACCCATTGTGAGGTGTGCGACTGTACGGTTTGCGCGTAGTAAGAGGTTCGCGTGGAATTTCCGCCGCGTAGCGGTTCACGATGCGTTGGTGGTAGTGCCTGTAGGCGCGGAGTTTGAGCGGTGAGAGATTTGGTATGGTCTAGAAGTCTATGTCGTACGAAAAAGATGGTGAGCTGGGATTTATCTGGAAAACGGTTGTAAGGCAGCAGAAGCGCTCGTGATCTGGAAGCTTCGCGGTGCATCGCCCCACCTGGGTTTTTTAGCGTCATTGCATAACCAGACTTCAACCCATCGTTCGCCTTAGTGAAGACTACAACACACTGTTCGTATCGTTGAAGACGAATCCTCGGAACGTGAGCTCGCTAGGGGCTTGTTGATTCGCCTCGATTGTCCAGCTTTGCATCGCAATGTGAAGCAGCGGTGGCCTGCCTTTGCTGATCAAGGAGATGCAGGGAGTCAGGCTGAGTACATCCTCCTTTCCAAGAAACGTCACAATCCCTTCGCAAATGATCTGCGCGATAAGGCGCAGAAAGAGGAAGCCATATTCCTAACGCAAGAGCGTATTCGCCGCAACGCGTTGAAGCAACGCCACGCCCTCACGTCATTCGACCCGCCATGCCCAACAATCTTCTCCTGTACGCGCTGAATTCTAGTGCAACGGTACAACGAGGCCAATCTGCCCGGCGACATGAGACCGGATCGGCGCCGCGTTCCAAGTACCCATGTGTTGTTCTCCAGCTGGATCATTCGCTGGAGGAGCAGTCTCAGCTGAAAGCGCTGTGCTGTGCTGTCGCTGTTCAACAACCATTCTTTTGCATCGGAACACCGCACAATGCGGTACCATGCGCTTGAAAGATCCGCCGTTTTGTGTACCGCAGTCTGATTTCCAACTAGAATGTACAAAGCTCGATGGTAACGTCTGGCTTCGCATACCTCTAAGCTTTGCATAGCACACAGAGCGCTTCCAAATACCAACAACTTCCAGGAAGTAAGATCAACGTACACAATACGATCAGGGGGTTGTAATCGCGATTGACCCTGGTAGCTGCGCTTCTGGCATCGGGTGTCTCGATGCGCGGTACCTCATTGCAAGTGTTATGAAATATCTATTCATGACTTCAGAGAAAAGCTTGCAGCAGAGCTCAAATCTACTTTTCAGCTTGTCGATTAGCCAAAAGCAACTCGAGTGCGACAGCCGTATCCCTGCGCCGGAACTTCAACGGAGCTAAAGGCACTGCGGTGTTTTCCATTCCTGCCGAACACGCTGTAGTGCTTCATGAGCTGCGCCATGAAGATAACAGATGCACAACAGGCCCAGCCAATTTCCTTGCCAGAGATAAAGAAACCGTGAGAACTTCCGTTCCGGCCCTTCATGCATGGCAAGCTAAACTCAGAAGTGGCCGGCGTTTAACAGATTTGTCCAGGCCTGGTCGATTAACAATAATTTCCAAGATCGGCGGTACCCTCGCGCTTGACTGTGGCACACGATTCGTGACCGGTGCGATGCTGGAGGTTACCCCACGTTTCCCAAAATTCAACAAAGGGTAAAGATACAAAGTCCGCTCAACCGCTCACAGAATATCGACTTTACAACGGTACACCAGTGTTAAGCCCGAATAATCGACGCCATTGCATTACATGTAGCCATGAATATGGTATGCTCATTTGCTTCAAAATAAGCATCGCCTATAGAGCATCATATCATGAATTTTTTGTATCGTCATTAAGCGGGCGTGGGGCCGGAGCACGTTGCACTAGATACCGGAACGTGGCGTCCTCCCGATGTGATTACAGCCATGGGCCGCTCCGAAGCTGGCGTAGGACTACATCTGCATGAACTTGCGCCATTGCATTGGATCTTCGCTGGGATTTGATTAGTCCCTGTCCACCCTTCGTACTACGTGTAAGACGTACAACAACAGCCACAGTACCAGCGAGCCTCAATCTTCCTGTGGTGGACAGATCTTTGGTTCACAGCGCATTGTCAACAGCAGCTTAACGATAATCGAACTATTGGGAATATGCATGCGGATCGGGAGCTGGTACCTGAGCTGGTGTCATGGCCACCTGGCGATTAAATCATCGCAGTGCGCTGGCAGAAGTCGTTCTGGAAAACACTCCTCGCTCTTCCCTTCTCAGGCATCAGTCGCTACTTTTAACTCCATCATGGCCGATGGGATAGTTACCACACCTGAAACTGGCAGCAGCTCGGCAGACGCTGTGCAGCCGCCCCGAAACACCTTGGCTCCTGCACCAGACACTATTGAGCCAGTTGCATCAAGCCCACAAAATGTCTTGAGCTCGAAGGATAGTACAAGATCAGATGTTCAGCCTCAAAACCAGCCTCTCCGCTTCGTTGAGTCCAGTGCAAGTTCCTCTGGGGACGAGATTGGGCCTGCGGACGGACCGAGTTCTGCGGCTCCTTTCAAGAAAAGCCGCCACGGCAAGTTTGCGTACAGTGATCGCTACGAGCCTGGCGAGTATGTCATCGAGCAGCTATCAGAATACGACGATGTCGACCGTAGTGAAGCCATGGCAACGCAAGCTGATTTTGATCCATCCGATCGTCATCGTCTGGGTCTTCTTGACGTACGTTGCATACTATGGCTACCGCGTCTGGTGCAACTACCAGTTTCGCGTCGTCTATGGTGGGCTGGCTGAAGCGTCATGGATCTTCATTGTCGTAGAGGGCGTCATCCTTTGTATGTTCCACTCACTAAACTTAGTGTCGACAGGAAGCTGATACCGACTAGTGCCCTACTTGTCATGGATGGCGGTTCTGCTACTTTCACTCGGCAATCGCAAGCGTCCGAAGCTTCGCCTTCGTGGTGAAGCAGTCCCGACAGTGGACGTGCTCTTCACTACTTGTGGCGAAGTTGTTCCTATGATCATCAACACAGTCAGGGGCGCATGCAACATCGACTACCCACGTGATCGTTATCGCATCATTATTTGCGATGATGATGCCGACCCCAATCTGGCAGAAGCTTTGCAACCACTAATTGCAGAATACCCAAACCTTGTCTACCAAGCACGTGTCAAGGTTGAAGGCGTACCACATCACTACAAGGCAGGCAACTTGCAGTCTGGTATCGACTATGCGGTTCATCTGCCAGGTGGACCTGCTGAATACCTCGCGACTCTGGACGCGGACATGATCCCTCATCCAGAATGGCTGCGAGCTATCTTGCCTCATCTACTACGCGATCCGGAACTCGCTCTCGTCTCACCACCACAAACGTTCTGGAATGTGCCTGCAGATGACCCACTTTGTCAATCGATCTGTGAGTTCATCCACTACTTAGAGCCGAGGAAGGATCATATGGGTGCAGCTTGGTGCACGGGAAGTGGTGTCGTCTTCAAGCGGTTCATTGTGGATGAGCTGGGTGGATGGCCTACGCCGTCGATGGCGGAAGATCAGTTGCTCTCTTTCATGATGAATGGCGCGGGCTATAAGACGGCCTACCTTCATGAGTTCATGCAAGTCGGTATGGTACCAGAGAGCATCATCAATCGTAAGTAAACCTATCCGCTCACTCTTTGTATCGCGACTAAGTCTTCAGATCTCAAGCAACGTACGCGCTGGGCAGTTGGTACTCTCGAAACCGCACAGGAGCTAAACTGGGGTCTACCAGGCAAATATGTAAGCACTTCACCAGCACTGTCCAAATCCTACTGATGCCTCGTCAGACCAAACACATGACCTTTCCCCAACGCTGGTGCATCTTCACCTTCGCTTTCAACACCATAATGGCTATCCCCGTCTTCATCGCCTACTTCATCATCCCCGCGCTGCTCTACTGGGGCCGCGACCTCCTCGTCTACGTGACCGACGACCAACTGCGCTGGCAAATCCGCCTCTGCGCCATCTGGGTCGTATCCCTACGCATCAACGAAATCGTCCTCACGCTGCCCTCCGGCTACATCCAAGGCCAACGCAGCGCCATGGCCTGGCAATTCATGACGCCCTACCTCGCCGTCACCATCCTGCGCTGCTACATCCTGCCCACGTGGCTGGGCGGCAAGAAAATCGCCTTCCTCGCCTCCGGCGCCATCCGCGACCGCCTCAAGGAGCGCAGCGAAATGCACCGCGCAGGCCTCTGGACGCGCATCAAACTCATGGGTATCCACTGCCGCATATGGTTCTTCGTGCTCTTCGTACCCTACTGTCTCGGCGCCGCGGGCCTCGATTGGTACCGCGCGTATAGCCAGCCCAGCACCAACGCGTCCTTGCGCCATCTTCTGGTTAACAGCATGTTGCCGCCGATGTGGTGGTTGTTCTTGGCGATTTCTTTCTGCATCCCGATACTGTATGTTTTTCGACCACCGACGGTGCCGGATCGCGATGATATGATGAACTTTGATCAGAAGACTGGTGCGGGCCAGCCCAAGCATCAGGAGATTAGGCAGACTTGGGGGTTCTTGCCGTTGGTGAGGGAGGTGGCGTGGGGGTTGACGGTGGTTTATGTGCTGGTGTTGTTTGTGGGGACGTTTGTTTATTGAAGGTTTGGCTTTTTGTAGGCGAAAGTGGTGAGCGGTGTTAGTTTCAGGGAATGGTGTAATGTGTTGAATTCTGATTAGGCAACGAGGTAATGAGATCTGGGCGCGGCTGAGGATAGCAGTGGTAGAAGCGGGGATGCATCCGTAGTGGAGAGATCGGTTTTGATAGTATACATATGAAGCGGTTAGATTCATGGAGCACATGCGCATTGGGAGCTCTTTTAGGTTGATATATGGATACAATATGGACAGCAACATTGCGGGAGATGCGCAACACTTCGCTACATTGCTGTCGGTGCTTCTCAAGTAGACCGCTCCACCTCTCGAGTGGTACATCGAAAGCTCCGAACAAGAACCAAATAGCATGCTATAATTCTTATTCGTCAGGTTTCAAGTGTGCTGTTCCGTACCATAAGAAATGTACCTAAGGCACGGTAGGATTTTAATCTTGCAAGTCAACTACGTCATAACCACCAATTAAAGATCAGGCTGACAATCAACAGTAACTCGCTGGTTGAGGGGGTGGAGCGGTCTTGTTGAGAAGGGTAATGCTTCGTGTTTGCACGCAGAACGTGTCTATTTTATCCGCACCGCAGTCTACCGCGAAGCTCCAGAGCAGTTTGTGAAAACGCATCGTTATAAATAGGACGATCATTTGTTTCTCGATTATTGTTCCCTTTTGGTTGCCTGGTGGGGTGGGCGCGGCCCTCGTCTGACACCTGCACAGCCCCCAGCGGGGTATGCTACCGAGCCTGAACATGGCAGCCTGAACTTTGGTATGTGCTGATCCCGCACCCACTGTGCCGCCTTTTCAGCACCATCCTCTTTTCCCTGGACGACACTTCATTCAGAATGGCAAAGGACGAGCCTAGAACCCGGTCCTGGGGCATCTGTTGGGTATGTTGCGGCATTCCTTCGTCATATTTCTTCGAGACTCTACCGAAAAAGAGAGCATATTACCGTAAGGGCACTTGGGAAAAAATCCGACTCGATTGCGCTTTGTGCAGTAGTCTGAAGGCTTATTTGGTAGACTCCGGCTTTATCAGAGAACCGAACAGCGAATCTACAGAGTCCGTCATGGCGGGAGCCTCTAAAGAATATAATCCGTTAAAAGTTTGGTGGCGCCAGTACCTTATGGATCGGCGAGGAGAAAAAGTCCCGCTTTGGGAATTATATGCCTTCGCAGGAGACGAAACGAGAACAACATGGTTCTGCTCTGCCAGTGCTGCACAACACATCCCCGCAGAATTGCGCGATCTCACGGTCGCAAAGAACTGGGTCTCCGAATGCGAGCGACTACATCAAAGTTCATGTGGTTACAATGGATCCTCTACGACTTCGTTGAAAGTGATCGACTGTGCTTCAAGGAACCTGTGTAAGATCATGCCGGGAACACCATATGTTTGCCTCAGTTACGTCTGGGGCAACTCATGTGTCGCCGAGCATCACTCAAAGAAAGTTCCAGCGGTTTTGCCGAAGACGATAGAGGATGCAATGTATGTTACATTACAACTTGGAATCTCCTACCTGTGGGTCGATCGATACTGCATCAATCAAAAAAATGCTGGGGAGAAGCATCGCCTCATCACAAACATGGACGCTGTCTATCGTGGAGCAACCCTCACAATCATCGCCGCCGCAGGGGACGGTCCAGATCACGGTCTTCCCGGTATCAATGGTACGCCTCGCCGTCAGCGCTACTATAGCCATGTAGTAAAATCAATCGGTCAGGAAATCGTAAGTATCGACGTTTCTCGCGAAATCCAGACTTCAACATGGAATACTCGTGGATGGACATATCAAGAGATGGTACTTTCAAGACGTCTATTGGTCTTCACTGCAACACAGATGTACTTTCAATGCAACGCTATGTCGCACATGGAGATGTTCTCATCGAATGATCCGGCGTCCCCTGACCGGATTTCCAGCACAGTACCTCTACATCCACGTCTTACGGTATTCTACAACTTGGGGGCTGCGCCTACAATAAGTGTTCTGTATGAGCAGCTCATGGAGTATTACGATAGGTGGCTATCATTTGACGAAGACATCATCAAAGCGTTTCTTGGCATCATCAATGTCTTTGAGATGAAACACGGTAGCGACCACATTTGTGCTACCCACATTTATGGCCTCCCAGTGTTCTATAACCAGAGGTCACCGAATTTCTCACTTCCATCGGCAGATGGAGCAAGCTTCGCAACGTTTACTCCAAAATCAACATTCCTGCACAGTCTCACATGGGACACTTATCCTAGGACGAAGCCAATATACGATGCTCTTGCGGACACTGCCCTCTATCCATCTTGGAGCTTCGCTAGCGTGAAAGTCCGTTCGAAATCGGATAGGACCAGAGCTCTGTGGATTCAAACCGATCCAGGGGCTTATGGCTACCAAGAAGATGTGCACGTTTGGGTCAAAGACACAAAGGGTACGAGCTTCGACTTAGACCAGTACATTTTCGCGCGGAGCCAAAGAGATGACATAGACCTGTTGCCAACAATCTCAATCATGAGCTGGGTAGTCACATGTCAGATAAAATGTCAAAGTTCTGGAAGCCTCAATCGTCCTGATTACTCTATTTCAGGTTTTCCCGCAGGATCTCTGCCTATGCTGGATTACGGATATGCCGAGGATCAGCATAGCAACACATTGGTCGCAATGTATATCGGGAGTTTTCAATATTTAGCAAAGAGCCGGAATGCAACACTGCTACTGCTCGAAGAGGTCAACGACTTGACCTGGCGCCGGATTGGTCTTTTCAATAGTGAACACGTCGAAGTAGATCCAAGTATGGATACTCAGACCTTTCTCAATCATTTGACGAAAGACAGGCAGTGGGAGATGCGCACGTTATGTCTGGTATAAAGCGATACCTTGCAAGAGTTCCTCCAAAACTGGTACACCGTGCGCCGCAATACCTCCTCGAAGCCCATACAGAGCACTATATAAAGATAGGAGAAATCAAAGAAGATTTTCTTTCACCCTTATTCAAGTTACGCTCAGAGTGTCAACAACTAGGTAGTCCCGAGCCTATTGCGCCTTTTAATAACTAACGCGTACGGACTGCCAGCTTGTATTACACTTGGTCAAGAATGCTGCTGACAATGCAGTGATGCCTGATCGTGATGTTATCTTCATGCCGAGTCAACGAATCTTTCGGAGTCCCTGAGCTTATGCAAGGTGTAAGTTTCGATCAACAACATATTTGACAAAATTTAATATGTAAACGCAGTAGCTTTAAAACATAGACATACGAGAGAGAACTTTGTGAATTTAAAGAGCAGTTTTTTCAAGGTTGCTCTCCATAGAAGCTTTTTCTCACTATCTTGGCACAGTCTAGCTTCTATATTTAGTGCTGCTTTACTCTTTCTGCAAAAACTAACCTATGCTCTTTAATACTAGCAATGTGAGTTTACAAGACAGCCTTGATATATCTAAGCAAGCCCGGCAGCCTGTATAGCGAAAGACGCCGCCGCATCCGCACTGCTGCCGTAGCTGAGATGGCTTCCAGTAGCACCGCCATCACCACCACCACCGCAGATCTGATCAGCGTCACCACAGAATTCCTTGATCTTCTCAGCTGAGAGACCGCTGATAGCCTGGCGCTTCAATGGGTCTCCGAACATGACAGCACCGCTAACATCAGTGGCAGAAAGGCCCTTGCTGAAAGCATTGTGAACGACCATGGCACCCTGAGAGTAGCCTGATACGATGACCTTGGTCTCAGGGCATTGAGACTTGGCCTGCTTGACCAGATCGGCCATCTTCTGGCCACCGTCACCACCAAGGTTGGCGTTACCAGCAGCAGAGGCAGCGTAGTCAACACCCTGAACAGTAACACGGTCGTTACCCAGCTTCTGGCGAATAGCCTTGAACATCGGCGGTCCAGAAACGGATCCGACGTTGCCCATCTCTCCCGTACCGCGAGCGAAGACGATGGTCATGTCGGTGCAGCAGCTCTTGTCCACGATACCGTTTTCACTTCCTCCGAAGGCGTTAGCTGATCCAGACTGGGGCTTGCAGTTTGTACCAATCGTGCCGGCACCACCAGTATTGCCTCCACCAGTCGCTGGGGGAGCTGCAGCGGCACCAGTGTTCGAGGGTGCGGGTACAACGGCGTCAGCTGTTGTCGAAGCACCACCAGCACCGCCGCCGAGGCCTCCTAGACCTCCTCCGAGACCTCCAAGGCCTCCACTGGAACCTCCACCCAGACTGCTGAGCCAGCCGCTCAATCCCGAGCCGCTTGTACCGGTGCTGCCTCCACTTAGGCTGGGAAGGCCGGTTGGAAGTGAGAAACCTCCACCTAGGCTGGGAAGGCCGGTTGGAAGTGGGGAACTTCCACCTCCGAGACCTGAGCCTAGGCCAGAACCAAGACCAGAACCCAGACCGGAACCTAGACCGGAACCTAGACCAGTACCTAGACCGGTACCTGTCCCAGAGCCCAGTCCTCCAGTTGGTAGCGAGAAGGATGGTAGCGAGGGAAGCTGGGGGTGCGGGAATGCAGTTGCAATGCTGGCAAGAGCAAAAACTTGAGCAGCGTGATACTTCATCTTGCGGTATTGTTCAAAAGTTGATGTGGAAAAGGTTCAACAAGTCGTCTGTGCCTGTATAGAGCAAATCGTTTGAAGAAAAGAATGTCGGTGCACAGCACAACGAAGAACAAGACTGGCGCTGAAAGCGAAGGTGGTAGAGTGGAAGCGAAAGTCGAATCGAAGTCGATGCCCACCAAACCTCTGTTGGAGACCTACATCTTATACAAAAGTCCCCAGTGGACTTCCTCGGAGGACCATCGCAGCGAGTCACGCAGTTCAGTTTCGAAACATTGCTTCTGCGGCGAGATGTGATGAAAGGAATGCCATTGCGTTGTCCATCAACGCGACGTTATTGTGGAGTCGTTGGCCCATTCGCGGAAAGAGGCTGATGTGTACAGGGAAGCGTACCCATGCTCTCCACGTCTGATCACTGAATCTGCCGGGTGACCTCTACGTGTTTCGTGTTTCGTGTTTTGCCCGGCTTAGCCTCGGCATGCGGGTGGGATGATTAAAGCTTTTGTTTCTGCGACCAAGGATGGACGTGGGCGCATGACTCCAGTAACGGTTTTCGATCATCGAGTAGGATTCTCGTTGCGTTGGCGGCGGACAGGATGCTATTGTGTTGTATCAACCTCGACAAGTGGCACATGTCATGAGTTGTGAGTATTGTTTCACAGCGGAATCTTTTGCGTGAACCACTCCGAAAGACTGTGTCTAGCTCAAATCAGACATTCGGCTTTGGAGGTGTGAACGACGTAGTGTGGCCTGTTTTGACGCGATGCGGGATGTCGAAAGGGATATTGCGCACATGTGTGCAAACTCTAACACTACGACGAAACCTTCACGTCGTTGTTTCTTAGCAAGCCATGTCGGCTCGACTGGCTTGCTGTTGTTCATGCCTTGCATGGTCTGGAACTTGCCAGCGACCGAAATGTACAAGACGGCATCATCCGCCATGGATCCAACCAGCCTTCATTTACCAGCCATGATCTTCTCAAAGGCGAGAACGGATGGCAATCAATCAGAATGGCGTAGGGCTGTCACATCCATGTCGACCATGCGACCTGCGACGGGCCTCGGCAGCCACTATGTGGACCGTTTCACGATGACCCTGGCGCAACATCAACCCTGAATCGTAGGTTTACTAACAAGTACTTCCATCTACCCAATCAGATGACCGTCTCCTACCTTACATCCGAGGCTGGCTTATATGTCTCTCAACGTCCCGTAAACCTTCTTTTCCTACGCTATTGCGCCATCACGACGACTTTGCCCGCACAGCCGCCTTCACCTCCTCCATCGCGTCATATCCGTATAGCCAGGGTTGCACCTCGGGACATGTCCACCGACTTGGAAACGCGCCTTTGAGTTCCTTGCCAAGTTGACCTAACATCTGTTCATCCCGCTTTTCCTGTTCTGGCCCGTCGCGGAGGTGAAAGTCTTTTCGCTGCTTGAACGTCTCCCGGGCGATACCTTCGCCGCGCGCTTTCCGTAATTGTTGGAAGAGCCGAAGTGTATGTGGCAGTTGCTTCTTTGAGCTGAAATGCTCCGGGGCAAGTAGGAGTCCCAGAACGGCACCGTCCTCAATAGAAGAATTTGCGCCTTGAGCGAGATACGGAAGCATCGGGTGACATGAATCCCCGATGAGCACAAGATTATTTTGCAGGTTGATCCAGGACTCCATCTCGGCCCGGTGCATCAATTTCCACTTGTCCACCTTGTCCACACACTCAAGTAGTTGGGTCAACCTGGATCACTGTTAGATCTACAGTGCAGTAGTAGGGAGAGGCGAGTGGAGTATCTTACACTGGATCCCATCCCTCAAACAACTTCTTCATTTCGTCCAAGTTGCCCTCTGTCCTGGCGACGCCTTCTTCAAGATCATCGGGCACGAGCAAAACCACATTGTACATGTTGCCGCCGCGCAAACTGTATGCTACGACGTGTGCATCTGGTCCTGCCCAGAATCGACATGCGGGCGATTGCACCATCTCTCTCAGCTTCGGATCGCTGATCTGGTCGATCTTGAGTACGATGCGATATGCTAGGTCGCCAGTAGGCAGCGGAGGATCGTTCCGCCCTAGCATCGTAGATCGACACGAGGACCATAGTCCATCTGCTCCAACGATGAGATCGGCATCGTACTTCTGACCCTCTGAGATTTTCACACGCGCTCTGTCACCGGTTGTTGAGCCAAAGTCTACATTCGTTACTTTCGCATTCAATACAACAACTACACCTAGCTCTTTCGCTCGCTTGACCAGCGCCTGCTGCAGGTCCACGCGATGACAATCGGAAAATGGCGCTCCATATTTGCGCCGGATGTTCGCATCAAACTTCTCTTCATGCGCAAGGATCTTGCCGCGGTAATTGTGTACGGTCAATGTGACTGGTTCGCAGACTTGATCGCGGATGGTATCGTATACGGACCAATTCTGGAGGAGACGTGTGGCATTTGGTGTTAATTGCAAGCCAGCGCCTATCTGGACTCGTGATAAATATGGATGTGGAATGTAGCGGCTTGATGTCGTGGGCGTGAACGCATACCTCAGCCAGCTCCCTTGCGCCCTCCAATACAGTGACTGAGTGCCCTGACAATGCGCATTGTATCGCGGCGGCGAGCCCAGAGAGGCCAGCGCCGACGATCAAGATGTCGAGTTTGCGTTGCATGTTCGTTGTTGACCGTACACGTGTGCCAAGCACGACTCACTGGTCAGCTTCAGGAATGGCGAGCAGTGTAAGTGAAGTTGAGATGTGCGACGCGTCGTGATATCGTCGCTTTCCTGAACTTTGGTCTATTGATCGGACTTCAGATCTGTCGTCGGATGCAGCGAGTCCTTGCACGTTTGCGCGCCGCATCGTAAGTTCTATTGCTGGTAATTGTCTCTTTCGAAGCATAGAGAGTGGAGTGGGAATGCGGGCATGCGGGGAAGCCCTTCGCGGCTCAGAGACAGACCCTGGGCGCGAACGGGACGTGGACCCCCACCACCCGACATGGGTAATGCGACCCCTCTCTTCACTTCTGTACCTGGTTTTTCTCCGCCCCGTGAATCGATAATGAGCGCTGGAATGATGATTCCAGATAAGCTGGAAACGAGTCGCTCACAGTCGGCAAGTGGAAGATGACCTCCGCCCCAAACGGATGAGAGACATGAGCTCCGCATCGCATCAGAAAGCACGCAATTGGCCGAGCACAATAAATTCCGCAATTAGAAGGCCACCTGATAAGGAGGATTGCGGCCACCCTCATCGCTGCTTGGAAATGGCAGCGTCTCAATACTTGTGTTGAGCTGTTCTGGACAAAGTTCAAGCTTCGGAAGTAGTTAACAACAAAGATCGTTAACGCTGTCTTGCTAGTTTCCCACATGACCGGCATCCATCCATCTATCCGCACAGACACATCAAGAGTGCCTCGTTAACTCCCGCCTATCCTGGTCGTAGCCTAGCGGCGGGCGTTGATGTCGCTAGATCCGCTGGCGGGAGACGGAGTGCATAAGAGAATCATGATGTTCACGAACTTCCGCAACAACGACAAAAGTGCTTCCTGCAGCTCAACAACACAGTCGCGGATTGTGGTCGCGAACGACAATCTTGCACGGGCCTGTGAAGAAGGTCTATTTGCAACACAATGTACTCCCACAGTGATAAGCAACGAGTTGAGCAAGAAGATTCTATCTAACCGGACTAGACATCCTAAGTCTGAGACTGTGATATATGGCTTAGGAACAGAAGCTCGGATGTGATTGATAAAGCCATTGTCGCATAGTAGAACGTCTTTTTTTCACTGATGTATTTCTATATGGTCCAATCAATTGATTGTACTGAAGCCATTTACGTTCGGTAGCCCGACTAAATGAAGCTTGATAGCAATATCCCGCATGTAGAGCTCGCATGGCTTACAGTTCTTCCATCCATCATCGCGAGACAGATGCTCCAAGCGTAGTTCACAGTCATCGTCATTAGATGTAGCGCCCTTTTCGGTCGTTACGTCGAAGGCGTTTACACCAGCTTCAGTAGCAGCGGCGGTAGCTTCGTCTTCTTCCACCTTCTTCAACTCAGCTTCCTCGGCTTCAGCAGCGGCAGCGGCCAAACGCTCTTCCTCCTCTTTCCTCTCACGGAGTCTCCTATCTTTGGTGGTCTCCTTCTTCTTCTTCTTCTTTCCTTCACCCCAAATGCTAGCGCCCCAGTCTGCGGGCTTTGACGCGGCTTCCTCTTCCTCCCTTTTCTTCAACTCAGCTTCCTCGGCTTCAGCAATAGTGGCGGCAGCTTCTTCTTCTTCCATGCGCCTACGTTCTTCTTCTTCTATGCGCATACGTCCCTCTTCTTCTAGACGTATACACTCTGCCTGCGTCTCTTCTAGAAGTATAAGCTCTGCCTCTTGCTCTTCTAGACGTATATGCTCTGCTTTCTTGCCCTTCTTCTTCTTCGTAACGGTCGAAACTGCACCACTCCTGTCACCCCAGATGTCGTCATCCTCCTTCTTGCACTCCTCTGCTTTGGTAGCAACAGCAGCGGCTTCTTCATCCTCTATCTTCTTCAACTCCGCTTCTAGGCGTATCCGTTCTGCGTCTTCTTCTTGTCGCAGGATTTCGACAGCCTCCCATTCTATCTGGCGCTTTATGTTCTCCTCTTTCTTCAACTTTGCCTCCTTATCCAACTTAGCCTTCAATTTCTTCGTCTGTGACTTACTGAGCCCCGCATACGGATCCGCCTCTACCTCAGGAGTTCCAGGTACCGCGCTGGCTTCTGCGTGTTCTTCGACGGTGTGCAGCATCTCTTCTTTTCTCTCCTCCTGGTTGCATGGAATCGAGACTGTAACTGTACTAGCCTCCGATACGCTGTTCTGATTCTGGCCTAGATTATGAGGATCCCAAGCAGCCGACGAGTCATCGAAAGCTCCAAATTTCTCTACAGACACAGGCCACGCGTTAGAAATCACGGCGATGCGCTTGGGAGGCGAGTTTGGTAGATAAGGTGAACAGAATCCTGGAGTCCCATCTCGTTCTGGTGTTGAGATTTTGCGAGTTGCGGTCATCTCTTTGCGCAGCTTTTCTACTTCCTCGCTGTACAGACCAACGATTATTTGAGCCAGTAGCTTTGTCAGCGTAGGACTTTCGATGCTTTCGAAGAAGTCCAGTGCAGATGGTGCGGGAAGGTCTTGTTCAAAGGTGCATCGGAATTTCTTTGATACGTAGTCCCGAAGCCACGCATGTTCATCGGGAGGCCCTGCAACAAATGTCTCTCGGATAGCGCACTGGGCTAATTCCTGAAGGCCAGGCACGCCGTACTTCTTAGCGGCTTCGAGAGTAAGCACAGCTTTTTGGAACTCATTGCGGACGACACTGTTATCGACATTCTCGCTTCCCTCTTCATTAAGAGTCTGGTAGACGCCTGTGTGCAGAAAGTGGATTAGGACGTGGCCGATGCTCGCGTCTACGTCTACGAGATGAATCACCCCTGTCCAGGGATCGCGACCTGGGACATTCTTCAACCTTTCCAGCAAAACCTCTGGGATATAATACTCCTGGCGATCAGGACCAAGGTGTAGGGTGACGAATGGGCTAGCATATGGACTGCGGTATTTAGCTCTACGATTTTGTGCTTGATCGAACAGCGGAGGCCTGGCTCACCTTGCTGTGGGTCGAGGAAGCGCAACTTTGGCTGCTTTCGCGCCCTTGGCTTTCTTCGCCATTGCAATTGAAGCACTTTGAGTGGCACTATTCGTAAGATCTTACCTTAAAAACGGGGGAGAGGAACTCCTGAGACTGGTACCGAACTTAGAAACAAAGGGCGTTCATCATAAATGCAGAAGATCGTTCTGGGGACGTTTCTTGTTGGGTTCGTGCATGCATATTTGGAAACGGCATGCCATCCAACTATTGACGCGTTGTTCACGAAGGATTCCTGCATATGCGCAAACATGACACTATGCATACCAAGGCGTCTAGCCGCTTGACCCCGCACATGAATCCTCAGCCTGGTCATAAACTATGTGCTCACACCACAATCAACACAACGAGGCCGTGTATGGAGTAAGCTTTAGTGTGGGTGGGGCAGTTTGAACTCTTCGCACTCGGTATCAGTCGATGTGTGCACTTCCGGAAGATCGACCCGCAGATGCAGCCACAGCGCGTAATGTGTCACTGTACCATTGGCTCCAAAACTAAGGAAGACCTCCACAAGATAGTAACCTTGTGTCGCCTCATATCTTATAAGCTGGACTCAGCAATCGTTGGCACTTCCCACGCAGTCAGAATCCTATCTAAGCTATGATGGCACCACCGACTGCAACGGGACAAACAATGTCCATCTGCGTATTGTGCAATCGCACTTTCGGCAGCAAGGCAGCACTCAAAACACATGAGAAGAATTCACCAAAGCATATACCCTTCAACTGCAAGACATGCAATCGTTCTTTCGGTGATCAAACCGCGCTTGGACAGCACCAAGACAACTCTCCAGCGCATCAAAGACCCAGAACAGACTCTGTCATCACTTCTATCGCATCTGTTCCAGTTACCAACTGTGTCTCTCCGGTGTTACCAGCGACATCTAATGTCCGCTCGACAATACGCAACGCTCAACCCAGTCGCCATACCACGACAAAGAACACCCCACGCGTAGATCCGACCTTCGATCTGCCTTTTGCTGTACTTGAGAATCGAATGCAAGCTCTAGCTATACCGGATCTCAATACGATTGTCGCACAACCAAAGATCGGTCGAGCAAACATTCCCACACGACAAAAGGAGACAAGGACTTTCTTCACGTTTCCTGAATTGCACCAACGTATCGCTGAAGCTGTCGCGCCCGCAATAACTTCGACGTGGTTCAACAAAAACTTGAAAGGTCGTGCTGACGACGAACACGGAACAAATGTTGTGGGAAAGTTTACCTGCGACAACAACGGATGCAGAAAGAACGGATGGAGCAGTGGAGTCGTAGCAACGCGAATTAAAGGTTATCCTGGTAGTGGATACAACGCTATTGTGTACAACCAGCGTTGCGGTTCTTGCGACCGACTAGGAAGCCTCAAGGTGGATGAAGAATCGTACGTGGAGCGGATTGCGTACAGGCTCAAGAAATGGGCGGGTGTGCCAGTTGAGCCGCCACCGTTTAGTGGACAGAGTCGTGGACCACATGATGAAGAACGCTGCGAGGGCTGCAGAGCGGGAGACTGCATACGGGCAAACAGATCGTCATACAAAGACGTATCTTCGTGATAGCAACATATCGCGACAAGGCGAGGCGGAATCTCACTGCATCGGTACAAACATGGATTAATATACGCACCACCAATAGACTGGTTATCAATGCCGCCCTATCGCATAAGGCTCGCCTCTGTACACTGGAAGGGTTCGACCTCGTTGATCGCCTTTGCATATATCTAGCCAGCATTTTGAACTTCGAGTGCCAGTCAGACACTGAACTCAGCAACATCGCTACTTACCCACACTCAAGCGGCGGCGCGAACGCATCGAGCGCTTCTCACATCATGGCTCTATCCATTTTTTGGCCTTCTTGTAGGCATATCAGTCATGTACATAGAAGCCCGTCGAATTTGGCGGGCAAAGCTACCCCCAGAACCCTTTGGCCTTCCACTGCTTGGAAACTCAGATCAAGCGCTGGAAGGGGCTCCATGGGTGACCTTCACCGAGTAGATCAAATAGCATGGAAATATTGTGTCGGTCGATCTTGGAGGTACCATTATCATGGTGACTATGAAACGGCGAAAGGTCTACTTGAGAAGCGAAGGAATATTTACAGTAGCAAACCGCGTCTTGCAGGATGTTGTCGTGACGTATCATGATAGATGACGAACTCCTCTGTACAGGTAATTGGGCACGAATGTGTGCAACAGCAATCCAATCGTGTTCAAACCCTTCAACGTCGATTTTCTATTGGATCAAAAACTTCAAGCGCCAGGGTGCGCGTCGGGAATGCGAGGTCGGGTTAGAGGATGAGGATATTGAGAGTGCCGTTGCGGGGATTGTGGACGCGGTCTTGCACAGGACGCTCAGTTGAGAAGATACGTTGTTCGTGTTGCGGGAAGTGACTGAGTCAACCGTTTCTAGTAGCAGTCTTCCAAGCTTGGAGCATGGTCGAAGAAATCCATTTCCACCGCGGCCGGCGCAAACTCCAAATGTCTATTGTACCTAGTGCAGTTGCCCGAAGTTGCGCTATTGCGTCGGGGCGTTCCTCGCGCTACCGCATAGACAAGCTTTTAGACCGCGGGATGGTGGTGCTTCGGAAGGATGCCGAACACCCATGCCGCATTTGCGATGGTTCGGTGTACGACCCTGATTCTTGAGCCACTGAGGTGAGGCAAGCTGCGAAGGCTAACTGATGCGTCTTCCAGTCTTAACCCTGACGGAAAATGTTCAGCCGCTCGCGACGCTCTTCCCTAAACGCCTGTTCTCCGCGGCTTCGGGCTTTGCGAAGTCCGACCACAGCGCGTGCACAGATCCATCTTGAGAATTACAGCTCGCAGTCGGTCCGCTTCTGTACGTTGATGCGCCAAACGACACCACATCACCTCGAAACTTTACCGGCGCCACGGCCTAACTCACAAGCTAATCGCATCAGGAGCGGCGTGACGCCAGCATGAGGACCGGTACCGTGGCTGTGCAGTGCTGAAGATAGTATAATTAAAAGGGCGCACTATCTCTGGAGGCCGCGCGTATTACTACCGACAAACGGTTGGGTTGGTCTGCCGAAAGCCGTTGTGTGCGCATAGCATCTAGACACAAAAAAGAAAAGGGCTGCCGTGACGCACCGTTTGCCCAGTGGTAATCATATCTCGCTGCCAAGATGTGCTCTTATAGGCAAACATACAAGAGGCGGTCGGTGATTGAGCACATCGAGCCACACAACGACTTTTCGATTCGGAACGATGCCACTCCAATTCTGGAGGTCGCCCGGACAGGGCTCCAAAGACACCGATCCACTGCTAGAGGCAGCATTTCCTCCGGAAATCGAGGACGATTACCTGAAGACCGACGAAGAGGAAAGCGATGATGATAGCGACGAAGACGAAGATGTCAAAGAGGCTCGTGCTGAGCGGTTGCGCCAGACTGGAGGCTGGCTTGGCTACCTGAAAGACTTTACCATCTTCCTGCCTTATGTCATACCCAAACGAGACATCAAAGTACAGATATGCCTACTCATCTGCCTCGTCACGATCGCGATAGAGCGCGTCCTACAAGTGGCCATTCCATATGTTCTTGGGGTAATTGTGGACAAAGTCACACACGGATCGATACCTATTCGGGAACTCCTCATCTTCCTTGCCCTCGATCACCTTAACAGCGAGTCGGGGTTGATCTTCGTCCAAGAGCTGTCCAAGATACCCATCAAGCAGTTCTCGTACAAGCAATTGACTAACGCTGCTTTCAGCCACGTCATGTCCCAGTCAATCGATTTTCACTCTACGCAAGACTCAGCCGAGGTCATGAAGGCCGTTGAGCAAGGCGAAGCGTTGGGCAACGTCCTCGAGATGGTGGTCATTGAAATCGTACCAACCTTGATCGATGTCATCGTGGCTTGCACTATCTTCTACAGGAAGTTCACTCCGGTCGTGGGAATGGTCTTGCTTGGTGCATCAATCTTATTCATGGCTGCCGAAGCTTTCTCAACGCGACTCACAACCGGCCACCGGAGAAATGTGACAAAGGCCGAACGTATCCAGATACGAAAGATGCATCAAGCAATTCAAGGTTGGCAAACTGTGACCTACTTCAACCAATTCAAGAGGGAGGCCAGTGTACTCTCCGGTGCTGTGAGTGATCACATGAAGGCAAGGACACGTTTCGAAGTACGGCAAGCGCTCATAAAGGCTCTCGTTGAGCTGCTGGTACCGACTACCTTCTTCGCCCTGGCTTACCTCATCCTCCAGCGCATCGCTGCAGGCAAAGCATCACCAGGAGACTTCGTCTTCTTCCTCACGTACTGGGATTCGATCATCTATCCGCTAAAGTTCTTGACAGAAAATGTCCGGTGGTTGGTGCGTGACTTTGTGGACGCCGAACGAGTTCTTCACCTTCTGCAAACCCAGCCATCAGTCATGGACGCGCCCGAAGCCTACCCACTCGCAGTGCGCGATGGCGAAGTCCGATTCGATGACGTGTCCTTCAAGTACGACTCCAGCCGTTACGCACTCCGCGACGTCTCCTTCACCGTCTCGCCTGGCCAGACCGTCGCTCTCGTAGGCCAAACTGGCGCCGGCAAATCGTCGATTCTGAAACTACTCCTGCGCCTGCACGACGTCACATCCGGCAGCATCACCATCTCCAAACAAGACATCCGGCACGTCACACTGAGTTCACTTCGCGACGCCGTAAGCGTAGTTCCCCAGGCACCCACGTTCTTCAACACCTCAATCATGGAGAATGTGCGATACGCCTGCGGCACCGCAACTGACGAAGAAGTCCACGAAGCATGTCGTGCAGCCGCGATCATGATACTATCATACGCTATTCCAAGGGTTACAATACGCACGTCGGCGAGCGCGGCGTTAAGCTGTCGGGTGGCGAGGCGCAGAGACTTGCGATCGCGAGGGCGCTCCTTAAGGACGCACCAATCGTTCTGCTAGATGAAGCGACCAGTGCGGTAGATACGGTGACAGAAGGGAATATCAAGAGGGCATTCGAGAAGCTAAAAGAAGGGAGGATTGTGATTGTTATCGCGCATCGGCTGAGTACAATTGTAGATGCGAATTCGATCTTAGTGTTGCATGAGGGAACTATCGTGGAGAGAGGAACGCACGAAGAGTTGTGCGAGAAAAAAGGGCGGTATTACGAGCTGTGGAAACAGTCTTAAGTTTCTTTCGTAGCGCGATCATTACAAAATTAGTCCTCCATATCAGCCCAGAATTCTTGCATATATATCATTGCTTATCAGAGATCAAATACAGTCCGTCTAGCGACTTCAAAGGCTACTTACGTATAGAGGCTGTGGAAATTTCAGCGCTAAATGCATGTTATTAGTACACTGAACTAGGAGTCTCAGCGTCTCAAGAGTTCACAAACATCTAAAGACTCGAAAAGTGGAAGGGCGCTAGCCATAAGCCCAGTCTTCCATATGTGTCTCATGCGTTCATTTCCGTGTCGGATTGAGCGATGATTCGTCTGCTGACATTGCCCACAGACCGGGCCAATTGTACAAGTCCAGCTACCGCATCATGCACAAAGTGCCCCTTCTCGAGTGCCATGAAGGAACTTTTAGGCAATCCGGATTGAAGACAAAGCAAAGTCTGTAGTATATAAAACGGAGGAATAGATTCTGATGAGAAGACTGTGACCTATTGCTTGAGCGTTAGTCCTCGATTGAAAATGCTTGGGGTGCACTCACTAATATGTGGCAGATCACCAAACGCGCGCTTGTGGCGGCTCTAAGCACAAGAGTTGCTATTGTGCTCAAACTATCCTGAATTCCTCCACCGGCAAAGAACTCATGATTTCTGAAATAGTCGCGAGTCTTGGCTGCGTGCTCGAACTGCCAGAACTGTGCTGTCTAGAACTACTCAAGTCATACAGGTGGGCCATCCCAATGCGCTCATGTTCAGTGTCTGAAACCCGCCGAAGGACCAGGCCGAACCATCTCCGTATCCTTGGATCAAACCACAAGATCAGAATTACAAAGACGTTGTCTAGTTTCACAGGTCGTTTGCCTAAGCGCAGTCCAAAATCTGGTCTGAATGACCCGATCCTTGGCACTGAGGGGCCGTAATTCTCTGGAAGATTAGGTATTATTTCATAGCTGACCGTCTCCAACCCATTTATTCCCGCTGCGATGCGAAGTTCTTTCAATATGACAGTGAGCATCATGCCCCTTAGCAATATGCTCGCTTCGGCAAACCTGCCGACATGACTTGGACCAACAGCTCTATACTGGACGTCCACCAGTCTTGTTGAGGGGAGAACAGAAACTTTGTAAAACGAAACAGCTCCTGGAACAGATGTCCAGGACCACGTAGGCTGTGTGTAATCGGGTCGTTCCAGGTCTCCTTGAATTTTGATGCGAGACCATGCAGAGTCCACCAGAAGAGAACTTTCCCACATGCCAGCCATGTATAAATCATCCTTACGCGCTCTCATCGTTCTCTGAACAATCGCTGCGATTGCTGGTAGGCGGTCACTGGCGTGCGTAAGCTGTAGTCGCGAGTATTCAAAGACCACAGTTTGCCAGGTATTGCCAGTTTCTGTGTGCAGGAACTTGAACGGATAGTTAATCATTTCGGGCATGGAATCGTCAATGTCCCAAGGAAGATCATGTTTTGTCCAATCGTCATTGATATCACCAGTTTCGGACTGTTGAACAGATCGACATTCCCAAACCAGCTGGTAATCAGTGAAATGGACTACTCGTGGCGACAGGAGCCGCTCTTGAAATACCCACGCGCGGCGTAGTAATGGCCATGGACCTTCTCTTGACATCAAGGCGTAGCCGGTCCCTGGAAGGTAAGGCTTTACACGCTTTGAAGCATACAAGCCAGACGATTCTAAATGTTTTGCTTGATCAAGGCCCGTTAATCTAGAGAAGCAACCACCCTCGCTATCGCTCGATTTCGTTGCAGCGATAGTGAGGAAGGCATTCTCGTAGATATCTGCCATAGTTGCAGCAGCTTCTTTCCAGTCGTCTATGTCCTGCTGTATGATACCTAAAGAGGCTGTCAACAGGTTTTCATTTGTAGAAACGATCCTGCTTACACAAAGCATCAATCCAAAGGTAGCGAATACTCAAACGCAAACATATTTCCATGGCCTCTCTAAAGGTCCGTGGTAGCTCTGTGGACGACATACCGGCTTTTAAATTCTCAACAGTATCCTCAGTCAGCATGAAAGACGGACCCGTCGCGCCCCAACAATGGCTGAGGCAAGCGTAGATCGCTTCGTTACCTAGTCCTTCGCGGAGATGAAAACGAGCCTCAGTAAGCTCTAGGATCCGTTTTGGCAGCCGGACTTCTTCGTTTACAGTGCAGTAATGATGGTGGCTACTGTTGCAACTTGTCATCCATGATTTGATCGTGTTGATGGATTGCTCAGAGCCGGTGTTCCCAGATGGCCTGAATCTTTCCATGAAGGGAATATTGGACACAAAGTCTGTGGTGTCGATGTTTGGACCTTAGGGAACGTATCAGCAACGGATCATGAAGAGCCACATGTATGGTAGATGATGCACTCACCGGATTTGAAGATGTTGATGATCGGATGTTTCTCAGAGTGCCAGAGGAGTCTTTCATGCTCTTCAAGTGGCCAGTTCAACAGAACGCTGCACCCGACAAGCTCTTCACCTCTTCCAGCGTAACCCCATACCCAAGGAAGCACATGCATTCCATCTGGTGACACAGTTTCGCGCTGATGCCAGGCACGAACAGCCTCCCATACAATCCTGCAGCATGGACGCCCGGCAGTCATCCCCAACTGCAGTTGGTCGACATCAGTGTAGCCGAAATTCAAGAAGCCACAGTGTAAACATCTGTTGTCCGGTTCCGGGTACCCCTTAACATGTTTCCATCTTGATTTCAATCTCTCTGCATAAAAACCGTCATCGGTACCTCGAGATACTGTCTCGAAGGCTTGAACGCAGCCCATGCCACCATCGTCAGAATCGAGGTGGGGATACATTCTAGGATACAGCAGCCTCGGTGGTGCAGGTCTAGAACGCACGCGAATCTGACAGATGTTTTTAAACTGAAGCAGTCGTAGAGCTAGGAATCCGGGCCAAATTCAAAAGCCCAAGAAACAGGTGCAGTCGGATTGCGTGCCGTGAAGAAAATTTGCGCAGGTTGGAGGCTATGTTCCAAGGCTGGGGGCTGTACAATCTGACGATGACGCACTGCTGCAGCTTCGAACAACCACTTAGAACGTATGACTCGGTAGTTGCATCCCGAGGCGCCGCTGTCAGCCTCACTGCACTGAAGCATAAACATGATACCGAAACAATGCGAAGAAAAGTTCTTGTGCTCGCTCAACGAGCCTCGTGCTTGGAAAAAAAAGGTAGCACATGCTAGCAGAATTCAACGATTTCATCCTCCTGAAGACATGACGAGTATCAAGCTCAGCATGAAGTATCATGAAAATGAAAGGGAAGACTGCACAAAATATGGTATCACCAACCACGCATCTACTCTGATCAATTACAATACCCGCCTACGCATTCGTCTCCACCCCCTGATACTCCCTACTTCCCTCCATCATACTCCACGGCGCAAAAGCTACACACAAGCATTAGCCCAATTCCCCATCTCAGCCTACTCAAAATACGAGGTGTACTTACCATTCCCACTCCCCCCGAGAACCCCCTTCAACTCCGGGAAATGCCTGCCCAGCACATCCTTCATCACATTCCCCTGCACCCACTTCATCCCCACTTCACTATACGTCTCCGTATTCCAATCCCCCGCAATGAACCTATCGCTCTTGAGCCGCCTACTCGCCATGAGAATAAACACGCGGAACGCAGTGTCGCTGAAGCCGAAGCCCTTAGGTAAAGGCTCAGCGAGGCACCCGATCAACAAGTCCACCGTTTCGATGTCGTCGTTATAAAGTTTAGCGAGTTTGTCCGCGACGACCTTGTTGCCGCCGGTAATGGCGAGGAACGAGGGTTGAGCGGGCATGTGGAACAGCCGGCGGAATTGGTTGTAGCGCGGGACGCCGCGTTCTCTATCGCGCAGGATGTCGATGGTGCCGAGGTCGATGTGTCTCCCATCAGGGGTGTGCAAGTCCTTCAGAAAATGCGGCATGTTGTTGAGGGTGATTGCGCCGGGGTAGTTGATGCCGAAGCTGTAGAAGATGTCGGCGAAGGAGAGGTTAGATTTCTCAAAGGGTGTGCGGGTGTGCTCGAAGGCGACTGATTGGATGGGGTAGGTTTGTTTGTGGGCGCCGTTGGAGGCGGAGAAGAAGGCGATGGAGTCGGGAATTAGGGAGTGCATGCGGTACACGCTGACGAATTCTTCAGTGAGGGAGTAGGGCGCGGCATGGTGCTCGACGGTGGACCCGGGGATGCCCGATAGGGCTTCTGATGTTTTGCTCACGCGGCCCAGGAGCTTGTAGAGTCGTTCTCCTAGGATGCCCCACCAGTTTGCGTTCATGCTGATTTCGAGAGCGGGATGTGCGAGAATTGCGGGCGTCCATTCTGTAGTGTGGATCTTTGCCATCAGTGCGCAATTGACGAGGCGAGCGGTGTCGAAGAGTTTCTCAGAGGTCCAGTCGGGGTAGGAAATGTGCAGAGCGTCACAGATGGCGTTGTGCTCGAGGACGAATAGAGTGTGGAGAATCTCAAGCCCAAGCCACCAATTTGTGTTGAAACCCGTTTGAGGGATACAATTCGCGTCGCGAGGAAGGAAAGTAGCAAACTTTTGCTCATCGACGAGAAGCTTGCCGTTAGTCGCACCGAGACGTAAACCAGTTGTGTGAGCTTCGGACGAGCCGTAAATTTGACTACCATCCCACCAGTGCGTGTTTATATTTTTGTAAGCAGGAGAGGTGTTGTCGGTCTGGTCGAGAGGCTCGTCATCCTGGGTGGCGTCAATTTTCATCTTACCATCGGGACTGTTCCATGCATCGCCAGCAGGAAGTGGAACTCGATGTTGTTCTGTGGTAGAGTTTTCGTGCTGAAACCAGTCATGCACTTGGCTAGAGGTAGTGAGTACATAATCAAGACGATACATCTGGACATTAGATGAGCTGCTATAACAGTGAACTTACTACCTGGACGTCAGCAGATGCATTTGAGTGTGCTGACAAAAAAGGCTGTACACGTACCAACTGGATCCAGGCTGCGGCCAACAAATTCAAGCTAGTGGCTGGCTTGAACTTGTCCCTCTTCAACAGCTGCTCACTGATCAATCTTGGATTCGGTGTCATCAACTCTTCGTGACTCGGCCTGGCAGTATGCTCGCGAGCAACATTCCGTCCAAAACGCATTCCAACGCATCCCATCTTTGATGCCTCCAAGTCGTTGAACAAGCCATCCGAATGTCTTGTATGTAGGAATTGTTCGTCGGTGATGGCAGGACAGCCGCGCGTGCCTTGATCCTCGCGTGACGGGTACACGTCGTGGAGATTCTTCGAGCGCAGCTCATAGCGATATGCGCTTAGGTTAAGGACACCGATATAGGTGGGTAATTTGTGCCATGGTATGATCTTATTGATGCCTTTGTATACGAATACAAGTGCGCGTTGGGGTAGACTGGGGGTGTAGTTGTAAGGCTCAGACTTGGAAGGTGTAGACATGGTGAAAAAGTGCGAAATCAATGACGAAGAGGATGAAAGAGTTCGAGGTCAGGAAAAAGATCAATATTGGCTACACCGAGATTTTACTCGCACCAAAGATAACCGCTGAAGGTCTGCGCAAGATTTTGGGCTATTGCGAACCAGAGTAGAAGGATGAACAGACAGCTTATATCAGTAAACCAAGCAGATGGCTCACCTAACGTGGGCTGCGGGAGATGGCACAAGCGCAGCACGTCAAGGTTGACTGTGCTGATCAGCTGTTGTCGTTTCTTCATGTGCTTGTTCAGCTTGCTGACCCCCTTCTCGAAGGAGGACATCTTGGCACTCTCCAGCCTCGAACCATTTGCCAGGTGCAATATCAGCAGCGACAGCTCTGGCCTATGATACCAGGAACCCAACTGAAACAGAAGCTGCGGATTAGTATTAGGCTACAGCTTATCTCAGCAAATTCGCAATCTAGCTTACACGAGGACGAGGTTCGTGGACGGAAGTGGTTTAGCGATATCCATAAATGTAAGGTGTTCGCTACGAGCAAGGGTCGACATAAATGCCTTATCGCACGGGAATCAGAAAAACATGATGTGTACTTGCTTGTTGGACAACTTCGCAGCTGTTTTGTGGTGTAGAGTCGTTACTGCTCAGCTGCAAGTGTTCTATGGAGGGTGTTGATGTTGGAGTGCAAAACAACCTAAGCAGCACTCGTCAACACAAGTACTTAGGCTATGTGAAGAGAATCTAGAGGCCCAAGAGACTACTTGACAGGCCATGTCGTCCCCCAACAAGCAAATCTTCCAGGCCGCCACACTTTGTGACGCCAAACATGCTTGTGATCGTGCCATACCGGCTAATTAAGGCCACCGAAGTCAAAGAGGTATGCAGGTACTCGTTCCAAAAGTATCGTTGTCGGGTAGTTCCGACGTATGCGACGAGGAGAATACTCACGAAGCTAAATGTATGTCGTTACATGTTGCCGAATACACTTTGAGTTGGCAGTCCTCCCGCCCGAACCTCATCATCGTTGCCGGAGTAATAAAACTATATCTCTGTGAACCTTTTGCGAAGATTTGTTGATTTGTACTTCAAAGCAGAGATGTTGCAAGGCGCTGGTATTGTTGCGCGTCCAGGGCCTGGGCTTTTGAGCTACTGCAACTGGCAAGAGACGCGTCGCGTGTCTACCACCTGCATCGTAGTCTTATGGACCTCCAGACTGACAGGAAGATGGTTCTTCATGGGCGATATGCTCGAAACAAATGGGCGGAAGGTGCAAATGCGCATTGCGCGCAGTGTTGAGTTCGACTTGCGACCTTAGGCTAGCGTGGTATCAAACATGCTTGTCTTTTATAGCAGCAGTTCGTAGCAAATGTAATCTGCGACTTTGATATCGCTACCAGAGAGACCGTCCTTGCGTCTGTCAAGCTGAAATGGACTACAGCCTGCCGAGTCCGCCGGAGTTCATGCTGTCACTGGCATGACTCTGCTCGGAGTCCGTAGTGTGGCGCAGCAACCAAGTGGCCGTGCGTCCAGAATGCAACCCACGTGAGATCGAATTAGATCGAGAAGCTTTCGGCGTCAAGGAATCGTTGTCGAAAGCCTCAAATTCGTAGAAAGTCACCGTACTTAGCTAGCTTAGAATGTTAGAATGAGTTCAACAGGCCTATTGCGACCTGCCGGCTGAATGTGATGTATGCAGAATTTCTTGTTTCACAGCGTTTGCTCGCTGTTACACCAAATGATGACTTTCACTGCCGATTATGTTTAGCAAGCTCGGCGTTCCAGTTCAAGCGCGGTGATGTACTCCTTCTTGCTGGTCCCCTAAGGTGAGCCTGGTCGAGAGATTAGAGTGTGGTGCTGTGGCGCAGCAATCAGCAAAACATCTGAACGCGCATGAACGACAGTGTGCCGTGCGCCGTTATGCGTGCCAGGACTCGAAACATCAGGAGGACACGGCGGAAGAACAAACAGGACCCATGTCGCACCGAACGAGGTGCGGGCGTTTGATTGGCAGGGTAGATCTGGCGATGGGCGGGGAAGTGATTGTTTGACAGCATTGGCGTGACGATGGCTGTGCCTGAGAGCTTGGGGATCGACGAGCGTACGTCACTGGCCGCTCGACGGGCAAGAACCACCGAGACACACTTGACCTCGCTTTTGACTTTGGGCACGCTCGCATTACCGACTAGCAACTACCCGCTTGATCAGAAGGTGTCGCATGCTGAATTCAATAAAATCGGCTTCATTTCGACCAATCTGCGCGCGAGAGTTCAGATAAGCTCACCGAAGATCCCCCATACAGCACCACCTCTGCGCCAGGGTGTAGCCCACTTCGAAACTTGGAATCGCAAATCCCTCAAAGGCCTCACCACTTCACGCGCCCAACAACTTAGACTTGCGCAGAGAAGAGCAAGAAACTGGAACGAGATCAGCCTCTACTAGCCACTGATCTTGACTTTTCATACATTCTCACTATAAGGAAGTGCGAATCGCAACAATGAGCGCATCAAGCAACATCACGTCGACTTCGCAGCACGCCGATACAAACTCGACCACTACACCGCTGATTCGCGAGAGCAAGCCAGCCGAAGACAACAGTCTTTTAGCCAAAGGGAAGCGCAAGATTCTAGGTCTGGGTAAGAAACACGAAGCCGCAGAGGACAAAAGTGCTTCGGGCAAGGCAGGAGCGACCCAGCGCACCAAGTCTCCCACGTCTGCTCCAACTCTGCTGCCGTCGCCTCCCCTCACTGACCAGCGAACGTCGCCTCGAGGAAGTCCTCGAATCCGTCCAGTGGGCATCGGCGCCTCGCCCAACCGCAGGAGCATGCACCGCTCCACGTCGCCCGGCCTTCATTCGCCAGCCTCGTCCGCTATATTCGAGCGCAACGTACAAGAGCCCGAGGACTCGTCGGCAATCCCGGCACACATCAAGACGGAGGACCACATACCACCCGCATTGGGATGCGTCGTCCTTGGCCATCACAGATGACCATCTGAACCCCGACGAGGTTGAGATTGTTATGCACTCAGCCCACCAGCCAGCCGCGAGCGCTGTTGCAGGGGGCGCGACGGATTCTGTATACTCGCCGTCCCTTGCGCACGAGGAATCCATGGCCTCCAGCCACGCCGACGTCAACGAGCCAACCTCGAACTACGGATCACTGGATATGACGGACCCACGTCGCCTGAGCTTCATCTCGTTTGCGGACGTCGTACAAGCTGAGCACGTAGAGCAGGACAGGGAAATGCTAGGCTCGAGCGATGCACTGCAGTTTCAGAGCCTCTCGTCCACGGCCAACCGGTCCCCATCGCCAGTGAGGTCTCCAGCGTCATCGCGCGGAATGAGTACATCCCCGCCGACGAGTGGCGCTGCCTCCCCAGGGTTTGCGGATCACGGTCGTACCCGTTCGCCGGGCAGCCCGATGTCTCCGAGCAGCCCGCCATTGGGCAGCGGCGAGCCTCCGCTTCAAATTGAGACGATGCGTCAGGCGCTGCGCAAGACGCACTCGGGTGATCTGAGTGGTCACAGATCTCAGCCATTGAGCGCTGTTAGTCTGGAGGACAGCAATGCGGAGCGCGCACCATTCAGATGAGAGAGGCGTAGAGCACAGTGCGGGAGTCGCTGACGTTGAATTGCAGCGGTGAGCAGTATGCATTCACAAGCATGTCTCCCTGCTAGGATCAGTTGGAATATGCGATGGTTGAGGTGCTTATGGGTTGGGCGTGGAGCTCATTGGTCGGTTGTGATATCCATTTGGGAATTATGTCAAGGTTCATTGTAGTCGTCTTCTTTTCGTGCGTCTGTGGCAGACTTTGTCCGGTCATCAGCTGTGCCTGGCTGAGTCGTGGGCTGGGTCAGTCTTGCAGTCCAAATGTTTAGCCAAAGTTTCCTTCACCTCGCGTGCTGCTGACGACCTATCGTGAACGTCGTGTCTGTCTCTTGCAGTCTACTCATCAGCGTTGAGGCTTTGCCACTTGCACGCATGGTCGGGCCTCGCTTGCAGGCTACCGTGGCCCTGATTCGCTAGCCCCTGTGAGCTCGGCAGAGTCTACAGCGACCGAGGGAGGGCGACGATGGGCGTGGGAGCCTCCCCCAGCCCAAGGGCGTGCATCCCACATAGATGAGCAATCAGAGGCATGGCGCCGGCTGCCCCATGCGCGGAACATCAGCAGCGTGCGTCGTGTCTGTGTGTCTGTGTAAAGTCACGCACGCGTGTCTAGCGTCTAGCCTCAGACCAGTGTCGTAAATGCAACCGTGCCAGTGCCAGTGCCAGTGCCTAGTAGCGGACCTGTGGTAGGGAAGAAAGGCTGCGTCTGCGTCTGCGTCTGCGTCTGCGTCGATGCGTACTGAGCCTCGCCGCTACTTGATGCCGCGCCAAGCGCACGCCATTAGCTCCCAGGGTCCGCGACCGTCTCGATCCCATCCCGCGCAAATGCGATCCTCACGTTGAGCTGTCCTCCACATCATCCTCTCCGCCTGTGTATCCAGGCATGCACCGCGCATTGGACCTCTTGTTGCATCCCTCACCCCCGAATCCTTCTCGGAGCACCGGCAGACGCGGGCCGGCACGTCGTCGCTGCTGGACGACTTCGCGTACAGAGGCTCGCCCAATCGAGGCTAACAGACGGGCGCAACTAGCCTTGAGGCTCGGCCTAGCAGTTCCTGCCTCGCTCGTGCCCTTTGAGCCCTGAGGCAAGAGCGACTGCCAGCTGTTCCTGCCGCCAGCCCGTCGCTCCTTCCGTCCACGGCTGTCAATGATACTGCGACGCCATTGCATGTGGTGAGAGGCACATCGCGGCCCATCCCCATGGACCAAACACGGCGGCAGCGGAGGGAGACGAGCGCCGCGGAGGCCACCAAAGCTGCGTACTGGGAGGATGGACAGCGGGGCACCATCCGGGCAGTCACACCTGAGGCCACTTCGGACGACATCTCCACGTATGCCTCGTCGCCGCCCCAGTCCCCGCGCTCGCACGACAGCCAGCCCTCGCGCACCAATGCGAATCCCAACACCAACAACGCGAACAACCCGCGGAACTTTGTAGCCCGCGCAAACTCGTCGGACCCAGACTACGCCCACCGCAATGGCGGCCGCGAGCAGATCAGGCCGCGAGGGCGCACGCTCGAGGAGAAGGGCACGCGCGACCGCTCCCCGCCAAACTCGTTTGTCACGGGACGCCATCGCATAGGCTCCGTCGCCAGCACCTCGTCCAACTTCCAGAGCCTCCAGGAGTCGGTTGTGACGTCCATCGGCCACCCGTCCACCATCTCCCCGACGACTCACGTGCCGCCGCGCACCGCCAGCAGCAACACCCGCGGTCGCCTCGCGAAGCAGACCCCGCGCGCTACCTCGCCCTCCGGTTCGCCCTCGAATGGCCCGCCCGAGTCGTGGGTGTCGCCCGTGCCGGCGTCTGATGCCAGGAAGCTCAAGGCTCTCATGCGCCAGACAGTCGGGAAGATGCAAGGGCTGCTAGCTTTCAGAAGAGGGGAGGCGAATCCGTGGGCGCTCTCATTCTGCTACATCAACGACGAGACCGGCAGCCTGGTCTACGAACCCAAGAACGACACAACCTATACGCGCACTCTGATCCCAGATCTGCGCGGGTGTCGCGTAAAGAGCGCATACGACGGCGAGGCATACACAGCATACATTCACGTAACGGTACACAACTCGAAGCTGGAAGTGCACTTGCGACCCCCGACCCAGGATGAGTTCGACTCGTGGTTTGCTGCGCTGTTATGTTGGTCGCCCATGCGGCCCAAGGGAATACAAAACAGAATGGCCAAACCGCAGCCCCCGGCTTTGATGGAGCGAAGATTGGCCGACAGCAGACGACACTCTGAAGTTTCCTTGCTGAAAGACTCACCGAAGAAGGAAGCCCCGATCATTAAAGTCGGCAAAATGATATACTGGGACACGAGTGTGACGTACAGCAGCAATACCGGGACACCAAAAGCCTCGACTTCCGGGTCCGGATCTAGGCCGCAGGCTTATCGAGTGCAAAGCCATGGATCCCGGCGGTGGAGAAGAGTGTCCTGCACTCTGCGCGAGAATGGAGAACTCAAGCTCTACTCTGACACAGACGTAACGCTGGTTTCGACCATTCAGCTCTCTCAGCTTTCGCGATGTGCTGTTCAACGGCTTGATGCCTCTGTTCTGGATAACGAATTTTGCATTGCCATATACCCGCAGTATACCGCCACGTCTTCTGCACTAACGTTGTTACGGCCAATCTTTCTGTCACTGGAATCACGGGTTTTGTACGAGGTCTGGATCGTTTTACTGCGAGCATTCACCGTCCCACAGCTGTATGGACCGAAACTGGACACATTAGCCGAGGATGGAACACTTTCGCCCTCCTTTGGAACGCAAGACATGTTCAGGATGGAGAAGTCGCTTTTCATACGGGTGATCGAGGCGAGACTAATACCACCAGTGAGCCCCAAGGTTGCCGAGAATGTGACGCCCATCAGACCTTCTTCATCTGCGACAACGAACCCTGGAGGGTACCTTGTAGAAGTCCTTCTAGATGGTGAGACTCGTGCGCGGACGATGGCAAAGAACGAGGGAACTACTCCGTTCTGGAGAGAAGAGTTTGAGTTTCTGGACCTTCCTGCTCTTCACACTGCTTCTTTATTGCTCAAAAAGCGTCCCCCAAGCTACTCGCGCACAGAGAAGAATGTCTTCGAAACCGTGACAGGCTCTGACCCTTATGCAGCAGAAGGCGGCTACGCAGGCATTAGTTTCGACCAGACAGTCGGTAAGACGGATATCTATCTGGACGATCTCGGCCCGAATCAAGAGACGGAAAAGTGGTGGCCACTTGTAAATATGTATGGCAACAGTGTCGGCGAGGTGCTTGTCAAAGTCAGCAGCGAAGAGTGCGCGATTCTTATGGCTCGCGACTACTACCCACTTTCGGAGCTACTGCACCGCTTCTCCAACAGTCTCACTCTCCAGATCGCGCAGATGAACACGAACGATCTTAAGAAATTATCTGAATACTTGTTGAATATTTTCCAAGTTTCAGGCGCAGCTGGAGAATGGCTTTGTGCGCTGGTAGAGGAAGAAATCGACGGTACACTGAAGGAATCACCGGCCAGTCGTCTTCGGTTCAGCAAAAGGCTTGGGTCGAGTGAATCAAGCGAATCAACCCTTGGAACATTTGTCTCGGCGAGCGACCGCGAACTCTTTGTCCGAGACATGGGCAACAATGCGAAACTCGAAGCCAATCTCCTCTTCCGCGGCAATACTCTGCTGACCAAGTCACTGGACCTCCACATGAAGCGTTTGGGCAAGGAATACCTCGAAGAGACTCTCAGCGAGAAACTGAAGGAGATCAACGAAAAGGATCCGGAATGCGAAGTAGACCCAAACAAGGTCACCTCACAACATGAGCTGGACCGTAACTGGAGGCGCTTGATCAACTGCACGGAAGAAGTCTGGCGAGCCATCTACAACTCCATTTCGCGATGTCCTCAAGAGCTGCGTTTGATTTTCCGACACATCAGAGCATGCGCTGAAGATCGATACGGCGACTATCTGAGAACTGTGGCTTACAGCAGTGTCTCTGGGTTCTTGTTCCTGCGCTTCTTCGTTCCGGCAGTACTCAACCCGAAACTTTTTGGCTTACTAAAAGGTCAGTCCCAGCCATGTTTCAACGTTTTTCAATTACTGACCCATTCATGTAGATCATCCAAAACCGAGAGCTAGAAGGACGTTTACTTTGATTGCCAAATCCTTACAAGGACTTGCTAATATGTCCTCGTTCGGCACCAAAGAAGCATGGATGGAGCCAATGAACACCTTCCTCACTTCTCATCGCCTAGAGTTCAAGAAGTACTTGGACGACATCTGCTCGGTATCAACCGCTTCTTCTGCTGCTGTACCGATACCGCCATCGTACAGTACCCCGATCGCCATCTTACACCGACTTCCTCCAACTTTCAAAGAAGGCTTTCCTTCCCTACCGTATTTGATCGACCATTCACGGAATTTCGCTATGTTGGTCAATCTCTGGCTAGAGAACTCTGCGAAGTTTGCGCATCACATCGAAGCTGGGGACGGTGACTTGTTACGCTTCCACAACATCTGCGTCTCCCTCAGCGAGCGGACGAAAGACTGTCTCAATCGTGCGGAGCCAGCAGAGCGACCATCGTCGTCACTAAGTGTAAAGTGGGAGGAACTTGTTGAACAACTACAAGGCTCGACTATCGAAACTGGGCGTGGAGCAGCTACACGAAATCGCAGTGCCATTCGAGAGGAAGAGTATGAGGGACCGCCCTTGTCTCCCAGCAATGGTGAGGACGTCTCATCTTCTAATGCAAGCACGCCTATCACCATGAAGCCACCGCCAAAGACTCGGCATCAACAGAAGGCTAGCATATCTGCGTCGCAGAGCTCCGTCAAGAGCACCACCTCTGCGACAGCCTCATACAGCAATCCTTTTGCTGCTAAACAGGCCCAAGGCCACATACAAGGGCAGGGCTGGTCGAATAACTACGCTCCATCTCCGCTAGACTCTAACTCACAATCTGCGTCCGCGTCTGCAAGCGCATCCGTCTCCGCTGCGGAAGAAACACCTCCAGGATCTAGCGACGGTCTCCACATGGCACCTGCGCCCTCATACCCACAGACGCTCTCACATCCAGCATCACAAAGCTCGTTCAATTACTCAAATCCGAATGTGCACATCAACATGTCGAATCAGGCGAACCGATCTTCTAACACCATTGGACCTCCACCCCGCACTGCAGGCGGCGTGAGTGTCGAAGGGTCCGAGGACGGGAGCGTTCTAGAAGAAGAGTACACAACCGCTCTCCCAGCATGGTCTGAAAAGGAAAAGTCTGGCAAAGACAAGGAAAAGAAAGAACGCGGCCTCCGTGGCGTTCTACCCTTCCCACGAAAGCGCAAAGACAAGGACAGGGATAAAGACAAGGACAAGGACAAAGAAAAGGACGAGAAGAAGTCAAAAGACAAGGATAAAGACAAGGGCAAAGACCGTGACAGCGACCGCAGCACCGACCGCAACGGCAGAGATCGCAGCGGCTCCGCACTCGGCGAGTACAGCGCCCTAGGCAGTATACGCGGCAAAGTGTCGCACAGGGATAGGCATGGCAAGGAGGATAGAGACGAGGAGTTCTGACTACATGGCTGGTTTACGGGTACGGTGCCCGGGTCGGATAGACCGCCGCAGCTGTCTAAGCAGGAGATCAAGAGGAGGAAGAGCGCGGGGGAGTTGTTGACAAAGGGGGCGTCGAATTGAATGTACGGCTGCAAGCGAGGCATAGCGTACGACTACGAAAATACGTATCATCTCAGAAACAGAACAGGAGGATGTCTTGCATTTTGCATCGTTTGGGAAAAGTTTGTACAGAGCACGAGAACAAACGCTTTCCCCTCTTCAGTTCAGAACCTCTTTTGCATAGTTGTATAGGCGCAACGCGGACGCAACACAAAACCCAGCTGTTTATACCTCCTTTTCTTTTTTCCCAACGGTGGATGTTTGAAACGACAATCTCGTTTTTGTTTCCTTCGCGTTAGAGCGACGATGGTGTTTTTGGACGGCATGTAGATGAATTAGCAAATTTACATATCCAGCTGAGATAGACATAGGGAATGTACTTGGCTGCCAATCTAAATACTTTCAATGTGATGATAGTACCCCGCAAATTTTTTTTAAAAAAAAAACGAGGAGGAATCTTTTTGTGCGAACTAAATACCATCGACATGATGCGGTTTGTCGTTCGAGTGACTGCTTCCGATGCTCATTTCAAGGTGTGGAGGCTTGGGACGCCTAAGTGTTGATCGGTCTTACACGCCGGGGCGCAGCACGTTGGATGGGCTGTCAGACGCGGCACGAACGGGTGCTGCGGCTGAACTGCGCATTGCGCACGCAGACATATAAGGTTGCTTGCGACGCTTGCGTCGGGTTGCAATTATACAATTTTTTTGCGCATTTGTCGACGTTCGCGCTACCACCATATCTACAGAAAGCTGCAAAGTTTTGAAAAATCGCAAAAGCCACAATCGGGATTCAGATTAGCACAAAGATTCGACTTCTACCGCCTCATTCGTCTCGCATTATCTTAGATTATTCGTGTCTCGGGGCAAAAGTTTATCGTAGTCACGCGTACCTCCAACAAACGTGGCAGCGTGGCTGTGTTGTGAGAAAGAAGCAGCCAGGCAACCAACATCAGCACCCTCCACTCCAACAAAAGACACCCAAACTCCCCAACCCTCGGAAAATCACCACATCCTCCTCACAACAATATGGCATCCCAAATATCCACGCAAACGGAGCCTTTCCCCAGAATATCCTGCGACGACCACACATTCTCCACATTCGACTCCGACGCGACGATCTATCATGTAATGAGTAGCAATGGCGATGAAGAGCCGTTATACACCGAAATCAACATCCCACTTCCACGCCTCCCATCACCGCCACAAACACCAACAAATCCCCCCCAGGGGTTTCAGCTATCACCACCAAGCTCATCCCTCTCCCCACCCCCCTCACACAGCCGAAGTCGCTCCCGCAGCTTATCAGCCTTCTCCCTCTCTCCCTTCCGCTCGCGCTCTTCCTCCACATCCACCACCGCAACCACGACGCCGGAACGACTCGTCAAGCCCTCGATCCTCAGAAGCCGGGAAGTTGCTGCGGCGATGGATTTGGAGCAGAAGGGACGGAGGGGGAGGAGTAGCACGATTGATGCGCTGGCGGTTGTGCCGGCGGTGTTGGTGCTGAGTGCGGAGTTGTTTACGCCGGGTGGGGAGAAGAGTTGTGGGAGGAGGGGGGGAAGGGGGAGGAAGGGAGAGGGGTTGGTTGGGGGGATGAGATGAGGGGATGGGGATGGGAAAGGGGGACGGGGTGAGTGCATCTTAATGTAATGATTCGAGACACTGAGGGTGTTTCTCGTGGTTATAGAGAAGTGAGAGTGAATTTGAAGTCACGACGATTCATGGATGATTGCATCTTTTCTGCTTGCTTCTGATGGACCTAATATCCGCGATGCAGGTGCTTTGCCCTTTTTCGATACAATTGACCAAGTATTCCTCGCGCAGCGTCAGATATAAATGCTCCAGTGGATAAGTACGGCTTACCTTAGCATCATTCTTGCACGATTCAACAAGAGCGCTGTTGGTACTTCTCGTTGGACAATTGTCATCACACTACCAATATATCTTCCAGTCTTCCCGGGGCTTCGCAAATCCACAAGTTTGAAACATCTGGCATTTCGCCGTCTCGGCGCATCACATAGCCACAACCGTGCCGCACTGAGTAAAACACAAACTCTGGCACTGCCCACATGACAATATCGTCATCTCCGGTCAATTTCACCACGCTACAAACTCATGAACATGTCTCTGTCATTTGCCAGTATCGTAGCTTTTGCAGCAATCTTGACGTCCGCGGTAACTGAAGCTGGTCACCACACTTTACCAGTTAAGCGAAGCACGTATGGCATCTACTGGAAAGTACCAAGAAATTTCCAACAGGATCATGTAGGTACAGAACAACCATAAAAAAAATGCTACACTGAATAATGAGATCAGGGCCCTCATGCGCAAGCACTGCTTGATTCTTCGTTCCCACATTCAAGACGTCAAGAAGTCGCTCGCACTTTCCCGCGCGTGTCACTCGGTACTCACAGAGACAACGGCAATGAAAACACAATCTTTGACGATGGCGACGACGAGGATGTCGACGCCTGGTTCGTCAGCCTATGCACGACAGAAGTCGGTATTGGCAATCCTCCTCTGACGATGACCGCGACTGTCGACAACACTTGGAGCACTTTCTTCGTGCCTTCCGCTAATTGCTCGCACAACCCGAACGAGTTCAAATCCTGCAGGATTCATCCCATGTACAATTCGTCTGTCTCTTCGACTTATCAACCACATTTGGACCCTGCCAGCGTGCTGTACGTCGGACTTCATACGTGGGGAAATGTGTCGCAGGATAGCATTCATGTAGCAGGCATGGAGATCAAAGACCAACTTTTTGAGGAAGCGACGGTGTGGCACCCTGACGTCGGCACAGCCGATCACTTGTTCGACAATGCACTGGGCCTTTCTCTTTACCCTTCCCACAGTAGCGACGGACCAAACGATTTCATGACGACAAGTCCCTTCCAAAACATGATGGAGCAGAAACTGCTAGATCGGAACATGTTTTCGCTTAGAGTTGGACGGACCGACGAGGAGGCAGGCGAACTTGTCCTCGGAGGTCTTCCTAAGGAGCTCCAGAACCTAGACATGATTGAGCTGCCACTCGATCACAGCCGAAATTCGTCAGATTACCCGTGGGATTACTGGACTATGAACGGCTGGCAGATCTCAGTGACAGGCATGTCGTTCTCGCCAAATAGCTCCGAGGATGTCACGCCTGTCCTCGAGTCGCTCCAGATTGCCGTAATATCGTCCTCGTGGCCATGGATGGGATTGCCAACCGACGTGGTAAAGAAAATACACAAAATTATCGGCATACAGTACACCTTTCATTGGATCGAGTGCGATAAGAGAAGCGAGCTACCCAATTGGACAATCACGTTCGGACCGCATGGGCAATCGATCACCTTGACTCCTTGGGACTATCTGATTGAAGTCTACGACAGGGTGTTCAAGCAGCTCAAATGCATGTCTGCCTTCTTTCCTTTGGAACAATACGGGGATAAAGGCTTTATAATCCTGGGTCAGCCATTCTTGAATGGATTGCACAGCGTGTTTGATGCGGACAGGAAGAGCATCTCATTCGCGAATCGAACCGCTCTAGAGATGAAGTTCATTTCCCTAGAGTCTGCCTAGATGATCCACAAGCGGCAAAATCATGCGAGAATGGAAGAGCAAAAAAAGGTCAAAAACATACAACAGCGGGGATTCGCCAGTGGTCACCCACCTGACTACTAATCCGCCGGTGCGCTGCTTAAATATGGCTGAGCGGACGGGAAGCCTTGTATTCAACGCCCTATGGTCGTATGTGCCAGGAAAGCTTCTAAGTTCGTCCTATATCCCTGGCACAAGTTCACATTGATGGATCGTGGTAGGGGCACATGGGGACATCATCCGGCCAATCAACATTGAACGGCCATACGTCAATTACACTTGTATGAAGCGACATGTACTACCCGCAGTGCTATCTTGTGAGGTGTAAATAGATATCTTCAATCAATCAAGCAAGAACTCCGTACTCTTATTTTGTGTGCTTCAACTTCCTTGTCTGCCTAAGGCTTGCTTTTTATAACCGACTGTATGTCATGACTAGCTGTGAAGGCTAACGTTGCATCTAGTCTGCCCTAGCGTTCCAAGAGACGGCACATCTCTGCATCCCCGAGCTGCACGGCTAGCTGCATGGCTAACTGTAAGGCCTCTTGTCCTCCGTTGACGTTTTGTGTAGTCGGGCCGGGCTCGGTATACGATAGTAGTATTCTTGCAGCCTCGTACCGGCCTTTTGAGTTTGACTCGTTCCTAACAATCCTCATTAGGGCTGTTTCTCCATTGCTGTCAACCTGGTGGACGACTCTCTGTACGCGGGGAAGTAGAAGTCGGACGATTGCTGGGTTGCAATGTACTGTTGCCATGTGCAGCAGACTTTCACCTCGAGAGTTCATGCTTTGGAGATCTACCTCCAAATCGGTCTCACTCAGTAAATATTCTACCGCATCCGCGTGGTTCCCCAAGATAGCCTCGGCAATCGGTCGCGAGTCACGCCACAGCTCAGTCCTCAGCCCCTCCATGTGCTGTGCGCGATCGAGTAATCGCTGCATCATCGGTAGGCAGCCGGCGCGAGCAGCTACGCATAGAAGTTCGTTTCCCCATTGTTCTTTCACAAGTACGTCCATTATGTTGTCGACAAGATCGAAAACTTCTGCCCAATTTTCATGGCGTGAACCATAATCAGACCATCTCTTGATGACCAGTCGGAAGAACTCAAGGTTGCGAAGCTGATGGCGAATTTTGCCTTCCAAGAAGAGTGTCTTGAGCTTTGATAAATCACCCCACTGCAAAACATGGTCGGCAGCACAGACAGCTGGTGAACAAAGATAGTTCTCGTTAGCGAAGTCCGAGTTCTGGAGCATATCGCGCAGGATTGCGTCTGAGCCGTAAAGTGAAGTGATGCTAAGTGGATCGTATAGCCGACTGTCAAAATCGAACCTGGCTTTGATAGCGCAACCTGGACGACAGTTTTGATTGGTCCAGTTGTCCAGTCGCATTGAACCTGCTTGACAAAGACGCTCTAGCTTTGATAAGGATGGGAAAGGACCCCTTTCGGTGGCACCGAAGTGCTTGAGCCAGTGGCTGGATGCGTAAACGAAGAATTCACCAAAGCCACGTTCAGCCGGATCGTAGCGTATCATATCTTCTTCCCACTCTTCCCATGTGCACTCGACAGTGTACTCGAAGGACTTCCGGTCGCTGAACAAGTCGAAATCTTGAGGGAGCTCGTCAATTCCAATTTGCTCCTCAGAGAAAAGAGGAACAGTGCCGACTTCTTCGAGCAGGAGATATTTGATGCAGACGTCTAACATGAACGCTTCCAAGTTCTCGATCCGAGGCGCAATCGCTTGCCTAGACGCTGAGGAGGTGTTAAACCCCTTAAGATATGACCAGTCTCGTACAACAAATTCCTTCACTGACTGGTGGACGAGTCGGACTTGACGCTTTCTGAGATCTGTGAAATCAACACGAGCGACGAAAGGATAGATCAGACTCATCACTCTTTGATGGTCGACTAGTTCAGCAAGAGCAGCAACAGTTCTAACCTCGTATTGAGCCGCGGCTAATGCCACGGCCCAGGTAAGCTCTTGGATGCTGAGAGGTCTACACGCGGCAGAGAGAAGCTTCAAGGCTAGAGCTGCAAGCTCTTCATTCTCTGGATCGTTCGAAGAGTTCCGTGAGAGTAAGGTGGTATAAAGTTTCGAGAGCTGCCCTGGTAAAGACATCTCCTTCAAGAAAAGACGCATCGGCGCAAGCGCTTTGATCTTACGAACTTCAATGAGCTCGACAGTCATCTTTGTCCATATAGCGCTTCCCTGTGCCAAACGAGACAAAGTTTCTATCACGAGTTCCTTGACATCCTTTGAAAGATAGGACAGTTGCTCTTGGACGGTATGTCGGACAATGACACCATCTCTGTCAACGTTGGACTCCAAAGTGATTCTGGTCGTTTGAGTCAGCTGCTCCAGGATCTCTTCTTCCGGCCGCGAAGAGAGAAGGATTTTGAGCCTAGGGGTTTGCTTTAGCAAGGTTTCTAGCACTCGCAAAAGTGTTTTTCGTGATGCTCTATCGCACTCGTCGAGACCATCGATAACAATAAAGAGTGTGCGGTCGAGCGTTGCCAGAACCAACTCCATGAATTCTCCCAACTTGCTTGCGCTCGATGCCGGTTCTAGGGTTCCGGATGCTTGATTTTCCTTGTACCATTCATAAAACGTCTTCTTCAGGCCAGTAAGCTGTTCAAGCAGCGCCAAGATCAATCCGGACAAGATACTGACGGCTTGTCCAGATTCATCATCTCGGCAGTAGTAATAGCACACCTTAGGCCGGGGTATTTGGCATCCACTCCTTTGATTCAACTCATCCACTAGGAATGTCATAGCGACCGTTTTCCCACAGCCCATGTCGCCAAGAATTAGAAGTTGTTGAGATTCGGAGGCGTCGCACCAATGCATAAAGTTAGGGTGCGTGAGTAAGAATTTGCAGGCCTCATCGCTTCGAAGCTCTTTAAGACGATTGTGGTGTCGAGCCTGCTGATCCATCCTACTGCCTTCAAGCCACCTAGCAACTGAAATCGATTAGCAAGTACCATGCGTACGGTAACAAAAACTTACTTTCCCGGTCGTAAAGCATCGACTTGATATCTTCAACGATCTCCCACGTCGACTTTTGGATGAGTTTATGGAGAATGTCGGCATGTCCCAAAAACTCTTGGACGATGTTCGGCAGACGGTCGGTTTCTAAAACCATCGTCATTGCCAACTTCCTTCCTCTTTGTGTAAGAATTTCGTGCGCAACCTTATAAAACTCCAAGATCTTTTGGTACACACAAACAAGTGCCTGTATAGTGTCAGTACAATTATGAAGCTTGCCATTGTACGTACCGTATGAATGTCCGTCTTGTTTACTCTCTGTCCAAGTGTGTCGCAATCATCAATGTAAGAGATTTGCTCCAACATCTCACCAATCTGCTTTGCAAACTAGTGTTTTCAGTCTAGCCTGGGGCTTGCTGGAATTAGCCATACAAAGCACTATTGGTACGAGTTGGTGCAAATTAAAATTGATGTCATGTAACCTCTCGATAAACAATCCCTAGTGATTTTGTAAATAGCAGCTCTGCAGAGTTCCGGACCCGTCGCGAACTACGCTTTATGTGGCCCCAAATTGTAGTGGCTTAATCCGAACGAAGCATTGAACGCCCAGCACATCAAGAATCTCGTAATTCAATCACAAGAAAGGAGAAGCAATATACTCAGCTACCATAAAGTATTGCAAAAAGGTGTTCAATCAATCGAGCCAGAACTCCGTGCCCCACCCCATCGGATAGACTGCCTCTCCCCCATCGTTTTCCTCTCGTGGACTTGACTGCGCGCGCATCACATCCCATATCTGCCTTCCCATGACGCTTTCCCAATCCTTCTCACTCCAGTCTTTGAACTCCACCATACCTGTCCTCCGCCAGTGTCCCTCGCGCCCCAAATCCTCGATCCATGCCTTCAACCCCTCCAGGTCCTTTTTCGAATTCTCAATCTTCCAGTCTTCTTTCAGAGATGTGATCTTCTTCTCCAAATGGGTAATGTCATCGGCGAAGTGGTTGTACTGGCGACGGTAATCCACGGTAGGCGTGACAATGATGCCAGTGCCTGAGTAGGATATCGGAAGTTCTGGTTCATTGTCTGAACCGTAAGCTTGCTCTTCGAAGCCGATACCCAGGCCAGAGCTCGCTTTCTGGATGGTGTGCGATTTGGCTCTCAGGATGATGACATGAGAGTAATTAGGTGCAAGGTCAAAGGAGGACGGAGTCACGTCTGGATAGGCCATGAATAAGATTACTGAAGGCGCTGATGCTGATGAATCGGCTTTTCCGACGAGATTATCCTCGTTGGAGGCAAAAGTCTCGCCAAGCTTAGAGCCATCGTAGGATTTCGCCAAGATATTATAGTTACCAGTTTCATCGTCGTAGTATAGTGTACCTGGAGTGATTGGTGCTTTGATTTTGATGGAATTGCTTATGAGTTCGGGTTCAAGGTCTCTTGGATCGGCCACTGCAGCAGGTTCGTCTTTCACGCTTTTATTTGCGATTCCAATGTCCTGCTTGGGGACAACAGGGGCTGACTGGCTCCGTTCCTGGGTAGGGTTCGCTCGTGCACCGGAAGAGCTGTTCAGTCTTCTCGTAGTCTCCTTCTGCCACTTGTCCCACCCGAGCTGCATATCTTTCTTAATTGAGTCAGAGGGTATCCTACCAAAGACTGGCTTCGCTGCACCCTTGATAACAAAACGGATATCCTTCTCATCATGACCTTTAACTCGGTAGCAGCGATCGTCTAACACTCTTTTAGGCACAGACACGGCTCCTTGAATGCTCATCCAGCTCCAACTTGGTAGTCTCCATTGCAGGTCAACACTTCGCACAGTCGTCTTGATGTTGATAACAGTCCAATTTAGTTGTTCTTCCACAGCCAGAGCCCACGTACCTACTCCATAGTCATCCCCCCAAGCATCACGCACAAGCTTTGCGATGCTCCAAATCGCCCGCGTCTTATCAACTTGGTCGGTCAGATCGCACTGCGTATAGCTCAGCACAGCAGATGACCAAAACTCTCCAAGGGAGTCGGTGTTGACACCTGCAAGTGGAGCGTGTACCAATGATGACGACTCCTGAAGGCGACCACGCCAGTGCCGATCGGTGGATGCTGCATCGTCGAGCATAAGCGGTAGGCCTGATGGTAACGTTTCGCAAGCGGATATAGCGCCACAATCCCAGAAAATCTGGTTACGTGCAAAGTGCAAAATACGGGGCGATAGCATGCGTTCTGCTCAGTAAGTTAGTGTGATTTTCTCCAAAGATGTAGAGATGGTAGCCTGCTGACCCTGAAACACCCATCCCCTCTTGTAAATTTCCGTGTCGAGCAGTTCAGCATCCCATAGATTATCTGGCATGATTCTCCAAGCTGTCGTCCCAAAAATTGGCGAAGACCCGTCACCCTCGTACCCTCCGGGGAGTACATCTGAAGACTGTCTCTTCCTGAATAGTCCGCCGTGACTGTCCTTGGAATCAGCGGCTGCTAAATTGCAGTATGAGTTCCGATACACCTTGTGCATGAGCTGGCCCTCAGCTTGAAAATCTCCGTTGAGACCTTGTATGATACAGAGCGAGTCTGCGAGATATGAGCAAAAGGACAGGGTATGAATCACTTATAGGCGGTAATTTGAATGTTACTTACCTATCCAGATGTATCGGATGCCGAGATGCCTTGCGACGCTAATGGCTTCCTCGAAATTGGTCGATTTAAGGTCGGAAATTTTGATGCCTTTAGTCATATGCAACTTTTCCCTCTCACGCGTCGTAGTCAAGAACTTTGGATTGGGACCCCAGCAATGACTCAGAGTGACATACGGACCTTGTACACCTTCTTCTTTGGCATTCACAAGCCTGATAGAACTTTCATCGCCAAACACTAGGTCAAGAAGGCGAGTGGGCACCCAAGTGGTTTTGGAGGCCTTCATGCAATTTTCATGATGTTCGTTGCAGTTGTAGATCCATGCTTTGACCTGCAGTCCAACAGCCTTGCTAGCGACGTCTGTCGTTGCTCCGAGCTCGTCTTTCATGAGTGACTGGCCAAGCTCGTCCTCGGCAATAAAATGGAACATGCGTGATGGGTAAATGCTTCCGAGGTGTGATGCATCGTCCTTGAAGTGTGATTGTGTGCCGCGGGAATGTGACGCAACATCATATGAAGCTTTGCTACCGCCACCTGCTCCTAGTAGAGGTGCTACGCTTGACTCAATATCCTCTTTCTTCATTGCTGGGTGAAACATGATCAAAATTGAACTTTTGCTCTCACGGCTCCTGGCTGCGGTCCGAATTGACCAGCAGTAATACTGGCTGTCTAGACATAGGACCCTATCTGGATGTGCCTTATTGATGTCCAAGAAGTCTTTATACAGACTAGCGCAGAAGACACAAGCCCTGGCCTTCGATTCAGTCACACTGCTGTAGTCTCTTCGATAGATTCCGGATAATTTGCCACAACCCAAGATGTGAGTCTCGCACATCCCACAGAGCCGGCTCGTCGTTGGTCCTGGAGAAGGAACTTCATATTAGTTTACGGTGTGATACACGTACAAAAGTGGAAATTGTATGATTTCAAATCTGGTTAGTGGAATGACTGTATAGAGTAACGTACTTTGTATGGAAGTTAGTGGTGTTGGCAGGGTGCATGAGGGAATCATACCTGTGCATTGAACGATTCCATCTCTGCTTTTCATAATCAAGCTGCTCGGGTTCCTCTTCTACACTGTCTTCGTTTGAACCGAACTCATTCCTCTGCACTGATGTCATGGTGTAGCTTCGGATCAGCGGGCCCAATTCCTTCTTCTTTAGATCCAACTCTGATTTTGTAGGAAGGGCTGGCAGAGAATGCCTGGGTAGGGCTTGCGGCTGCCAGGCAGAAACACCAGCTCGGGATGACTGGTCAAAGTAATCTATCTGTGGTCGCAGTGAAGCTCCTATCGTGCTTTGACCAGCAAGTCCAAATCGATCAGCGGTGATCGGTGGTGATGAAACCAACGGCGGAGATGTCAATCTTGGCGGAATTTGAGAGATTGCCGTCCACGTCTTGGAAGTTCGGTATATATTGAGCTGGTTCCTGGCCCAAAACAATGAACTGTTATAGTTCTCTTTGATATAACGCGCAAAATGGACACTGTAAGCGCTAACATATCGATCCCCTGAATTGGAAACACGTTCCTGGATGAATCCATTTGTGTAACGTAGAATATCCTCGAGGCTACGTGGTGGGGCTTGCGCAAGATACGGTAAACGGCTTAATGCATCTCTCATCCAATTGGCTAACGAAACAAGAGCTATTCCTTGATTATTCTCTCCGACCGCAGCAATAGCCAGCAGGCCGATGTCAGCTTCGCGGTCCGGTCGTTGCTTGATACGTCCGATACCATCATCGAACATTGCGATTATGTTGCGGGGAAGCCTGTCGTTTACTTTGACAACAACATCGAGGCACTGCTCCCTGAAGACGTTGTCCAGATACAGCTTCGCTATAGTGATGTTCCTGTCGTAGCTCATGGATTTGATAATACGTTGAGACATGCCGGCATCTTCCAGGAACATATGAAGCTGAGGGACTCTAGACATTCGTCTCAGTTCCCACAAGAGGTATTCTTCCATGTTGTCTGGATAACTGACGTCAGTCGAGACGTGGTTGTAAGATTCCTCAAAGTGGGCTACGCCATGGACGACACATATTCGTTCTTTCACTCTACAGTCGTAGCACAAATCTACAAGAGGTTACATTTGAATAATGACACAAATCGGGATTGATTTAGTTTATCAACTTACCAAATGGCAGTTGTAGCGCAAAACATGCTTTGCATGACTTGGTAAAATCAGTAAGGTCCTGAGCGGACGATTTATCTGGATTCGACAGACAAGACTTACCCAGTACAGCTTCAGATTGTATGCCTGGCAGCCGTCGCAAATTTTTACTCTGGGTGGTTCGAAGGCAGGAACTCTCCTTGTCAACATGACGCGCAAACGATGAGCTCGAAGATCGGCTAATTCGCGATCGAGGAGGATTTGCAGATCGTGCCCTACTCGATCGTAGCCATCTATTACGAGGAACGTATGCTGATGCTTGTCCAAGAGAGACGTAATCGCGACGCGAAGGAGTGTGGTCCGTCTGGATACTGACTCGCCATAACGGCATGCTGTCTCATATTGCGCGAAGTGATTGTCGGTTTCTGGATCGATGCTTCGAAGCTGGTTGTGGATACATACCAGGAGATCTTCCAGTAAATCTGCGGCACTGACTTTGGTGTCCTTCCCAATGAATACAGAGACGACTGAACTTGTGCCATGCGCCCGTAGCCTGTTGACCGTGATTGCGGCAAGAGTTGTCTGTTCAGAATTGAGCTAACGTTCTATGTATGGAGCCTTCCGCGTACTTTGCCACAGCCAGGATCACCGTAGCAATGGAGTGCCCATGGGCGGTTGCCTTGTGACCAAACCCTGTAAATCTGCGACTCAAAGAAGACCTCACCAAAGAGATTTTCATAAGTTTCAGGAGTCAATCGGTATTCATCGGAAATGGCCGAGTGCGCAAGCCGGCGTCTCTGGCCGAATGGATCTGGTTTCCCAACCGTGTGTGACATCCTGACAGAATAGGAAGGCGCTGTCCTCCGAAATCAGGCTCCTCAACAGCTTTTTACACAGAAATGGAGCGCAGGAAGTTCAAAATCTCATTGGATAAACAGACCTTTGGATGGAGTCAGCCCATTTGAGGTCTCGGAAATGAGTGTAATGTCGTGGTAGTGTTCGTGGGGGCTGCGAGGTTGTTTAATGGTTCCGAGTGCACAAAGATGACAGCCACATCGGACCCTACCCTCCTTCGCGTCCAAAACCGATCACAGATCTCAGCTGCCCTGACCATGCCTGCAGCACTCGACGATCCTCAGCCAACAGAAGCGTTTTGTTCGTCCACCGGATAAAGGAGAAGATACCGTTTATCGTGACCGGTTTTCAAGTGCAGGGTGGTACTGAGAATTGATTCGCACCCTCATTTGCCTCTGGGGAGCTTCCAATACAGCTGAAGGCTGTGCGGCCAGAGATAGATCCTTTTCTAGGGTGCCAAACTCGAAGCCTTTTGCCTTCTGAGAGCACAATGTCGATACAAAAGAGCGTGACGGCTTGCCTGAGAATTATAATGCAGGCTATAAACCCATCTTGCTTCAATCTTTCCCACGTGCGCATCATGCTGTTCTTTCGCGCTTTGTCGCTGTTGTCGATCCTTGTGCCGGGATCGGCCAAGCCGCTACTGTCGGGGGTCGTGCCGCGGCAGGACAGGGCCCCACTTACATGGGACCAAACCATCTGTGGCGACATTGTCATCGATGCGCAAAAGGGTGAGTTGACTTATCACAGCAAACAGCTGAATATGGCGCTGATCTCGAGTAGGTAACCGAATCTTCTACGCCGAAGAAGTGTTTGAATGCTTGTCACGCGTTCCTTTCAACGATGCCGTTGCTACCCGTTTCATCAACTACTATAACATGACTCTACAATTTCAGAGTACACTCGCATTTCTGAAAACCCCTCCTCACGGTTATCAACAACCACCTGTTGATGTAATCGAAGTACTCGGTGACATCCAGCGCAACATCACTTCAGGGGTATACAAGAAGCAGTACAGCTTTGAAGCTGATGTTCAACTGTAAGTACTTTGTGGATGCAAGGCACAAGTTGATCTAGCACTCACAACATCACAGTCTTATCAGTCGCATGCATGATTCACATGTCACTCTCAGCTCTGGCATTATGAACGCCTTCTCCTTCGTTAGCCCGTATGGCATCGTGTCAGCATCCTCAGACGGAAAGCAACTTCCAGAAATCTACATTGCAGAAGATATCCGCAATGGTCGTCTACATGGCTATAAACCTGCCCCGATCAACAAGATCAATGGTAGAGACGCTGTCGAATTCCTCGCAGAATTTGCAACACTCAATACAGACGGCTATGTCGAGCCACACGCAGACTGGAATTCGCTTATGGACAGTCCAGCTTTATACATCAGTGGAGATCTAAGTATCTTTCAGTCTGCAACATTTTACCCTGGAGACAAGCTTGAAGTAACCTTCAAAAACGGGACACCACATCATGCATACTGGCTGTCAATATACAATGAGCTGGATAATCCTGGACCATTAACCACGGCTGGAGATTTCTACAACTACTTCGTTCTCGGTCTAAAACCTGCTAGCTACAAGGAAGGAAGTATCTGGTGGCCAATAGATCCGGCGCACAATGAGACATCCAGTGGTAACGCGCCGTCCATCAATTTGTACGAAGAAATATGCTCAAGTGGCCACCCCTCACAGCTCAACTGGTGCCAGGCAAGCTCTGGCACCTACCCCAATGATCCAGTAGTATCTCAACCCGATCTTGCCATTACAGGAGGTGGCGTCGTTAGCGGCTACTTCCTCAAAGACATGTCTACTGGTGTCTTGAGTGTCCCAACGTTCATGCAATTCGACCCTAACACTGGATTCTTCCAAGACACTGTGGAGTACTTCATCGGAAATGCGACACAACAAAACATTTCTCGGATCGTGATCGATCTACAAACGAATTCTGGTGGCGAAGTGTTCCTGGCCTACAACACATTCAAACAGTTTTTCTACAATATTGATCCGTACGCAGCGACCCGAATCCGGAGTCATGAGCTCACTAATGTTCTTGGTGCAGCTTACTCTGAATGGTGGAAAGGGCTCGAGACGGACCTTGACGCTAACGGATTCGCGTACAGCTACGCTGCGGCAGAAGAATGGATCGCGGTGAATCGCATCAACGCTGCCACTGGAAGCAATTTCTCTTCTTGGGCTGACTACTATGGCCGCGTGTCTGATCATGGAGATCTATTCTCTGCCGCTGTAAGCATTACCCTACAAACTATAGGGCTTTACTGACAAAGCATAGCAACGTTACAATCTCTCGAACGAGGTATTCGATATCGCTGCTTTCGAGGGTTGGGTACCATACGGATATGGCATTAACAAAGCTGACACCCCATCGCCGCAGCCGTGGGCTCCCAATGATGTTGTCATTCTGACAGATGGCTTATGCGCATCGGCCTGTGCCGTGTTCGTGGAAATGATGACTCAAGCCGGCGTGCGAACAGTTGCAGTTGGTGGACGTCCCGAGCCTGGCCCCATGCAAGCTGTCGGTGGTAGCCGTGGCGCCCGAGTCTACCATGCCTCTGAATTGGACGAAGATTTCGGCTTTGTTTCAGACACCATCAAGAACAGTACCGCCGCAGCACAACTACCCAGTCGCTCAGATACAGGCATGTGGATCACAGATGCCACTATCAACATACGCGACCAGGTGCGCGCGAATGAGACGACGCCGCTACATTTCAAGTATGGAGCAGCCGATTGCCGCATTTATTATACGCTGGACAACATCTTCAACACAACGCGTCTTTGGCGCGACGCTGCGAAGGCAACATGGGATGACCGCTCGCTATGCGTCGCTGGCTCCACTGGCTTCCCGTCTGCACGAAACGCGACTTCGAAGCAAACTCCTCCAAGTCAAACCACATATGTACCCACCCTCAGTCTTGACCCAGACAGTTCAATTCAAGTACTCAGTAACATTACGCTTGGCGGTATCGAAGCCGGCGACGGCTTGCCCTTTCTTGGAATCACGAGCTGTAACATTGGCTGCAGTCGTGGAAGACAATGCTTAGCCACCGTACTGAGGTGTAACGGCGCCTACAGGGACACTACAGCTTGCCTTCCTCAATGCCTCAGTACCGATCCGAATAGTTGCCCAGAGACATCGCGTTGCGACTACAACCCCGGGTCGATAGGATCCACAATCAATGCGTACGGGGATCGAGCCGCCTATGCATTTGGGACACCACTGCACGTGGGCTTTTGCAGACCGACAGGGCCGAATCAGATGCTTGCGTGCCCGCGTTAGGGTACTTGAATATGAAGCAAGGTTGTGTATCATACGTCACGGAGGATCGAAAAGCCCGATCTTTCATGTTTTTCTGTGTTATCATATTGGATGTAAGGCGTGTTTATAACTTCTCTTTGGTTTACTTCACTCCATTGTACGAAGAACACAGTTGCTGCTGGTGGCATGATGATGCTTTTCAAAGACAATTGAACCATTTTCCAGAGCCAACTCACACCATATCGAATATTAGGCGCAGACATTAGACAATATCCAGGCTAGTGAAGACCATAACGAAGGCGTTTACATTGTGTTCCTATCGTTTCTAAATTTTACGAGGTCTGTTCGTGCCCCGAAAGCCGCATGATCTAGGCAGTTCTCCATTGGCCCAATACTGGCGTCCTAAATCCTGACAAACTCATTTTCTAGTTCAAAGGGTCGACTACCTGATAAGTCGAGATTCTACAAATCACGCTGATACGTTGCTTCAATTAGGTCGAATGAAGCAGAAATTATGTTGTCACTTGGATATGATCTTCCCTAAAATCTTCATGTTCTTTTCCCCGTGAGGAATAGCTTGTCTGCTGATGTCACTGACTTAGAACCATCGTTACCATGGAGCGTGCCAACTCCCACAGAGCCTTAATTTATGGCGTAAGGTGTTCACCTATGTAAAGATGTGCTGACAGCAGAGCCGCTCGGATATCGATGAAGCAGCTAGGATGCTAGCTAGTATCGGTTGGGGTCGAATCAGCAGGCGCTGGGTTGCGCAGGTGGTAACTACCCTCTCCATTGGAGCCTGTGGCCTCTGATGACTCGAGGCACAGTTGCATTATCTAGAATCGATCTAGATGATTTCTTCGGTCGCCAGATCCGTGTTGCTTTCAAGAGAACAGTCCCGGTATCATGTTGTTGTATCTGCATTTGTGCAACAAATCATCGAGAATCTGGGCCTGCCAAGGTTCTGTACCTGTACTAGAGCCTACCGAGTGTTTCAGAACGGCCATATCCTGCGGACTTCCTCTGGTGACTTGTTGTACTCGTTACTTCTGCGCATGAGTTCCTCTAGCAAGTCCTTATTCTGTTGTACCTTTAATGTAAAGTCAAGCTGGGGGGAGATCCAGCCTTCAGAATCAGTGTCGAGGAGCTTTTTAGCGAGTTCTTGGATCCTATGGAAGTCGCGGTATTCTTGGAACTGCTGGCTGTGCCTTTGGATCTCCTCGTCGCTAAATTCCAATGGGCATGGACCCTCGAAGCCAATATCATCCCAGGCCTCGGCAATCTGTATAAGACATGCCCGAAGTGGGATTATACCCTCCTCAGACGCTTCTCCACATCTGGTGAAAAGATCCTGCAGGAAGGAGGGCATGAAGAAGGCTTTGTATGCTTGCGGGTTGTGAACTGAAGAAGCTACTTCGTATGCCTTCGCCATTCTGGCTTGTCTTGTCTTGAACTCGGCTATCTGCTTATCAGCAGCATCTAGAGTCTCGTAATCCTCAGGTAAATCAGGCATTGCTGAGTCCAAGACAAAGTCAGGGTCCAAAGATAAAATTTCCGGGAAGCGAGCTTGTAGAACCAATGGTGAGACTGAAATCGACTGCCAGTCGATGAGCGAGACGACCTTTGTTGGGTCTTCGGAGGACACGAAGATGTTACCCATGTGCAGATCTGTGTGCCACAGCACCGGTTGAGAAACTCTGTCAATGATCGTGCCCGTGTCTAGTCTAGACATGACCTCCGTGGCCATGTTCAGAACGGCGAGTTGTCCTTCAGTAGAGATGGTAGGTCGATCAGGCATCGTGATTGAGTAATGCTCTCTGATGCGCCCGACCTCGCGTTTCACGAGTGCATCACCAAGAGATGAAATATTCAGCCCTATTGTGAATGTTAAATAAGAACACTGCAGTTGCCCATTCAACTCACAAGGACCTCGATCGAAGTTTGTTGAAGGCACAATTTTTGTGTCTTCCTCCGACTGACTGTTCCACTGCCGCTCACAGGATGGCCCTATGCAGAACTTTTGCGAAGGATCTGCATCACGACTCAATTCAAATTGCGCCTCGTCCTTAGCCAACGATTCGCGGAGGTACAAGCTTCCACTTGCGGGAAAGCATATCGATGCGAGTTCACCTTCCAGTTCCGTTATATGCTGGACAAGTTCAAAGCGATCAGAATCACTCATCGTGCCCCAAGTGTTGAATAGCTGTACTCCAGAGGCCTTCTCCATGATGATATACTCTGCGCCAACAGGATTCGACGGATCCGAGCTCCATGCTAAGACTCTAGGCACGGGAATACTAGTGTGTGCTTGTACTGCCATGGTATTATTAGTCCCGATCGAAGCACTTAGCGATGATGCGCTTACGGTAGTAAAGCACGGCCACCTCTGAAGCAGTTGTATACTTTGGTGGACCTGCAATGGGAAAGGGAATCTTGGCGACAATTTCCCGCTCATCCTCTTTTCGCATAAGAAGTGCCTTGCTGAACCCTCCTTCAAGCTTCTCAATTGCTTGAATAGGTGAGAGTGGCCCACCAGCTGATGCAGCTACAGAGCAAAGCTGGTCGACATCAAATCGAACAAATCTTCGATCGCAAGCGTGGGTCTCATTCACGAGGAAACGGCCATTTGTGTAAGCGAATAGCTCGTCGCGGCTGATGGACTTGCCCCGACATGTAATAGAGAGGGCACGTGAGGAACGGGCTGATGCGGACTGCTCGCTACCTCTCCAAACCCTCTTCCCAGCACTTATCAGCGTTCGTAATAAGGCCATGGCTGTCGACCTTGGGGGTGAATGCTGGGCCGTTCGTCGTTGTAATGCTGAATGTTGGGTTGTCACGAATGCGCGCATGTTTGAAAATAAGGGCTAACTTGATCAAGTTAACGCTGATGAGGCACGTGCGCGTTTCTCAAAGGTAAGCTCACGAGGTCTCATTATTCTAGTTGGTACCTGTGTATGCAAGTCCATGTATATAAACATTCCGCTGTCGCTACAGGATATGGTGCTACAAAGGTAGTATAAGTCATCTCGAACATGGTGACTGAGTATGGGAGGCAACCTAAAGCAGGCTTTTGCAGGCCGTCATGTTCAGGTTCAAGGCTGGCGTATTGAAACTGGATAGAAGGATGCAGAGGAGGATTTTCTACCTGCAACGAAAGATTTGCAAGTGTGTTTTGAGCTCCTGTCTTCTATCTTCTGGCCTTGTCGACAGGGCCTGTATTGTTATTCTCTTTCCATCATCACTCAAGTACATGATATGCATCAGCTTCTGGAGCGATAGTAGTATACTTGCATAAACCACAGAGAAGCCTCTAGATTGCATTGTAAAGGTGCAGAGGAAAAGCTTGAGTATCTACGGCGTCCCGTTGGTGACAGCACGCCGATGACGAAACGCTGACCAACGAAGATGGCGCGTGCAAGAGACAGAACACGTTATGGGCTCGTACATATCGCAACGAAGGCTTTTTCATTGTTTCTAATCTTTAAAAGATCGGGGTAGCCCCAAGAGCCGCATGATCTGGGCAGTTCTCAATCGACCTCATCCTGACGTCCAAGACCGTAATAGACTCATTTACCAACTGGATGGGTTGGATGATGAATGCCTCAATACTGATACCAAGACATCCGAAAGAGAGAAGAGTCATGGAGAAACTCTACGATATCGTTTCAATCTCTGATTGAGAAGTGATGCTCGAATCGTTCACTCACTGTCTCTCTGCATCTCCTAATCGATCGAAATAGTCATTGGTGAAATCAACAACAGCATCGGAGTCCTCAGGCTCATCGCCCACGTCTTTCTTGTCTCCCGCGGCAGATTACTCCTGAAATTATGATTCAAAGGCCCATTGATGATGGGTAGGAAGTCGTAGCCCAAGCGCTCACCGCCATAGAAGTAATCTCGCAATATGCCCATCTTGCAACGCGGCGTCCGAGCATCATTCAAGCTGACGACAAAGCTTGAGACATACTGCATCACGAACGCTCGCCACTTCTTGTTGGCCATGGGGTGGAACATTGCAGTCGTGTCTTGGTATACGCCGCCTGCACGAATGTGAGGACCGATGCCAGTGGAATAGCCTTCTCGGCTGAGTGCTTGGCTGTCGGTGAAGGTGACATGGAACTTAGATGCACCTGGCGGTTTGCCCAAGCAAATCTTGAGGAGCGGCAGGATATCCACGCTTGCAAGATTGCGGCGACCATTGCTGTTTCGCATCCTCATATCGATGGTAAGGCGACCAATGATATCAGCGTCACAGCAGCCATGGTTGTCGATGAATGTGTTGATTTAGTCAGGAACGTCGACCAGGTACATGTACACCTGATGGCCAGTGGCTTCTCGGTGTATTGGCAAAAACTCGGATCGAATCTGTTAGCAGACTTGGGTCAGGCCGAGCCACTGACGCTTGAGATGGAGCCACTGAGCGTGAGCGATTGGCGCGGGCTCTTGATGGCCATCGGGTCTAGTTGGGCCATGGAGTGCACCAGTAGAAGTCTCGGTGGTGTAGGCGTAGATGAGGTTGCGCACCTCTGGCAAATGTTAGTAGCGGCGCGATTGGAGAGACTGGCATAATTTATACCTCCGGGAAGACGCAAGAGAGGAGATTTGACGGTGTCACCCTCGGCCATGACAGTGGTCGAGAGGTCCGCACCTCCACTGAAAAGCTTGCATGTTTGATTGTTTCAAAGATTGTGAGAGCTGATATCTCGTGTTTGATGCTGGCGAGGTGTGGAAGCCGTAGTTACGTCAGGTGAGAGCAACGCTAGCAATGCGCGCGTTTGCCGTTCCAAAGCAAAGCATGCCCGTAAGAAACGTATCGATGTACAAAGGCAAATCGTGGTTGACACCATCCAGACTTTCTCGCCTCCAGACATTCGCGAGTTCTCAACTCAGAATATGGCATGTTTGGGTCAGGGCGCAGAAGTGTTTGGGTTAGGGTGCGTCGAGGGCGCGGGTCATCCGTGTTGTAGATCGATTTAAGACTTGACAAGAAAGGAAAATCGTGCATGTAAAACTTCATGTAAGACAGAAAAAGTACATAGGCGAAGACCCAGGCGCAGAGTAACGGATAACAACCTGTTCAAAAAGCATGCCTATCTCTCGAGCGTTAGACCGAGTCTAAGAAAAAACTTTGAATATACGACCCCGAGATCCGTCATAGCGAGCTACGGGTCGCTTTACTTTCACCTCACACAAGTAGAACAAGAACAAGCAGAATTCGATGCAAAAAGTAGTGTATGACAGTAGTATTACTCTGCAAGTCTTTCGCACGGTGTATATCTACCGAAAATGAAGTGTAGCGCACAAAGCCGCGTCAAAAAAAGTTCTATGCAATGCAAGCTGCAAACTCAGACATGTCCTGGATCCCGCAAATAAGTTGCTGATCGACAGGCATCGAGCAAAAGAAAAGACACAAAAGGCCTCCCAACCCATTTCCCATCCATGTTCCCCACAAAGTATTATACAGTGCCAGAAAGGCTAGCAAAAACAAGAACTACACTACCAAATGTGTATGGAAGAAAGAAAATATGAGGCTAATAGCCGTATTGCCTCCTAGGCTGAGTTCGGCCACGGCGTCCTCCACTGCCAGGCCCAATGTCGATGCTCTGCAGTTCGAGGCTCAAAGCCATGTCTTCGTTTTGAATGTTTGCACCATGTCCGAGAGGGATTTTGGCTGGAATCGGCGGTGCGCCAGAATATCTGGGAGCTTCGTTTCCGTAGCTTGGGCTTGAGCTGTAGCTGTTAGGGTTATGGCGCTCGCGGAGGACGTGCGGTTCGGGACGTGCGGAATAGGAGCCCGAGTCATGCCCGTCGTATGAGGGGCGTGGGCTGCGTCGCTGATAGCCATCGCGGTCATTGGCACGGGATCGGGTAGCAGATTGGTCTGCTAGAACGAGTGCGCCGGCGTTGGCGTACCGGTCGTTGAAATCGTGCCTGGTGGTAACCAGAGCGTTACTGGGCTCATCGGAATCACCAAAGGTCTGGCTTGTGGCGTGACGGATGCGGTCCCTGGCCTCGCGATCCCGACGATACTTCTCCTCGCGCTGCCTGGCTGCCTCAATGTCTCTAGAGCCATTCAGCTGTGCTCGCGTGCGGGCCGGCTTCTCTTTGACAGTGCCTTTTGGTGTGGGCTCAGGCGCCCAGTTGTCGATCGGCAAGTGGTCCGAAGCGTCAACGACACGTCCACTAAACGTGACGATCTGGCCCTTGTCGTTGTATTCCATCCTGCTGCCAGGGCGCTCTTCATCGTCAGAGGGAATTGGCGACTTGGACATTCTCGGGTTGTAGACGTCGAAGCTGTCTGGGTTGAAAGCGATTCCGGAAAGGCGACGCTCACCAGAGTTTTCCATGGGTGGTGGGCGGGGCGAAACCGATTTTCGTGTAGGCATGCTTCGTGCAGGACCGCGCGACGTACGGTCATCTACCGTAGTAGGAGAGTACCTGGACATGCGGTTTTCTACAGGGGTCGGTTCGTATCTGGACATGCGGTTCTCTGCAGGGCTAGGCTCGTATCTCGACATGCGGTTCTCAACAGGGTTGGGAGAATATCTAGGATTCACGCTTGGGCTGGTCGCACGGGGCTTGACAACGGGAAAATCATGCACCGGAGACCTGCGACGTGGCTGCTCGGGCGGATCATGAGGGTAGTAGGGTGAGTCGTACGGAGGCAGGGAGGACCGATGGACCAATTCCTGCGAAAAAGCTGGTGCCTCATACTGAGCTGCCGATCGATATTCCGCAGGCTCAGAATACTGTCGAAGACGAGGCTGGGGCTCGTAAGATGGTGGCGGAGCCTCGTATGCCACCATATCACGCGAAGGGTCGCGTCCGGCGATCAGGCTCGAAGGCAAAGCTGATGTCTCTTGTCGTAGAGGGGATGGGGCTATGGCATCGCCGCGCGATACTGGCCGGTGTGCCTGCTGCTGCACGGCTCCACGAGGATACGTCATACGACGTTCCGCAGGCTGCTGACGGACTTGTTCTTCGAACGAATATGGGTCTGGTGGACTGTACGCTGCTTGCTGAGGCTCCTCGCGATACCGTGTCATATTCAATGGCGCCGGGCTCTCATCCTGGTAACTGCGAAGGTTCTCTTGGCTTGGATGAGGCAGGGTGCTCGCATTCTTCCTATGTGTCGGTGGAGGAGGCGGCATGTCGTCTTCGTCTTCCACCATGGGTTGCATGGCACTTCGCCTGCGATGCGATGCGTTCTCGTCATACGGAGAAGGCAGATTACCATAGGTGTCAGAGTGGTACTGCTCGAGAGGTGACAGCTGGGCTGGGCTGCGATCATGGCTCCTACTTGGCCTAAGCGGCGCCACCTGGTATTGGGGGTCCTGGTACTGCTCGTGCGAGTATGGTGACTGCTGGTATTGAGGGTCCTTGAACTGTTGGTACTGGTCCTGGCGCGGCTCGGGCTCGAACGTGTGCTGCGTCGGAACTACTGGTGCCGAGTGCGAGTGGGCCGGCTCGGGAGGGTAGAACTGAGATTGCGGTCGCGAGGACTGGTAGTTGTCTTGCGACATGGTCCTGTTGTGCGCATTGTCCCTGACGTGCGAGGGCACGGCATTGGCGGCTTGCACCTCGTAAGGCTTTGGCGCAGCATACGACAAGTCGTAGCTCTGGCCATTTTGCTGAGTGACGTTGGTGAGTGACGGCCGCGGGTTTGGCGGCGTGTATGGATCCTGCGCCTGAGGCACCTGCTGGCGCTGGGGGGTATTGTTCGACGCCGGACTGCCGCTGAGCGGCGATGCATCGGGCAGTGGCCTGCGAGACGGCGTGTCCGGTTGCTGGCTGCTGCGCTGCTGTACTGGGGTGCGCTCTTGCGGCTGCGCATGGCGTGGAGAGCCCAGCTCGCGAGGACCCGCCCTCAATCCCCGCAGTCCGCGCTGTTCCGGTGTGTTCGATGGCGATGGTGTCGCGCCTGTGGGGTCGGAAGGAAGCGGTCTTCGCTTGACGGGCATGCTCTCTCGTGGTCCGCCAACTGCTGGACTCTGACCCTCGGGACGCGTAGATTCCCTCCTCTTTTCGACCACCGGCTTCTCTGCCTTAGGGCGGGTGTCGTAGAATGTCAGCTCGATTCGAATCTCGCCAGCGTATTTGCCCTTGCAATTGAGCGGGTGCCAGTCGTCGCTCTGTCCGCCGCCGGGTGTGATGACGGCGTCCAGGTTGGCCCAGGTCTCGCCGATCAATTCCGTCTTCTTATCGTCGTTGAATACGGAGATCTTTAGGCGGTGGTAGTCGGGCGAGTCGTGGACGGTGAAACGGAGTTCCTGGTCCCTATCGCATCTGTTAGTCCATATCGAATGACACTCCCATACTGCACTCACCACCGCGGCGTCTGTCCTCCGCGCTTGTCGGTCTTGGTCTTTTTGGCTTCTTTCCCTAACCGAGCAGCACAGTAGGGGTCTTGTTTACCCATAGACTTCCTCTTCGGGACTAGTCAGCGCTGTTCGAGGCGAGCTTCAATGTTGTTGCGACTTACATTGGGCAGGTTCTTGGCCCGGTCGAAGATGGCGACCAGAGTGCCAATCACAGGACCGTCTACAGACATGTCCGCAAATATGGCGGCCGCATGGTTGACTGTTCTCGTAGCCATCATGCGCTGCTTGCGTTGAGTGCCGGCTTATCGAGGTCGAGTGCCAGTGAGGCTATTCCCGAGCGAGCGGGCGCGGTCGGAGGGGCGATTGGGTCGCCGGATCGAGAGTCGGTAAACGGTCATACGCTGCAATCGCGAGTCGAAGAAGTGAAAGGTGCAGCGACGTCGACAGAAAAACAGCGATTGGAAAAAGAGCGACGGTGAAGGAGGTGGAGCAGGTGTAAAGTGTCGTGCAGCAGCTTGCAGGACATGAATGTTTGTGTTTCGGTACTCCAGCCACGCCCCAGCCATCCACGCAACCGCGCCCACGCGCCTCCCCGATTCGCAGACGCCCCGCGCTAGCACTAGTCCACACCCGCTTCACATGCACCCCTTGCGCTTGCAAACACCTTGTTTTTAGCAACAATCTCCTTGCGAACCATCGATCACGCATCGTCTGCATGCAGCGCATGCCTCTAGGCTTCAGGAATCTGTGTGGCGGGGCCTCTACAGCCGCTATCCGTCATGGTGCAGAGCTAAACAAACAGTGACAGCTCGCGGGTGAAACGGCAGCACGACAGCCCTGCGCACATCAGAGCATGCTGCATGCCATCGTACGCGTATCCTGTTGGTGGTACGTATTCCTTCACCTTTTTGCTTTTGGTCGACGCGGTGCCGCAGCACTCAGCCATCCCGCATTCGCAATGCGCGGCTGAACTCGATGCCGACCCTACGCCGACCACTTTTCTTCAAATTACTCAACCACGGCCCTTTTGTTCAGCTCCAGCGCATGGGAGCGCGCCTTGCTTTGAAGCGCTCGGTGATCAGGTTGTCTAGGTCTCGGTGCCGGTCGCCGAAAGCAACTTCCGGACAGGGATACCGTGCATCTCCCGTTCGCCAAGTCGTACCACTCCCATATAAGACAGGTTTGTTATGATCCAACAACAAAAGCACGAGCGGGATCCCTCGTTCTCGCAGGTGGCTGGCAACAAATTCCAATGTGCGAAATGTGATTCATATCGAGATCTATGTCACATATCACGATCACGATCACGGCGTATTTCGCAGCCTCACAAACGGTCCGACCGCGACATTGTACTCGCCCGAAACACGTTGCTGGCGTGATTCTCCAAAACAGTCGCGAAGCAATGGTCGAATGCATCTGAATCTTTTACTGGTCTGCTAATTCCTCAGTGTGATTAACATGAAATCATGTTGGGCATCTGTTTCCAGCCTCATTTCGACACCCTCGCCATTGAAGTAATTTTTTGACTTTTCGATGCAAATGGTCAATTATGGTGCTCGACATGATGTAGTGAGGGAGCGATATTATGACGTCCATATCAGCTTGTCGGTGAAGAATGCGCAAGTGTTTGTGGGAGTCACGTGATGTTACTTTTTCCTTAGCTCACACTCCCGCACACTAGCCACATAAGATACATGATAGTCGGCACACTCAGATGAGAACATGACACGAACACGATAACTACACCATTCTATCACGACTCGTTAACAGACCCTCGCATAACCCCATATCCTCTCTCAAACTCTTCCCGCCGTCCCTCATCCTCCCCAATCTTGATAGGATCAGAGGATGTGGTGGTCCACACAGTCACAAATAAGACCACAACACGCAAACAATACCTACACCATCCTACCAAGCCGCCCTAACCGCCTCCCACACAACTTCATACCCCCATTCAAACTCCCGTCTCCGTCTCTCATCCCCCTCAACCTCCCTCTTCCACCCCTCCAACCCCACTCTCTCCCTCCCCGCAATCTTTTTCAACACCTCCCTCCCTCCCGCACTCAAGCATCCCTCCCCCTCCCTCGCAACAACCTCATGCACCTCCATCCCCGCCCACGCCATGCCCACAAGCACATCCCCCCTTTCTTTCCACCGCATACTCGTCGCCACCATCCACTCCGCAAACGCCACGAACTCCGCATCACTCCCTTTCACTGCCTTGCGCAGATTCGCCGGCGCTTCGAAGCCCGCAAGTGCCATCATTTCCAGCCCGAGGTCGATGAGCCCGGTGACGGCGGTGCGGCGGACTTCGTCCATGCCGGCGACGCCGCAGGTTTCTGGTAGAAAGCCGGTTTGTGCGCGGAGGACGAGGAGGAGGGAGGAGGTGCGGGTGGAGGTAGTGCGGACGGGTAGGGAGGGGAGGGAGGTGAGGAGGGTGGGCATGGTGAAGAAGAGCGTGAGGAAGTTTTTATTCGTGAAGTTTTTGGGAACGGGATGATTGGTATTGGAAGTGCGATGTAGGAATTTAGGGAGAGGTGGGAGTGGGGAGAGGACGGGGTAGTCTGTTAGGATGTCCTGCGTGTCTGATAGTGAGGGGAGGGCTTGGCGCTGGGTGAATGCCAGGTACATCGTGGCGTCTGGTTGTGGAGTTGAGCCGCCAAGTTGATCGATCCAAGCTTTGACAACTTCGACCTCTCTGTCGGTGAAGCTGCCGAACATTCTGCCTTCCCATGATAGCTCTTTGACCAGTCGGCTCTTCGAACTGTCTTCCTTGATAACCCAAGGCTTGCAATTGCTCAGATCATGCAAGAATTCCTTCTGCCATTTGGGGTCTTTGAAGGCGTTTGGTTCAAGCCAGTCCACCAACGATCGGCGACCGATGCGTAACCGACTATTGCAGTGGAGTTTGTGAGCGACGAAGGTCTTCGCCGCAAAGATCTTGACTACTGCTGCTTCCCTCTCGTTGCTTGGAAACAGCTCTTCCAGTGGCTTTCTCACCGATGGACTTTCAGGAGTGGTTGGCAAGCCTTCGGCAAGAATGTAGCCTGCCTGCACACGCTTCCAAGCCACATGTGCGGCTTCTGGTCCTTCCGTCTGCTCTACAAGGTCGATGTATTCAGCCACAGCAGACATAGCCATGGCTGCGTGACCCGAATCGGCGTTGTCGATGGAAATATGGAGTTCGAAGTAGTAGGGGTTCAGGCGCAGCTCTCGAAGCTCTTTCACCGTCTTCAGAAGATGCAGTGGCAAGCTCTCGTACGCCATATTGAAGCCCAGAGCCTCAGGCAAGAAGTCATTCGGAAACAACGATACGAGTAGTTGAGCGATCGCTGCTTTCCAGCAACGCGCTTCATTCAGCTCATGTCGTGGTTGAATGAAGTCCTTGGAGTCGGCGTCAGGTAGTCCAGCCTTGATGTCGTTCATCAAACTGCGGTATACATGAACGTGGTTCTTTCCGAGATCGCCGTCTCCAAGCTCTTCTGACATGACTTGCCACGCATTTTTCGTGATGTTGCGGTACATGAAAGGTGTGCTGATCTTGTTGATGTGACCAAGCCACGCACCGTCCACATACTTCACCGGTGCAGCTTGTTTGAGCCACCACTTTGCTTCGGCTTGGTCGGAGAACATTTCGCGGAGTCCTCCCGCTTTGCGACGAGCCAAATACTCTTCCCAGCGATTGGTGACATCGACGTCTTTGGACTTGAGGAAGTAGTTCAACCTATCGTGTGAGTATTTTGTAACTGATAGAATGCCGCTCTCCGGCTCTTCCAGAGCATCTCTGAGAGTAGACGATAGCAGGGAAAGGAGTAGTTCGCGACATTCCGGCAAGATGTCCGGATGATGCTCGAGATTGTGCAGTTTGAAGTATAGCTGTTTGTGTGCTTGAAATTCTGGGTTCATAGGATCTGCCTTAGCTGTGACATAAAGGGACGATAGACCATGATCATCGACGGGTGGCTTGATGTCGTTTGTGGCCGCATATCTCCGGCTGCCAGGCGTTTCGAGATGTTTCCTCCTTGACCGTCTGTTCGCTAGAAATTTTCGAACTTCTTTGTATGCTAGCAGTGCCATGAATGCGAGAAGCACCGCCGTGGTGGTTTGTAGTATGAACATGATGTAAGTCGTGTTATGTACTCAAACTATTCAACTTGGGTGGATGGCGGTTTTGACAGATTATGTCCGCGGAGTGGAATCTAAAACGCCACATGGTGAATTTGATTTCACTGACGATGGGATTGTGCTGTGATTGCGGTCAGTAGTTACCTGAGACGTCGATGTCATGGTGTCGCAGGCGCTAACTCAGCGCATGTAGCGAGATCTGGGGTCATTCGCCCCGGACCAATGATAGCGGGAGTTCAGATGACCCTTGCATCCTTGCGCGTCGACTAGTACGTAAAATCGTTCCACGTGGGCACGTGAAGCTGACACCTTCCATTGTAGCAAATCATGCCAAGACCAACGTCACTCTGACCTGTCAATGTGTGACAAAGCCCCGCTGCGTCACATACACAGCAGAATCGCCCCACAATTCGGTGAAAGTGTTCATCCTAGACATGTGCAGTATGGAAACAATGGATTCTATTCCCTACGCCTTGATTCTGCGTTCGTACCATACCTAGGTACACAAGACTTCACAACATGACCCAAGATCATGAAGCTACAGCTGCAATTCAGGCGCTTACCAAGTACTTGGGAGAGCAGAAGTACACATTTGTTTGCCCGTCCCCAGAAACGCAGGGCAGAGTAGTTCAGAAGAGAAGTTCACATGCATCTACCGCAGATGCTAAGAGCATCCATGACTTCTTCGGCTGGAGTTTACCATGTTCTGAGCATGTCATGAATCTTTACTCTTTGCAATTGATCACAACTAACAGGATTCAGGGAAACACTCAGATCGATAATCCCAGACGACATATTTGACGCCCTACATAAAAGCTCTGTAATCAAGAGTAATGGCAACAAATTTCGTTCGACCATTCGCGTGTCAGACTTCTATCTACCCATTGCCCCGGACCATGAACCAGAGATTACTCCGCTATACTACATCCACTCATCTTTTCCAGCCTCGTCAGATGCAGTCTTCTTTGGGCCTGACACGTACCTTTTCATTGGCTTTCTGCAGACCATCAGCGAACACATGCTGCAGTCACCGAATTGCGTTGTGGATGTGTGTTGCGGATCAGGCGCCGGCGCGATACATATGGCAAGAACATACCCACATGCAGAAGTCATTGGACTAGACCTAAATCCGCGTGCACTGAGCTTGGGTGGTGTCAATGCTCGCTTGGCTGGCACAGAAGTTACTTTTCACGAGTCTGATCTATACGCCGCTGTACCCGAAACCCTCAAATCCAGTGGCATTGATCTCATCGTCAGCAATCCTCCATACATTGCTTCTTGTCCGAAGAACGAAGAAGACCTACCAATATACGCGGACGGCGGTGCAGAATTCGGTCTTGACATCTCGTTACGCATTGTGGAAGAAGGCATGAAGATATTGGCATCGAATGGCATGATTATCGTTTACACCGGGGTTGCCATTCCGGTCGACGACCCTGGTCACGATGCATTTCTGGAGAAATTGAATAGGGTGGAAGATGCAGAGTTGGTTGAGTACAAAATCTTACACCCTGATATGTGGCCAGAAGAGATTGGGCGAGGCGCGTATGCGGATGTTGGTAGGATACAAGCAGTGGGTGCTGCACTGCGAAAGAAGTCTTGACGTAAAGCTCGTGTGTTGAAGAAAAGTTCGGAATAAATCTACCAAGCTAACAGATATACCTAATCACACTTTCGTCATCATGAGTTTGTACTCTGTTTCCATTTCCCGAATCAATCCTGTGACAGTCTGAGTAAAAATGACGGATACGAAACCGACAATTATTACACCAAATACCAAACCTGCATCAACCCAAGCTGAATTCTCGTTCAAAACATCGCACATTCATGCCTTTAAGTAGCAATGCTTTTCGTGCTCCCATTCCTCGACACCGGAAATGTTCCCGGACATCTATTCTGTTTCTCGAACTCAAGTGCCATCTCCAGATTCTGTCGCAGCTCTACATCAGCGTTGGACTGTGTGCTATGCGTACTGGAAACGGGAGAGTTGTTGCCAGTAGAAGTGACGGGCTTGAACACGGCAGCATCGAGTTCAGTAGCCGTAGCTTTACCCTTGGGTGCTGCCTTCATGGTGTCGGAGCTGTGTGTGATGGAAGCTGGCAGCTCAGTCGGTGCAGAAGGCGGCGGCGATGGTGCTTTGTGTGTCGGTGCCGGTACCTTGGTCAAAACGTCATCAATGGCACCCAGGGGCTGGGTCGTGCCAAAGAAGGCATCAGTCAGCGGATCTGACAACCGATTCGCTTGCATCTGAGTAGTCGGTGGCACGCCAGGTCCACCAGCCTGCATCGTCGACACTCGGTTCACTCCCGCTCTCTGATGTTCCCAATCTACAGTCCGGATTCCATTTGCTTTCGAGCTCTTCATGACTTCCTCATAGTCTTTGCGCGATTTCTCAAGCTCAACCTCCAGCCATTGCTGCTTCCTGGTGTCTTTGGGCAGAATTTTCTTCTTGTAGCACGCATCTGGGACCGGGTGCATGTGGTATTCGCAACCAGCTTCGATAGCTTTTGGTGTCTGCCTAGAGAGACGTAAAAGAGCTCTCTTGGCCATGAGCTGGGCAAAGGCGTGTGGTAGGCCTAAGAGATCCAGCTCGGTGGACCCAGCAACATTTGCATTTATACACTGGTCGATGACGAAACACTTCAGCGATTTTGAAACATCCTTGTGATCTGCAGAAAAAAGATGCTTGATTGTTTCATCGTCTGCTTGAGTTGTTCCCAGCTTTTCTAGGAGGAAGTCAATCACCTGATCCGCAAAGTCGAACGCACCGATCGCGCAGCCCAAGATATGTGCATTGAGCAAAGGCCAGAAAAGCTGCCACTTGTGATTGGAAGTACTCTTATGCAATGGAACATAAGCGCCATGATATCCCGGCAGTATTGCGCCAGTGTGCAGCCAGATTTGATATAGTCGGAAGGCGTTGGGGTTGAGCTCTGGCAATTCATGGAGCAAATCACTGCTGTGCAATGCTGGATCAATGTCTGGCACTGAAGATGCCGCCACCCGGAAGTATGTTCGGGTGAAATACTGCGAAGAGGTGTCTTGGTGCCCGATGAGAAGATCGAACATCGGCCGTTCTGGCTCTTCGGCGTCGTTGCTTTCGACAGCTGGCTTTGTCTCTGTTTCTTTTGAATCCCTCTCCCCCTTGGAACCTGTTGCACTGACAGCGTTAAGTTGGTTGGTTCTTCTAGGAACAATCGTCGCCCGGCGAGGCCCTTTCAATTCCCACAAGCCGGCCTCCTCTTTCTTTGCAGCAGGCTGCGGACCCTTCACGGCATTCTCCTTGAGCCAATCAGCGATGGAGAGAAGATCTATCGCGCTTTCGACCCGTGCACTGTCTTCAGCTCGCATATCTTTGCTTGTCCGGCCTCCATTGGTAGGCTCCGCTTTCTTGATGGTTTTACCTTTCGCTCCGGAGGGCTTCTTGAATTTGAATAGATTGAGAGACATTCTGTGGGGCCTTGCAATTATTACGCAGGAAGATAACGGTAGCCTTGTTTTCTGTTCAGTAAATGTGGAAGAAGTTGAACGATGCTAAATAAGTGACGTCCTGCTGCGTTTGCATACAGCATGTCATAACGTGGGTGGTGACTTTACCCTTCAAGTATCGTCAAGTGGCCGTGCACACTGAAGATGGCACGTCCGTCACGTATGTGGCTTTGGTGAACTCCGGCAGTTGCGCCAGATTGTTTTTCCACTCCTTTACATGTCTATGTAAACGAAAAGGCGGACAAGGCCGGTACCAACATAATGACTTTGCAACGCCAACCGTTTGGGCACTGCAGACCCGTAGCTCCCAGAAGAATACCGTTTGTACTTTCGGGCCGCACAACATTGTCAGAACATCTACCCGCCGAAATCATCGATGTGCCAATCACGGTAGCGCAACGCTCATTATACCTACGCAACGCAGTCGCGCGACAAGCTTTGAACGCCCTCACCGAACGACAGATCAGACTTCCTGATGTCGACCCCACGGGATTTAGAATGTACATCGACTGGTTAAAAGTTGGTCGCGTCGAGTTTCACATATCCACATCGACTAACACGGGCACCGGACTACTATTGCGAGATTCTTTTGACCTTATTTTTGCGCATATGGCTGGCTCTCAACTAGAAGAGCCAAACTTCCAGGACTACATCATCGATGAACTATCGAAGCTTCTGGACGCTTCACAGACGCCTGATTTGAAGGTTCTCGAGGTAGTGTTCCTAGAGAAGGGCGCTTCGAACATTCTCAAGCAATTTGTCATTGACAGGATGTTCGCTGTCGAGCGGAGAATGCTGAGTATGATGAGGGGCTTTGTTGGCAGTACGGAAGCTATCCGCGGATGTGAGTACCATGTGCATGAAGCGGGGGAATGTTACAGGCATAGAACCGTGGCGAAATTCGAAAGCAGGCATAGCCTCCCCAACAACTCGAACGATGGATTTAATGCACGTGAGCTAAGCGTTTACAACGGCAGCGAACGCTTCCAAGCATCGACTCCAACACTACCATACAAAACAACATCCGCAAACGCTCCATTCTACAAAATGGCCGATGCAGCATACTTTGGCTCTGCAGAGTGGTCTCGAGAAGTCCGCGGTCTCGGCCGACATAGTCCTATGCAGGATCTTCGCACTGACAAGCCTTTACCCGTGATCCCTCCACTAACACCAGGAACTTCGCCAAGTCCACCCTCTTCCTCCTGCTCCCTCGTTTCCAGTCTTTCAAACAACAAAACTGCCTACCTGAGTACACAGCAGCTCATATCCGAATGTCTTGCCCGCCTCCCCCCCTTACCAACCCCATCAATCCTAGCTTCTGATCCAGATCCACATGCTTCCGCTGTGCCGGTACTAATTATGGAGTGTCTAGAGCGTTTCAAACGGAACAACACGGAGAGAGCATCGAGTTCTGAATCTGAAGACTCACCTGCTGAACACCTGCGGCAGAGATACGCTTCGCCGGACATTCCGATTCCAGTGAAGAGGCCCATTCTGCAAGCAAGATCTCAAAAGCACGTACGCTGGCAACCAAGTTTCGAAGAACTTCCAAAACCCGCTCGAAAGGAACTGAGAGCGGAATTTCCGGTGCGACAGCGCTCATTCTCAACACGCCCAGCTTCAACGTCATCCTCAACACGCCCAAACACATCAACACACTCACCATCCATCCCTCATTCTCCAGCATCACCCACTTTATCAATACCCCGCAAGCCTGCCCCCCACCGCGGCTCCGACTGGCTCACGCAATACAATCTCATCAACACGCTGAGCACCACGCCCAAAGCCTCTATGATTGCAGCAAAGCCGTCCAAGAAGTCGCGTTTTGTGGAGATGTTGAGGAGTGATAGCGGGTTGAGTAGGAGAAGGGTAGGTATGGGGTCGGGGATGGAGTTGGAGAGGGAGGGTAGTGTCATTAGGATCAAAAGTGCGATGGATTAAATCGTTCAGGGAAGGTGTTGAGTTGTTGCCGCGACCATCATTGATTTAAGTCAATTTTTTATTTTGGACTTTAGGTTATGTATGTATGACTATCTTGGGAAGCTATTACTTAAACCTCTCCACTTCTGTATCTCTCCTCTTATTCCAATTTGCTTGTCGAGTCACTTCGGCTTTTGCCCTCATCCTCTCCTCATCTCCTTAACATAACCTTCCCAAACCACCCTCTCTTCTTCCCCCAAGCTGGGCACGCTCTTCAACTCCCCCTGCGGTATCAAATTCCACGCCCACCGCGTAAACGCATCCTTCCACAACTCGTCGGCGATTGGTGGGTTAAACATGATGATGCCTTTCATGGTATAGTGCATGGCCTGCGCCAAGTGTTGGGGCAGGATCACGTGGTTGGGTGCGACGTGCATGATGGAGAGGATGGTGGTGTAAGTGGATGCGGCGGTGGGTGCGAGTTCGGGCCAGTCTTGGACGGGGAGGGGGATGCGAGGTGAGCGCGGGTGGGGGTTTGGTAGAAGCAATGTTGTGGTTAATGCGGTTGTGGTGTTGGGAGCGTGGTGAGGTTGTTGTACGAGAGAAGCGCTGTATTTACGGGCAGGAGATAGGAGGTTTAGAGATAGCAGGTTAGCGAGCTAGCGGCTAGCGCGTAATGCAGCGTGCCGGAAGTGTAGGTGAGATAATATGTGTGGCGAACTCATATTGCGAATGAATTTTTATTGTGACACGTCACATGCCTCTACGAGAATGGTTTGAAGATATTCTGCTGTATGGGTGTTAGAGATGCGAGTAGTACACAAGAGAAAGAGTTTTTCTTTGAATGTCTGGACATTGGCTTCTTGCATCATTGCCCTAAGGTGCTTATCTTCGATGTTTCCGCCTTGTATGTCTCTCCTCCCACTCAATTCATTCATCAACCCTGATCAACTTCTCCTCCCCTCTTTTCATCATCTGCCCACACCCCAGCTCTGTCCCTCAATAAAAGCTCACAAACGTCAGCCCTTCAATCTCCTTCATGTACTCCTCCCAGACTACCCTCTCCTCCGCCGACAAGCTAGGTTCGCTCTTCAACTTGCCATCGGGGGTGATGTTCCACGCCTACCTACTGAACATGCTCTTGTTGAACTTGTCGGCGATTTCCGGGTTGAACAAGAGGAGTACATTCATAGTGTTGTACACGGCCTGCGCCATGTCTTGGGGCAGGACGACGTGATTGAGCGCGGTGTCCATGACGGAGGCGGAGACGTTGTACGGAGGCGCTTCGGTAAGTGTGGTCCAATCTTGTACGGGGACGCGCTGGGTGGGGGTTGGAGCTTCTGGGCGTGTCTGGTGGGGTGTCGAAGACATGGTTTTGGTTGATGAGGGTGAAATATTGGAGGGTGAGGAGTGTACTTTGTTGAATGAGGGAGGGCAGTATTTATGTTTACGAGGTGGGCGTTGGAAGTGAGCGAGCTAGCGACTAGCGCGTACGAGCCTTGCTGGTAGTTGAGAGAGCGAGTGTGTGCTGTGGTTTCACTGAGACGCGAGGCTATTCATTACCGAGCGGACGTTGAGCTGTATTTTTCATGAATTTAGAGGGAACGTGCATGCCGATAGAGGTGTCATTGGGGTTTTATCTTTCTCTTTGGGAATGCGCATTGAATTGGAATCTTTGGAGGCGGAAATCTTTTGTGGTCGACACATTTTGTATTGTTGTTAAGCCTGATCTGGCACGGGAAAGGTTGAAGACTTCCTTTTGTAACAACCCAATGCTCACTTCATACCCCGAGTAGATGAAGACCAATCGCTCCATTCATGCCTCTCATATCTCTACCTCACTCTCGACGTAATTCCGCTGCATCCAGCCCCGTATCCTCTCTTCCCGCCCTCCAAACTATGCTCAACCTTTCAAGAAAAACGCATCTCAAGAGGCCAGTCTTTGAACGTATCAATGCGTCCTGATACTAGGTAGCCCATCCAGATCTTGGTCTCCTCCAGCGTCAAATACGGCTCGTCCTTCAATCCGCCCTTGGGCGTTGATGTTCCACGCCTACTTTGGCGAACGCGTGCAAGAAGATTTGTTCGACTCGATCCGCCTCCATCTTGGCATGAAGGGTAAGAGCGGCGTGCAGAATTTCAGCGGTTGACTGCGATAGGATTTCGTACGCGGGGACTAGGGATAGGACGGTGGAGATCGCGGAGTCGGTGAAGGTGGGGTTTGAAGTAGACTGGCTCCACTCCCGTACGTCTCGGGTGCTGTTGGGGATAGATGGTTTGTAGGATGGCGCTTCGGCGGCTGGGTCAGACATTCTTGGGTATGTGGAAGAAGTTAAAAATGGCTGATTGGTATGGAGAAAAGTTGGACTAGCGGAGGAAGAGAAAGAGGTCGTTATGCGTAGATATTTTAAGCTGTAAGGTAAGGAATCTAGCTTGATGAGAGCGACAAAAAGCAGCTCGAATTCGTAGGTGAGAGCGGGTATGTATGGTGAGATTGGTAGTGCAGTTTGTTTCCACTTCACGTCGACACCTGCATCGCGAGTCAAGTAAGAGACTTTATGAGGGCGTTGAAGCTCTCAAATGCTGATATTTCATCCTTTTCATGCCTTCTCCATCTTGTTCTCTTCGTCAGAAACATCGCGCTCGACAGTCGCTTCCACCTTCTCCGTCATGAGCTCCTTGACACCCTTCAAGGAAGCAACAGCAATAGTCGCAATCGCCACAAAAGGCACAACACTCCACCATCCAAGCCTGTACGCTCGTGCATACGACCAATAACTAGCCTGCCACGCAGCTCTCATGATTTCCGCATTCGCACCCGGCACGCCCTGACCTTTGGCGGTAGTAGCTGTAGCGCCCTTCATAGCCTTTAGCAGAGCGGCAACAGATGATTGAGGCAGTCCTGCGGCAACTGCTGCGCCGCCGACGTCGGATGCGTAGTGTGTTGCGATGCGAGAGTTAATGACTGCGTAAATGACTGCTGTGCCGAAGGCGCCACCGATGGCACGCGCTGAAAATGCTAAGCCAGTCGCGGTCGATAGGAAGGCGTGTGGTGCTGTGAACTGTACGCATGCAACAAGCAGTGTAAGTGGACCAGCACAGCCGATACCAGTGAGAACAGTGAAGACGATTTGAGGAATGTCCCAGCTTGGTCTAATGCAAGCATAACAAATAGATGCAACAAGCATTATGCCAAAGGTCACCACAAGAGGTGTTTCTAGTGTTGATGTTAGCAAAAGTGCGAAGGGAAAGCTTAAATGGGCAACTTACTCAAATCCTTGAACCTTGTCGCATACCACGAGACTATGACAGCAACCACGGCTGATGGTATTTTGTAAGACAGTTGCCTGATGGCAATGTCCCAGGAGTTATCTTCAAAGCCCAGGTTGAGGATGATCTGAGGTGTGATAGCGTTGACCGCAGAGTAGTAAATCCATCTGTGTCCATTATTAGCGGTTTGCAAAATTGTATTTGCAGTCAAATCTCACCCTTCGACCGTGAAGGCGAGTGTTGACAGCCAAAAGTTTGGGCCACTGGAGAAGAAGACATGCGCAACAATCCCATCAGATCTTCCCTTCCACTCATACATGCAGAAGGCGACGAGGAAAATGATCCCGACCACGAGATTAGCATAGACATGCGGGTTGCTCCATTTGTAAGCACCACCAGCCCAGTTGAGCGAGAGTAACAAAAGCGTTGCAGCAACGATGATGAGGAAGCAGCCGATCGGGTCGCATGCCCAAGTCCATTGCTTGAAGCTCAAGCGTTGGTAGTCAAAACGTTTCTTCGGCCAGTACAGAGTGAAAAGACCAAGCGCGGTGAAGCCGTGTAGCGCAAGTTGGATCCAGAAAATGTATCGCCATCCTGTTGGGCTGATATTTGCCACTGCACCAGCTGCCAGGCCACCAACACTGCATCTCTTAGCACGAGCTTGAGCTGAAGATACCACGATTGTACTTACAGACCACCCATGGTTCCAGCAAATCCTGCAAGTCCATTGGCAAGTGCTCGATACTTCATGGGCAGAACTTCGGATGGAATGGATTGGACTATGGAGATGGTCGCCAAGGTCGTGCCAATGAGGATGCCGCCACCGATTAGCATGCTCATGGAGGTAGCCTTGGCGCAAATTATGCTTCCAACACAGGCGATGAGAGGTGGAATGGTAGCGAACAGCTTTCGATCCAGTACATCAGATAGTCGACCCACTAGAGGCGACAGGACCGACTGCATCAGAAGTGGACCCTAAACATCATCAGACCTGTCATTCAGTAATGTCTAGGGGATTTACCTGGATGACCCAACTAGCGATCGCGGGCTCGCCTAGCTCACGGATGATGAAGGACAAGACGGAACCTGCTGCTACAACGACAAATACTTGCGACATAACTCTACATGGGTGTCAGATTTGATGGAGATGCAAGAGAGAGACGGGATCATACGCAAAGCAGCATACGAAGACGACCGTCCATGATCTCCACGACAGATCGATATGTCTCGCGTCCTCGGTGACTTCTTGCTCGATAGGTACAATATGAGCACCGGTATGCGCTTTATGGTGTTGGCGCTCATCATGGCTGCCCTCGATGTGCGCGTCGCTGTCTTTGGTTGCCATGACTGCTTCCTGATAAGCTGAATGGATGAAGAAAGAGGCACACAGCGCAGTGGGAAAACGGGAGTCAGTGAGGTAGAAGAGAATATGTAAGCTAAAAAAGACTCTTGCAATTGGTCACGGGAGAAGTCGTGTCATGCATCCCGGCAGTTATGGGCCATCCAGTGATCTGGTACTCGAGGCACCCCACGGATGAAGAGATCCGTATCAGAAGGCGGGGCCCCAGGTCAGGAAGCATGCATGCTGATCGCTCGCTTGTGCTAAATGCGGAGAAGAGCGTCGCTAATTTTCCGAAAGGCGCTTGCCCCACTGGTGGCTGTCATGTTCAAGAACGGGAAGTCGACGATGCTTTCTCCATGATGCAATGTCCTTTTTGCGATGTTGTTGCTGTGGTTGCAGAAGCCACGATGACCGTTGAAGTGGAAAGAGGGTTCGGCATAATGAAGGACCGACCCTGCCGAGGCTCGCGACTTTTGTTGCGTGCCCGCGCCTCACCTCCAAAACCTCAACTTCAACATCAACATCAACACCAGCACATCCGCCGCTCGCCATTTGTCGCTCGCCTCACTGGAACCGGCTGACACCATCTGAGCAGCAACTAGACGATGCTATGAGCAAACCAACTCCTCTCGCCGGGCGCCTTGTGCCTCTGCGGACCAAAGACGAAGTGCGCGCCAGCCTCGAGACGCAGAGTGCCTATGTCATTGAAGTACCGGCCAAGGTTGCCAACGCTGTCAAGGAGTGAGCTCCTCACTCCTGGTACAGTTCTTGATCACGTGCTAACCTCCCAGTGCCGTGCAAGCCGCCATTCCCGACTTCAAGACGTCGGAGATCTCTCACCTGCGCCGCGTAGTGCAGTTCAAGTACCTGCCGCCGTACCTGCAGAAGCAGTTCTATCCGCCTTCAAGGCTTCCGAGAGGTGATGAAGATAATACCGCGACCCCAGTATTATTATCTACATCCCCTTCTCATTCTCCTTCCCCTTCCCCTGCCCGTGATTCCTCGTCTTCCCCACCACCTATCAATGACTGCGAAGACCTTACTGAACATTTCGATCTAGTCCGCTTTTTCCTCATGTGCCCTACCAAGCATATCCAGCATGCCGATCTCCTTGCTCTCATCCGCAAATGCCCACCGTTCGACGCGAAGAATGCGATTGCACCGAGGATCTTCTACGTCACTGTTCCGGTATTGGCTCCCACATCTGCCGAACAGGCAGCCATGTGGTCCGACAAGTACTGGCCCATTTCGTACAAGAACACGAATCCTTATGGTCCGCATCCGAGTCTGGTTCAGCGCAATGCGGCCGAAATTGAGGACGAAGCCGGCGGCTGGCTTGCACTGGCAAACACGGCGGGAAAGCAGATTGCGGAGAAATGTTTGGGCGAGCAGATTGGCGTCGTGGTAGTTGACCGTTCCAAGGCAACACCTGCCGTCATTGCTGTTGCAGGGGACTGTCGCTGGCGCTCGCCTACTGGTGATACCGAAGAGCAGACGGGCACTGGCAACGTCATGGCCCACGCCGTCCAGCGTGCCATTGCTATGGTTGCAAAGAAGCGACTCCGCGCTGCCGGCACCGATCCCGCTCTACTTGATCGCTCGCTCTTCTGCGACAGCCCCCTCACCGAAGTCGAGAAGGAGTACTACGAGAGCGATAACATCGCCTCAAGCGGCTACCTGTGCGTCGACCTGGACATCTACCTCACCAACGAACCCTGTGTCATGTGCTCAATGGCTATCTTGCACTCACGCTTCCGCCGATGCATTTTCTCGACACGCATGTCACACACTGGAGGCATGACGTCCGACAGCATCGACCAGGAACAATCGTCCGGTGGGCTCAAACACGGCCTGTTCTGGCGACCTACCGAGCTCAACTGGAAGTTCTTGACCTGGGAATTTATGGAGGACGCCAAGTCCAAGAAGGACAAAAAGGACAGGCAGGGTGGCGTGGTTGCCTGCGGGGACATGCTGCATGCCTGAAAAGCGATCAACGACTTAGGTTGCATTGGATACGGGGCATTATACCGGCGCATTGGCTAGATGACGGGACCATCATACCCGCAAGAGTTACTGTACAATAGACTTATGATGCACATGACATAATGAACATCCCATGATTTGCAAATCTTTACGCTCATTTGAACTCTGCGTTCGAGTCAACGAAATTGGTTATCCCACAAATGGAGCATCTTGCGCTCTACGCGCCAACAAAAATTCAACGTAGACTCTAAACCACCCTCCCTAGTATGATATAACACTGAACGCCCATGATCATCCCGCCGAATCTCATCCGCGCCCGCTTTAATGAGCATGTTCACGATATCCTTCCATCCCTGCACACACATACACATGCATCAGCGGCGCTGAATCCCCACAACACTCATCTACATCCGCCCCGGCTTGAATTGTTAGTTTGGCAACTGGTGTTTGATAGCATCGACAGGCGTAGTGCATCGGCGTCCTATCCTTGTCGTCTTTAGGATTGATATTTGAGCCTGCCGTGAGGAGGTATTTGAGGGTTCTTTATCTAGGCGTGGATGGTGAATGTCCCCGATTCGTCTGCGAGATTTGGGGATATCACGGCGGCGAGGAGGAGTTGGCGGTAGTGAAGGATGGAACGGTGGGAGAGGTGGAGTTGAGAGTGTCTTGGGCTTTGTCTTGAAAGGTTGGGGATGTGTTTGAGAGGAGGAGATATGTGATGATGAGGGACTGGGAGGGGCAGGTTGTGCATGCAAGATGTAAAGGAGTCATGTTGTACTCATTAGAGCTATTTGACCTTGATACCTTGCTACAACAGAAATGCTAATACTGCAGCTATATTTACGAAAGCTGCAGTATTCAAGAATCTTGCTAATTATATGTGCAATCCTCTATTCTGCATTCTTGATAGAAATTAGGCCCCTTTAGATTTTGGCACGCTGTGTGTAGTTAGGAGGCACCGTCGTACCTCAGAAGGTTGAGTGCTGCGCCTAATTCCAGGAATGAGCATACAGCAAATAATAATCTAGCTTTAACGTGAGGCTAGAAGGCTGAAAAAAGGTAGAACGTCCTACAATAGGCTGCCGTCCACTAGTCTCCAATATGTGTATAATTCCATTTAATAACTGCTAGGCTAGGTGCATGCAGCAACGTGTAAGCGGTAGAGTAAACGAGGTTGCAGACAAGAATAAGATACAAAGGGCGTTCAGCCCAACACAATTACTAGGTAAAGAGTGGGCATAACAAAGTAGGACATGTTAGATTAGCCACGCCTTATGGCTACTTCCTAACATGCAAGGTGATGTGATGAGTACGTTATAAAACCTTAGGTCCTCCCGTATTCTTTGCAAAGAAACCATCGCTATCTACTTCCTTCTGAACCCTTTGCGCAAGCTGGCGCATGTTGGGCTTTAGACTACCAAAGTAATCCTGGCTATAGTACTGATCATTCATAAATACTGGTAGATGTGTCTCTGGTAGCAATCCATTGGCTGTGAAGTTGGCAACACTGTCTTCTATCTTAGAGATGATAGATTTCATTGCGGCATCAGTTTGCTGGTCCACCGTGGAGGAAGGATAGGTCATGACCACTGCTAAGATGACTCGATCGACATCGTCATCCAAATCAAGTAGATCGCCGCCCTCTTCTCGAGCTTTCCTTGAAAGTAGTTTTGGTATAGGTTGCGTCGGCATTAACGACCAAAAGTTTGGTATGTGTTTGATCGCCCGAACTTCTGAAAGCCAAGTTTCAATATAGGACTGATGGACCTCCAGTGTATGTTCTTCGTATGGGAGAGGGGTTGCAACAGTGCCGATTTGGGCCACAAGGCCTGGGATCTGTGTTTGGCTGTTGGCGTTTAGAAAATCCGAATATAGACGGACGGTTGCCAGGTTGATGGTTGGTTTCAATGAAAGAAATTCATCAAATACACCTTGGTTATCAGGACCGTCGTAAAATACGTAGATAAGCCAGGAGACGGTATCGTCGGTGCTATTGTATAGGACATTCGGCTCCACAGCTGCCTTTGGATGCTGCTCGTAGTTTCTTGTAAAAGAAGCAATTGCAGACAAAATAGGGGCGGTGTCAGTGACATTACTGTAAATCAATGTTCCGCCCCATATCTAATGATCATGTTAATGAAATGTCAAAAAGGACCTATTATGGGGCAAATGTCTTACGCGATCCATAGGTCGAGCTCGTACAATGAACGTTGTTACGATACCAAAGGGGCTCCCACCACCCTTGAGCGCGAGCATCAGATCTGGATGACTCTCATTGGAAATCTTGACGATTGTGCTATTAGGAAGGACCATTTCCGCTCCGACAATGCCGCTAGCTGCCCACCCGTACTGTGTGCTAAGAAAGCCTAGGCCGCCTATTGAGTGTTAATAAACAGCCTTACATAGACAAGATTTAGTAAGCAGACTGTCACCTACCTCCAAGGAGGTAACCCCCAACGCCGACATTGCCAACGCGGCCACCAGCCACTGTTACCCCTAGCGGCTCTAGCGTCTCGACGACTCTTCCCCATCTGTTACCCGATCCAACACGAACGGTATTTGTTTGTTTGTCGTAAGCAACTTCATTGAAATTACGGGTTGAAATAATAGGTCCGTCAGATAATGACGACCAATCTGGGTTAGGATTATGACCACCACTCTTGATAGCAAAGCGTGAATTACTCTCCTTAAGCGTTTTCACGACAGTAGAAACCTCTTCTAGAGTTGACGGGGTGACGATACAGCCTGGTCGTAGAGCAGAACAAGCGTTTGACCAATAAAGAGCCTGTTCAAGATCATAATTCGAGGTAGACGTATTGGGTGGGTCAAACCAGACATTGACTCCGGCATTTGCAATAGCCTGACAAGCTGAGATATCTTTTGGACGTAGGACCGCAGCGTTCACAGCGGAACTTAGGAGAAGCGCGTAAGAAAACAGAAAACCCATGTTGCGTGTAGTTCTAGTTGACGAGACTTCTATGAACTTATATATCTCGCAAAAATGCATTACGTAAAAAAGATAAATAGAATCAATCTAATAAAATTCGGGTAGTAGTGGTTCCGACCCGTGTCCATGGGCTGCTCGTGATTAGTGGAGAGAATGCACTATTCTAAATTTGCCCTTACATGCTTCAAAATCAAACATCTAGAACTGTCTGTTTTCAACCAGTAGATTAGTCGTCCAATTATACGTGTGCATTTCTTTTGTCGATTTAGCAAACTAGATCTCTATGCTTCGTTATGAACAGCTAGTGGAATGATGTCTCGCCGATATCTTACTGTGGTAATGGGCAAAAGTTGTGACGGTGGAGACAGCTCTGCAGGGATTTTGGCACAGACTACTGCTAAGATTGTCACTAACAGGAGAGCATGCCGATTACACAGACCAAGATGTCCACCGTCACTGCTTTTGCCCAACATTATAGCATTTTTTTACGGTCCGTTGTCGGTATACGGCTGTTTTTTTTTTTTGCCTGAGCGTTTTTTTATCATCGAGCTCCTCCTCCATTCGGAAGAGTTTGAGATACTCTGTTCACAGACAATTTTGTTTTCCATATAATTAACTGCGAACAGAGGAGCGAATTAAAGTATAAGGAACAAACTTACAACAACTCTAACATCTTCTTCGTGGTCTGCCTCCTGTGGCTTACCTAAAGCCCTGATATCTCTGGGTGCCAAGAGCCCAGATCGAAATAAATCGTCCGGAGGTTAATATATAACCTTGTGAGCTTATCATACCTAACCTTATGTAGTAATATCTAATACCGGATGTCGTTATTTACGAGCCGGTCGGCTGTTTGCTCTGAATATATCAACGTAAGGAAGCATTATAGCGAATTGTATGCTGGGAGTAAGGCCAAGTAGGGGAAGAAAACCGATGGCTAGCTTCTCATCCGCTATCCGTTGCTTCCGTGCCGGCTGGATTTATGCATAGTTATTAAACGCCAAGATTTTTTTGGAAAAATATATAATCGCCCTTCGCCCCCGGCTCTTCTAGGAGACCATCACTTCTGCTCTGTTATTATAAAATTTCTTAGAATTCTTAGCTGGTGCAACTATGCATTACGTATCATTAGCTCTCTTTACTACAGGATGGTCCACTCTGACGGCTGCCGCACCATATACCCACAATCGCCAGGGTTGGATTGACTTTGCCCCTGTCGCTCGCGGCCCGCGCAAAGAGGGAGCAGTTGCGGCAATTGGTAACGACATATACCTACTTGGTGGCCATATAAAACCAACAGGCCAAGTCATACCAGTCGTGGACTGGGTCGAAGTCTTCAATGTTGAGAAGAACTCCTGGAGAAATGCCTCAAGTTTGCCTGAGCCCTTAACACACCTCAACAGCATCGGCGTTAATGGACGTCTGTACGTACTAGGAGCCATGGAAGTGGTGGATTCATTCTGGAACGGTACTCGGAAAAGCTGGGAGTACGACCCCATCACGGACAAATGGTCGGATCTACCCCCTATACCAGATGTACCCCGAGGAGCTTCTGCTATCGATGCCTATGAGAACACCATATACATAGCCGGCGGCTCTCCTTGGCTGTCCCTGACTGGAGCCAGCGCAGAATCGACGACCGCAGTATCGGCTTTCAATATCGAAACTCGGACGTGGACCAGCTTGCCGGATCTTCCCCGAGCCTCGTGATCACTTCGGAGGAGCAATCAAAGATGGTGTATTCTATGTCACTGGAGGGAGGAGCAAGGGTGTACAGAATGTCCACGACGATACGTTTGCGCTGGACTTGAAGTCCGAAAACTCTACCTGGGTTACCAAAGCAAAGATGCCAACGGCGCGCGGCGGGCAACTTACATCTTCTGTGGGGAGTATCGTGTATACTTTTGGAGGGGAGAGCACAGTGCAGGTGACAGGAAATGCGGTTGGTATCTTTAACCAGACGGAGGCCTATGATACAGTCAATGACGTTTGGTATGAAATCGACACTGTGCCTTTCCCGCGACATGGGACCGGAGCGGTATCCGTTGGAAACTGTAATTTTATTGTAGGAGGTGGAACTACTAGTGACATAGTGGTATCTACTCCCACAGATGCGAACACAGCTTTCTGTGTTTAGAGTCAGAATTAATAAAGGGCGGGATTGGAGTTAGAGCTAGCCAAGCAATTACTGCTAGTATAGCTACGTAATTCCGTCTACCACCTTGCCAACAGGATTACCTCTCCAATCACAGAAATCAAATACGCTTGAGAAGCGAATACGCCAGCGGTAGACATGGAGTAATCCTAGCACCCTGAATTGAACGGTGTGCCTATTGACATTAACTACTTAAGTATTGATCCAGTCCCGAAACACTTATCATACTGGATAGGGAGTTTGACAATTTGGCACCTGCTTCCCGGTACATACGACCTATTGAGGCTCTGCATTGCGTCGTTTAGGGCTGCTGATCAGTTGACTAGCACGAGCTACCTAAATATATACATCAGAAGGGAAGGAACGGTAGGAGTGTATCGCTCGCGTTGGCCTTTCGATCTCGCAAGAGTGTTCTATCTGGCTTCCAGCCCATGATACTTGAACGACATCCACGCCTGCTTGGAGTGGGGTGCGATAAAATCCGGAGGCATAGTGCATGACATGGGACAAGATTTCGCGCTTTGCGAATCAAAGCCCATTGTTAATATCGGCATGGTGATTAGGTATGTGCAGCAACCATTGAGTCCAATGCTCATATCTGCGTCTCTGAATAACTTCATGTTACTATGTATTGAATAGTGTGTGTTCGGCGTGATGCTCAAAGATCGGTCTAAGCATCAGTCCGTCCAAATCATTAGTCCTTCCTCCAGGCGGGTATTTAACCGGAGCTCCCTTCGCAATCTCAACTTCTGTTGAAATACAATTATTTTACGCAAGCCTGAGGGAAAAAAAATCGGGATCGTCTGCGACTTCATGGATTGAAATTTCTCATTCAACTTCAATTTCGGTTGTAGCACGATCATCTTCCACGATCGTAGGAGAAGAGGGAAGCGGTATATTCTCAGCTGACACGGGCGTATCTACCACACCACGTTCTATCAATAGCTGGGCAACATTGCCTGCTCCAACCTCTCGGCATATGTCAAGTGGTGTGTGTGTGGCCAGCGGCGTCGCGACTGTCTGGTGTTGCATCTGCATCTAGAAGAAGTGCCACGATGCGTTCATTTTCAATCCAGCAAGCCGAGTGCAGTGGAGTCACACCGTCAGGCGTGTCGTAGTTTGGCTTTGCACCGTGTTGTAGAAGAAGCTCGACGATACCTGTGTGGTCGTGCCAGCATGCATAATGCATGGGCGAGCAGTTCCGGCGATGCTTTAGCGCCGAGCACTCAAGTGCGAGCGACCAGCCAAGGGATGAATTGCCGGGGAAATTCGCATCGGCGCCGGAATCGAGGAGCAGCTTGACGAAACTCTCATGGCCAGTTTTGACTACAGTCATAAGAACCGTGCCGAGTTGTTGATCTCGTTCAGTCGTGCTCGCACCAAAATCTAGAAGAGCCTTGCCAAGCGCCAAATCATTATTATAAGCTGCAATGTGTAGAGGTGTGCCTTGCCCCGCCCCTCCTTGGTCATTTATGTTTGCACCATTTTGAAGAAGCACTCGGACGGTTTCCACAGACCCACAATACGCCGCCTTGTGCAGCGGCGAATTGCCCATCAAGTCTTGACTATTGATACTCCCGTCATTTGGCAAAAGCTGCTTTGCAATGTCTCCCCAGTTGTGCGGAGCGACATGGTGCAGAGGGAGCTCTTTACGGGCGTTCCGGACTGAAACACTGGCGCCGTGTTTAAGGAGAAGCTCGACAATTGCTTTATGGCCTTGTACCACCGCTAGATGCAATGCAGTCTGTTTTTCGTCATTTTGGTGGTCTACCGAAGCTTTCCACTCAAGAAGGATCTCGAACACAGCCTGATTACCTTCTGATGCAGCGATATGGAGTGGCGTTGTACCGTCTGAGGTCATGGCATTTGGTTTGGAGGACTCTTTCGAGAAGTATTCGAGCAGCACTGTCCAGCCTCAAAAAGTGCTGCTAAGTGCAAGCCAGTGATTGATCTTCCAAGCTTTGACAACGCGCCCGGCGTCGGAGCGAAGTTGGCTGTGTTTGGTACATTCCAGCGCTTCCGTAGAAACTCTCATCATCCTGTGGTAGTGCAGATGGAGCCATAACAGCATGATATCCCTCAATATTGTGCTGCGTATTTGAACAAAGCTCATTCCCGTGTGTTTCACATCTGGCAAGACCGGGATAGGTTGGACCCCAGATATTGAACGAGAGATGCGTTGCGCACTGAGTTGCTATCATGGTCTCAGCATTAGGGAACCAGGTCTGTTTTTTTCGAACAAAATACTCTTGAGTCGTCTGGTGGACCAAGCGGATCACGCCGCTACCTTGATCAATTGTCACCAGTCCAGCACACACAGAGACCATATCGTCTAACTCCGGGCAATTGTCGCTATCAAGCTCACATTCACCTTCTTCCACTCCAAGTGCTTCCTGGAGCTCGGTCGCTGTCATCTGTCGCTTGGCATACACTATCCACGCGAGAACTTGTTTCGCTAGTTCAACCTGATCACCAATTTGGCTCTCAATGCGTTCCATGGCCGAAGCATACGCCGAATCATACGCGCCCAAGCCGGTTGCCAGTCTCTTTAGGGTTTCTCGGATTGCTTTCACTGATCTTTTTCCAAGCAGGGAGTCCAAGTGGAGTTGCGCTAAAAGGAACCTTGAAAATAGGTTAGTTTTGTAGCATCCACGTTAGGCAAATCCATACTCACATCCCTTGGACCGAATCTATGATCCTGGACTTGATCTCGTCCTGGAGCGACCTCTCCAGTTTGGCGAGCTTGGATTTGCGCTGTATCTCCGTTTCGAGATACATGCGGACATCTGCGTTGCTTGCAATGATCTCAAGCGTTTCAGCATCACCGAAATGCTCGACAAGCTCTGGAATGAGTCTCGACGTAGCCATCAACTTGACTTTACACCCTTTCTGCGATTGTGCGAAGCTTGTCTGGAGATCGGCAAGCAGTCCCAGCGTCTCGATGCTGGCATCGCACTCGTCTAAAGCATCCAAGACGACCAAGACCTCACGGTAAGTAGATAGTTCGGCTCGAAGAAGTTCGAAGAGCTCGTCACGTTTCGGACGATTCTGGCCGAGTCCATATCGTTCGTAGAAGAGATCTTTGACCGCTTGGGACACTTCCACTCGCCTCTCCATGAGCTGTTTCAGAAGGCTGGACAGGATGCCATCCACCGTTTGGTCTTTCTGTCGTTTGAAATGACAATAAAAGAATATTACTGTCACGTTGCTGTATTCCCTGAAAGTTTTCCTCAAGTCGGCTATTACAACAGATGCCAACACAGTCTTTCCTGCTCCAGGAATTCCTGGACAAAACAGTGTGCAATTGCGGACTTCGTCCACCCAAGTTGTATACTTCTTGGAATCCAAAAACCATTGACATGTGCCGGCCTGATGACTGGAAATTTTATCATAGTGTTGTGAAGCGTGGTCAATAGGCGAGAGCCAATCGAGCATCACAAGCAGATTGTTTGCCATCTCCTTCTCCTTCGTTGCCTGCCTCAATGAACTGAGGTCATCTTGTAGTTGAGTCTGTTTATCTTGAATTGTAGTCACGGCCCCTTTCAGATATCTAGCGTCGCTTTTGTTGCTAGTAGCGTGCAGTCTCAACAGAGATTCCAGTTCCCGGATTTGCTTATCACTTTGTTTGGAGCGAATGTTGATCTCTTGGAGCAGTCTCGCTGAATTGTTGTCGAGAGACAGTATCAACACAGTCTTCTCGCTCTCGATTGCTTCGACAAGTTTCTGGACTTCTTTCTCCTTGAAGGGCCATCTTAACCTCTCTTTGGTGCTACTTTTAGCTTGGAGTTTGAGCGCAGCGAGCTCAAGAGCCGTCTGGAGTCGCGCAAGGGGCGAGGCGAGCAGTTCAACAGTCTCGGCCCATGCTTGCCCCTCTTCAGAGTCTTCTACCCCATCCCTGAGTGTCAAGAGGATATTGCTGCAGGCTCGCACCTGTTCACGAAGCCGTTTGCGATCTTCGGTGGCTCCTGCGACATCGCGAATGTATTTGATGACTTTCTCCGATAGTTGCAGAACTGCTATGATACTGGCAGCGGTTTCCATGTGAAGCGAGAGTGACAAGAGTCGCAACAACGCTGGTTTGAGTTGGGATCAGCTGATCAGTGCAAAGCCGAGGCTCGAGTGACCGTGAGAGAAGCAGTGACGATGCGGGAGAGGATGTGGATTATGGAGGGAATGTTTAAAGCGTGCGCCAGGCTGACGGAGGATAGCACCCATGGGTGCCATTTTACCAGGCAGACAAACTGCGCCCGAATCCGAGGCTGAGTGCATGCAGCGGGGTCAGTGGCGCAAGTGTTGCGTAGCGAGAGGTCAGAGTGCATGCGAGGCTGTCTCAAGCGCCATAACGGAGTCATGCACGTGCCCGCGCGTTGTCCCGTCACTAGCGCGTCATCCCTCATTCCGATTCCAACACGACACCGCAAGATCGCAACCACATAGCGCAAACATGCTACCGGACGAGATCATCGCGCAACTAAACACTGAGTTCCAATGCCGCGAGCAGCAGATACAGCAACTTGCCGCGCTCTACACAGTATGTCGTCTCCGACTGTACGCGACGCAGCCTAACAACCGCAGGCGCATCTTCCATGCCCATCATTTCTTAATGTCCACGGCCTTACAGCAACAGCCAAATCATCCCTCTTGCGGTCATACTTCCATCTTCTCGACACACCCCACACGATCATCAATGTTCGCGAATGCATCACTGCGCGACACGTCTTGGAGCGCATGGTAGCATCTTCTCTTGATGCACTAGATGAACATTACGACGAGAAGATCGACAGACGACCATACGCGCTGGACAGAGAACCTGAGCGCGCTATGCGTCAACCTCGCGAAGCTCCTCGAAGGGCGGGGGAAGTTTGTCCTGGTTCTAGATGCTGTAGACAAGCTTCGAGAAAGCGCAGGAACACTGATCGCAGCTTTGGGACGATTGGGAGAGTCGGTAAGTCTATACGGCACTCCGAATGAATATTGAGACATCTCTGACAATCCAGCAGATACCTAATCCTCTCCCTCATCCTCACAACCACCCTTCCCCTCCCACCCTCGACTCTACACTCTTCGAACACACCCTCGTTACACCTTCCAACCTACACCCGCACCCAGCTCTTCTCCATCCTCAACAACACACCGCCAAAAATCTTCGCCACGCCACCTTCCGAAGAGCAGTTTCCAGACTACACCCCCGACCTCGCTGCCGAGGACGACGCCTGGCTCTGGTCCCGCTTCATCTCCGCCGTCTACGACAGCCTAAGCAAGCACACGGGTCGCGACCTGCTCAGCTTCCGACGGACCTGCATGAAACTCTGGCGCCCATTCGTCGAACCCGTCGTCACCGGCCAATTCGGCACCCGTGACTTCTCGCGCCTCATCATCAACCGCAAGCACTTGTTCCAAGTCGAAGACGCCGTGCTTGACCGCATCGTCGCGGACGCCGAGCCTCAGGCCGCCTTAGAGCCCACGACGCCAAGTAAACGTCGCGTCGGCGAAGATGATGATCCACACGCTACCATTCTTCACCACACACCTCCGTCATCGCAGCGTATCTCGGCGAGCTACAATCCCCTCCAGGACAGACCGTTACATATTTCATGAAACACACAGACAAGCGCAAGGGCAAGCGGCGCGCGCCTTCAACGTCAGTGTCGAATTCCATGAAAGCTAGAAAAATATCTAGACATTTGCTTACGCCGTCGCCGTTTACGTTGGATCGACTACTCGCGATATTTAGAGCGTTACTAGATGGGGGTGTACCCCAAGTTGCGGATTTATACACGCAGATTGCGACGCTGACGAGTTTGAGACTGCTGGTTAGGGCGGGCGCGGGGAGTAACGATGCGCTTGAGGCCGGGGGCAGGTGGCGTGTTAACTTTGGGTGGGAGTATGCGAGGGCGTTGGGGAGAAGTGTGGGGGTGGAAGTTGGGGAGTATTTAGTCGGTGGTGTTGATTAAATTTCGTATCATGAATGTCCTTCAGATGGGAGGTGTTTACGAACTACAGCTACATTGCATCATGCCCTTGTACTTGGGCACGTCGCCGCAAAACCTTTCTTCCTCTGCCTCATCCCAGGCCCAGTGTTCTTCGAAGGGATTGAGTGCGAGCTTCATGATTTGCGGCAGGATTTCTCGTTCGCCTTTCTTTTCTACGCGGTCGATAAGTTCGTCGAGGATCCAGGAACGCGGGACGAACTAGACATTATAAATTAGCTTCCGAGTTCGCTTCATCGGTGAAGTACTTCGACATACCTTGGGATTGATCTTATCCATCGCCGTCCGTCGTTCTTCATCCTTCCCTTCGCCCCAATCCTCTTTGACTCTCGCAGCCCATTTACCCAGCCACTTCCCAATGCGCTCGCGACTATCCGCCTCCTGTCGGGGCGCCTCGCCCGCCCTGAAAAACCGGCCCGCGACGTCTTTCCTCTGCTCCTCGGTGTCAATCTCACTCAACTTCACGCTCGATAAGCGACGAAACGCATGGTGAAAGTCCAGCTCGAAAGCCTCCAGACAATCCAGCAGCTCAGACATGAGTTCCTCAAAGTCGCCGTCTTTCTCCGTCTTGAGCCCGAGGCGCAGCGTCATGAGACGGCGGTATTCAGCGAGGAAGACGGCTTTGTATTCCTCGCCTGCGGCGTCGATGACGGTTTCTGCGCGCTTGACCAACTCATCCGCATCATCCGCATGCACGCCCTTCTCCACGAAAACCTCATCATCAACCTTCGCCCCTGCGCCCATGAGTTCGCCAAGCGCTTCTCCCAAACGCACGAGATTCCACCAGATGATCGTCGGCTGGTTGCGGTAGCTGTACCTGAGCATATGGTCGTCGTGATTCGGCGTGTACGTGGGATCGAAAGTATCCAAAAAAGCGAACGGGCCGAAGTCAATCGACAGGCCGAGGATGGAAGTATTGTCTGTGTTCAGCACGCCGTTCATGAAGCCGTAAGCCTGCCATTTAGCGACAGTCAGAGCGTTGGCGCGCAGAATGGCACGGTAGAGGCGGGCGTAGCGGTTTTCGGAGTCGGTGCCTTCGCCTTCGAGGGTCTCTTTTGCGATGCCGGTGGTTGTCTTGGAGTGGACTTCCTTTGCATCGCCAGGCAGGAGTTTTGAGGGGAGCTTGTCCCACCCGCCATAGACGTGCTCTGCTGTGTAGTCGGCAATGGTGCGGAGGGTGTTGCGGTCGCCGCGCATGCGTTGGAGGTCGAATGTGCCGAAGCGTATCCAGGATTGGGCGAAGCGTGCTACGATGGCACCTGGTTCGATGCGCTCTCGCATAATCTTTGACCCGTTGTTTAGTGTGAGAGACAGCGCTCGTGTGGTGGGGATGTTGATGGCATTGAGGTACTCCGAGACGACGAATTCTCGGATCGAAGAGCGTAACACTGCTCGTCCGTCGGCAAATCGCGAGTATGGTGTCCTTCCCGCACCCTTCAATTGAATCTCGTAGCGAGTCTTGGTAGATGGGTTCGTCGTCTCGAAGAGAGAGATGGCACGGCCATCACCCAATTGACCTGCCCACTGACCAAACTGGTAGCCTCCATAGCACTGCGCCCAAGGATATATTCCTTCGTCTGGCTTCGACTCGTCCCATGTCAATATTTTCTTGCCTGAGACGACTTCTTTGAACTCGTCACTCTTTGCCTCCTCTTCACTTAGCCCGAGATCCTGCAGCGCACGCTGACTGACCGCTAGCAGCTCAGCTTCGCCTTGTGGGTCCGGCCGAACGTATGTGTATAATGCATCCTTGACCATGCGTGGCCCAAGTTTCTGTCGCGGCGAATCGTGGGACTCTTTCGGTGTGGGGAATGCGTCGTCTGCGGGGAGGTTCTGTGTGAAGACATTCGACTTTGGAATAGACCGGAGGGTATGTCGCTCGCCGCTACCGTTCGAGGCGTGGGGAGTATCAAGATGCGCCATGACTTGGTTAAGTCGCATCGACGGCGTGTACAAAGTACGGAATGGTGTCGCAACCAATGATGTCGAAACTGCTTTGGGTCGGCCAAATGCAGAAAGTCGAAGCATGGGCCTTGAAACTCAATCCGGGAGGTATTGGAAGAGAAACAGAGAAGAAGAGTTCAGATATGTCGGAGGCAAAGACATGACCGGCGCATCTGTCAGAGTGATGTTCTGGACAAGTGGGAGTGGCGTCATACCTCGGACCCTTACTCGCGTCCCCGCTAAGCACCTTTTTGGAGACTGGGCCCTGACTCGCGCAACTTTTGTCTTTGCACGTCTCGACCTCACTGCATACACACTAGCACCTTTTCAGTACACGACATGAAATGGAACTAGTTGCTCACTTCAGCTGCAGCTCACCATTACATAACTGGAGCAGATCGAAGGACAAGATTCGCTCAGCAAACTTTTCATCCTGTAACGCACCATGAACGGCCAACCTATCCCTGGCTTCTACTGGGACCCAGAAAAGAAAAAGTACTTCAAGATCCAGAGCGCGGCGGCATCACGAGACCTTAACCTGAAGTACTCCGCCCAGAACATCCGGAAGAAAGAGCGCGATGAGCGTGTGCAGAATGCCACAAGCGCGCGTATTCAAAGAGCAAGGAAAGAACGAGTGGTCCGGACCGACGTCGACAACATCACGCAAGCCTGTCTCGAGCGGGAGCTTGGCATCCGGAGACGTTCATTCTACGTGCAGAGCACATGGCCCGATGCTTGTATGTATGGCGTGTCCACGCGACCAAAGGTTATTGTCGAAGGACCCCAGCATACTCTCATACGTTGCTTCGACCGCGATCCGATTTCGAAAACTTTGTACATAGTGGAGGGCGACAACCGCATAAAGCGACGACGGGTACATAGAAAAGATGGACCACCTTTGCCTAGCCGTGATCTTGAAGACGACGGCTATCTTGAGGATCTTCCCATCAATGAGTACTCATTCGAACCCTGGGACGAACTTCAGCGAACCACATCTACGGTCTCGTCACTCAACTATCTACCAGCAACTGGTGCCCTAGCTACGACTACCTATGGCTCTGATAGACCCCCAGTAGTATATCTGAGCGATCCAGAAAGAGATGGGCCTTACGTCGGTCAGCAATTCACACCAAAAGGCTGCGCAACAATCTGGGGTGCTGCAGCGCGACCGACATCCTTCGAGCACTCTCCAAGCTTAACCAACACCATAGCAGCCTCACACGTCGAGCACCTCGCCGTCGCAGCATCAAATTCCATGCTAATCTTCACACGTTCCCAAAGCGGGTCCTGGGCCTCAACAACCCCAGTGTCATCCCTCGAAACAGACGTCCTAGCCGTGGACTGGATCTCCTACACCACGACCGCCCTCGGCTGTCGCGACGGCAAAATCCGCCTCTACGACGCCCGCTCCGGCGGCTCAAGCCACATCCTCACGCACCCGCACCCCATCGCCAAAATCAAGCGCGCCGACGACCCAACCCGCCTCCTCGTCTCCGGCCTTCAAGAGAGCTTGTTCCTATATGACATCCGCTTTCTCCAACGCACTAAAACCGCAGGTTCGAACGCGCACTACAATCAAGAGTACATGGAAACCCTCTACCCCGGCGGTCGAAACAGCTCAAAACGCCGCAAAATGACCCGCGTCGCGCAAAGGCACTGGTCCAATCCTATCCTCACCATCCCGCACTCCAACCTCGATGATCTCGAGCTGGACTTCGACGTCCATCCTCGACTAGGCCTGGTGGCTGCGGCGCAGAATTCGGATTCGAAGATCGCGGTGCGGGTGAGTAACTTGTGGACGGGCAAGATTGTGAAGGAGTTTGAGAGAGAGAGAAGGCCGTTGCGTAAGGGAGGGCGGGATGGGTGTGAGAGGATTCGCACGGTGAAATTCATTGATGATGAGACCGATGGGGGTGTGGTGTTGTGGACGGGGTGGAAAGGGGGAATCGCGCGGTTTGCTTGGTGAGAATGTGAGATATCCCCATCTAACAGTTCGACTACATCTTCAAGCCCGTCTAGCGCCTTCTGTATCAGGTTCGCTGAAATCATACTTCACCGCGATGATTTTTCCCGCTTTCAAGTTCTCTAGCGCGTGACTCACGCCTGCAAGACCACCTAGCACCAGCCCATGCGAACAGGGCGTGTATCATCCCTCCATCTCCCTCCGGAACATACCGCGAAGACAGATGAAGCCCTACTATCTCTACTCTCCGCACATCATCGCAACAATTCACCCACTGACATGTGGCATCTAGCCCAACAAGTGCCCCCGGGCCTGGTACACCCCTCTACCGGTACACCGACAGCCGAAAAATCATTGGCTCAATGTTTACATCCGCTCTTCATAGTACAATTCATACCTCACACACGTCTGCAACGCTCAGACCAAACCCTATCTCTAGTGGTGGTCTGACGACGAATTACTTTCGTCAAACGTGTGGCACGCTGATGTATCATGTTGCACAGCGGGTTCCAGGACGTGGTATTCTGCGGCTGGGCGCGGTGGATGATGCGAATCTTGCGGACGGGCGGTGGTGAATATTGCGGGACGGCGGGGGAGTATGGGTGTAGAGGGTGGAGCGGGTCTGTGTGGTGAAATGTGTTGGAGCTCGAGGGATGGATACGGATTCATCACAACTGTACTCATGCTGGAACTTGCGTATTATCAATTGCATACACTGAGATACCGGGGAAGGATGTGGTTCTAGTGGGGGGAAGGTATGCACTGTCGCAAGTCTCATGAAATGGATGCAGAATGTGAAGGTGTTTCTTCATTATGTTATTAATACACATTATAGTGTCCGTGTCCGTGAGTAAATCTGCATTATTCATACCAACAGCCATCACACAAGCTGCCAGTCACATCTCTATCAAACGCTATTCCACCAAGTCGTGTACCCATGAACAGGGCTCTACAACATGGTCTCGCTCAACTCGTCCGCCTCCTCCACAACTTCAACCTTGCACTTGCGGCTCTTCTTGAGATCATCGAACCACGCCTGGTCCTGATCCTTCACACCGCCCGGGAAGAACTCCTTGAGCAGCGGCTCGCCGCAGCCCTCGTACTTCTGCTCCAGTGCCTGGATAGCGCCCAAGACCTTGGTGCCGGTGATGACGTCTACAGTCTTCAGCGGGATGCCGTGGGCTGCGGAAGGACGAGGCAGGGCGACGGTTCGGATGTTGCCGATGGTGCCGACGCCCATGATGGCGAGGAGGTACATGGTGGCTGGAGTGGAGAGAGTCATAGATGCAGCGGCCAGCCAGAAGAAACCGACTAGTGCGCTGCCTAGGACGAAAAGCTCGAGGGAAGAGGTGTAATCGTACCGTGTGATCGCCGCGCCTGCAAGGTCCTCCAGGTTGTAGGTGTTCGCGTGCGTGTTGCGAATGATGAAGACGTGGTTGTGGCCGTTGCCGCGCATCAGTGCGTACGTCGCGTTCTTCCCGTTGTCGCGGCGAGCAGAAAAGGTCTGCGCCAGCCAGGCTGGCATCTTGGCGATGGCGTCAATAAAGAGGCCGCCAATAATGCTGAGAAAGAGGACCTGCCAATTGTTGTGCCAGAACATAGCGCATAACATGAGTGAAACCTGGGCACACATGACAACCTGAGTGCCTATGTCGGTGGTCTTGAGAGTCTGGTCCAGATCTAAAGCATCGAGAACCTCAATGGCCAGGCCGCCTGTCTTCGGTGCATGCTTTAATTCAAGGTCATGAAGGATGCGGGATAGCAGGAAGGAGTCGTTGGCGCGACCCTGAGCAGAGTTCAGGTTGAGGACTTTGCAACTCACCTCAGGCTTGGGGAGAAGCTCGGCGTTGCCTGAGACGGCGGTGACAATGGCCGAAAAAGTCCAGGAAAGCCAACCCATGCTGAAATAAGCCACATCATCCGCGGGACGAGTCGGGCTGACATTAGCAAGAGTCTTGGGCAGAATGGACTCTCCCATGATCAGGAAGAGGGCGACGAGAATCCCATATTGACTGCCGGAGACGCGGAAATCGATGAGTGACGTGAGAGACACATATGCCATGAGGACGAAAGCTGCCAAAAGCGGTCCAAGCATGCGCGAGTGAGACTGATATCCGCGGACCGAAGTCGCCTTGTTCGGAGGCAGAACGGAGGAAATACCGCCGTCACCCTTCACGTCCTTGATCGAATCCTTCTCAAGCTCGTAGGTAGTGATAGTGATAGGAATCTCACGAACCACCTTGGCGATGCCAGCTGCGCTAGTGGCAATCTTAGCTGCAGTATCACGCGTGGCCTTGATAGCGGATTCCGTCTTGGCTGCCAACACTTCACCAGTGCCGCCTAGCGGAATAGCGTCTTGGATTGGCATGCTCTTATGTCGGGTGAGCTGTGTTTGTTAGACTGACTCTGGTGTTTGAAATTGGATGTGGTTGAGAGGTTGTTCGGCGAGTCGGCTTTGGTTGTGGTGTGTGTGGTGAGTATGGCAAAGTCGAAAAGTGTATGGATTTTGTATTCCAGGGAGGGACGGAGCAGTGATTGCACATAGGCTGCGAACCTAGGCTTCCGCCTATGGTGCGGCCATACCGACGGTGGAGTGAAACAGTCTCAGGCTACAAGCCGTGAATGACGTATCGCTTTTAGTTGCGAGGTGTGAATGTCCAAACATTGTGAAGTATGGGTCCTAACCATTGTGGTGCGACAACAGTCTTTGTTGACGCATCCACTTTAGGTCTCGGTGTGCACCAGATCTGAGCAGGGCCGAGCAATGAACGGCTCAGACTGAAGAGAAGAGCTTCCGCCCGTAGTGCGGCGAGATGGTGATGGTGACGGTGGAGCGAACTGCAGGTACCTAGGAAGTCGAGTGGAAGCCCAAATAGCGTGAGGGTACAGCACTAGTCCAGGGCGTACCCTTCCCTTGCTCTTGCCGTTTCTGTCTTGAGGTCATAATAAGTCTTCATCACAACTCCCACCACCACCCTTCTACGTCCCCGCCTTCTTCCCCAACCCCGGCAACTTAACCTTCCCCAACTGTCTCCCCCCAACCTTCTGTACCTGCGCCACTGCATCCCCCAAAAGCACCCTGATCGCCCCCTCCAATCGCGTATCCTTCTTCCTGCGCATGTACAGCAGTACAATGCCCAGTATGAACACATCGACGGCAACATGCTTCAGCGCGGCCCACACCCACCGCCATATCCCCCGTATCAGGCGGTAGTGCGGTGAATGTGAGAACAGGCGCCGCGCTTCGAGTTGCTCGCGCAGGGCGGCGACCTCGGCGGTCATTTTCTGCAGTGCGAGCTCGACGCGGGCGCGCCATTTTTTGTCGGCGGCGGACTCGGGGAGGGGGCCGGGCTTTGCTGGAGCGGGGGTGGAGGTGAAGTTGGGCATCGGTATGGACTGTGGGAGTATGGAGCGCATGCGTGCGGCGGGCGTGGGGGTGTCGATGGGCATGGGGTTGAGCTGTGTGAGTTTGGGGTCTGTTTGGACGCCGACGTCTACTTCCACTTCCGCATCGTCGTTCGGGTTGTACTGGGAGTCCGGGGCGTCGACGAATTCCTCGCCGTCGATTTCGGCTTCTTCTTCTTCCAGCTCTTCCTCGCTCTGTGACATGGGGCTTTTGATCTGCAACGGGCCATCTTCGTCCTCCTCTTGCGGTCTCCTGTGATCCCGCCTACTCTCCCCCATATAAGAGTGGCTTGGCGGCATGTGCATCCCCATCTGGCTGAGCGTCTGCATAGGTGAAGACGACGACGAGGAAGGAACGTTGGACTTGACCTGGTCCCAAACAAACTCGAGTTCAGCAACAAGTTCGCGACTATCCGGCGACGGCGAAGCAAACTTGTGCATCGTGTCGATGAGTGTTGTTATGTATCTGCGCTTGGCCTCTGTGCGCGACAGCCCATTTTGCTGTTTCCAAGCATCCCTTCACATGTCAATTTCCCTGCTGGGATGGGCCATGTCGCGTGCGCAGACTTACCACTTCTCCCTTGCGCGCACGTCTTGCTCGCTGGAGCCGCTGGGGCGCTCCATGATGCCGTCCACATCGCCCTCTGCCATGCATCAGCCGCTGCTTCTGGGGGGTGTTGGGGCGGGTAGCGCGTACCCATTGCCTGCTTGTAGAGGCCATAGAGGCGTAATCGCGTCGCCGACGGCGGCTTCTGCGAGCCGGTGCGGATTTTGTTGACCGTGTTGAGCGCATGGCTGAAGACTCGATCTGCATCGGCATTGTATCAGTCAATGTCCTTCATCGTTGTAGTTCTTCCCCACCACCGACGTACCCACGGAGTCTGACATCACGAGCGTAGATTACGCGCTCCTGCTTGTAGGTGCCTCATGCAACAAAGTGGCGGTAGGCAATTATAGTATTCGAGTCGCGCGACGGGAAAGATTCACCCTACGACATCAACAAGCATAGATGGGACGAGAAGACGGCATGCATGATGCGATGAAGATGCGGAGCCGTCGCCCTCGTCGCGTAAGGCTGATAAGCCTCGGCATGGGGCACATGGATGCGCTTTCCGGCTCTGGCCCCTAAGCGAGTCATCATGTCTTCACGTGGAAATCATGTCCGCAATCTGCTTTATTTCGCGAACACGTCTAAATGCTTCTACGATTGCATCTTCACCTGCACTGTTGCCGTTTCTACTTTCGCCGTTAGCATCATGCTTCATGACACATGGATCTGAGTGCTCGCCTTCCATGAGATTCGCAAACACGCTGCCATCTTGTTCCTGCAAATGCGCGCCTACATATATCAGCATGCAACACAACATCCCCTTCATCACCTTCCCATACACGTACCATGAAACATCGGTTTATACTCCTCTCCATCTCCACTCTTCTCCACAGCCACAGGATGCACCTGCTCCCTCTCCGTCTCCCCAACCCTAAACCACGCCACCTTTTTCGGCAACAAACTCCTATCCTCTGTCTTATTGCGTCCCAGCATCCATCCCTCGCACTCCAGCACGCCGTCTTTCAAACTGAACTTCGCTGCATTGTCTGCGGTGCCGAGAGTAGCTTGGGGCGGTGAGTCTGCGCCTGCGGTGGGCGGTGCGATGGGGAGGCCGTTGATTTCGATTGTGAAGGGGGTGGGGAGAGTGTGCATTGTGGCGAGGGGGATGGAAGCGAGGAGAGTAGATATGATGGAACGGGGGAAATGCATTGAGGGGATTGTGTATATGGTTGGGTTTGAGTGGGCTGGTCTTATAGGTAGGTGGTGGCAGACGCTAGGCACCAACTTTGGGGTCAGGACATAGGTGGCCATGCGTACATTGGCTGCAAAGCTCCTATAGGAGACAGTAATTGGAAGGGAGTCCTGGAGCTTGAGTACACAGCGACGTCACGGATTGCATGTTGACAATGATCCCATAGTGCACTCCTGCTGGGAAGAAGGAGTCACCGAACTTGACCTCATTCACTTCGCAACGAGAGTTCCGAGGCGACCATGACGTTTTGTCTCAAGATGGGTGATGCAAGATATTTGAGAAATAGGCAATATGTCAGCAGCTATATGAACAGACGGCAATTACCATGCCATATTCGCAGCCTCAGTCGCACGATGCGGCCCATCAAGGAACTTATCACGGGTACATGCCGAAGACGTTTCACTGAGGCGGCCTGGAAATACCAGGATACCTAGTTATGCCTTCGTTATGCAGAACGCGTGTTGTGCAACTGCTTTTCCCTGTGCAACTGCTTTTCCCTGTGCAACACAGCCAACCGCAACATTCGCTAGGTGTTGAGGCGGTAAATCGGCATATGCCCCTGGATTTATCCGCTCATGTACGCAACACCAAGAGAGGTTCAACGGCTGCCGAAATTTGATTGGCTCATGTCGACGGGTGAATTTGCGGACGGTGTTTCCGTCTCCTGCACGCCTGATCGCGCGATGCGATGCAAAGTGGCACCTGCAAAGAAGCAAAAGGACCGTCTGAGGAGGCATCCGGACAACTCCGACCATCTCGTTCGAATGAAACGCCAGCACGTGATAGACCACAGGACTTGCCTCCTCCCTATTCCTGCCTCATTCCAGTAGCTGTCCAATGCGAGCGGCTGCACTTGAAGTGTCCAAGCCAGCCCGCCTGTGGTGTTTTGAAGATCCCGCCTCCACTGGGCATGATCGCCACCATGGCCCCGGGGCTTGATTGACTACGCTACGCTGATGCCAAGCACCAATGTCTACGTGCAACTGCCTTTCTGGGCGCTGACCCGCTCGCTAAGTCGCATCACGTCACGTCTCCTACACCAACCACGCGCCGAGGCGTATCTTGTCTCCTGTTACTGCAATATAAGAAAAGCTTGGTATTCTCTTGCCAAGAAGGCAGCGTGAAGATCATTGACCCCACGTCCGATCGCCTACTCCGAGTATGGCAGGTCTGCCTGTTTCATGATTTGTACCACGGTTTGCTCATGGACGTCAACCATGTTATCGCTCTTGATCGACAGTGTTCTAGCATGATTATGCAGTCTACTATACGGCGTGGCCGTCTTCGGCTGCTTTGCCCGCGAAACTTTGCAGATATGTCCGGGAATGGCCGCGCCTACATAGATCTACACAGGCCTTCTACACTGCACGGCGCCCGAAAGCAGATCTAACACGTCTGATTACACTCGCGAGACCTCGCCACCAGGCCTCACAAGGCAGAAGACGCGGCGCGGGAATTACTCGTGGCTGCGTGAAAGAGGTCGGCAACGAAACAGTTCTGCACTACGCTTAGCATAGCGCCGAAAAGTCTCCTAATATCGGCCGTGGCATTAAGGACTACACGGGAACTAGACGATCCACTTCGCCAACTTCCTCTTTGGCACTGTCACAGGCTACCCTAGAGCGCGCTTAAGCGACGGCAGATAAGTACCACTTCATCGGAGGCAAGGCACAACATGGACCTACATGTCCCCACTAAGCCAAAGAAGGTACTTGTAACTTTAGCAGCTCCAATCACTTCTCTGCCCAGACGTGATTAGACCCTATCTGGAAGGACCTGATCGTCCCCTGGCCTAATGACCTTCGAGCATCTACGACGACAGGACAGGAAGGTTGATGGACATCAGATGAAGCCATACACCACTGTAGCGACGCAACTGAAGTACAAATATCCACGGTGAACCTGCAACCCTCTCTTTGCAAACCAGTCCTTCACTACACACTTCTACGGCTACAGACACCTTCCAGCCAGCCAGCTTCAGACCTACCCTCAGCCTCATTCAAGATGCACTTCACAGACGTCCTCATTGCCCTCGCGGCTCCCGCTCTCATCAGCGCTGCGGCTATCCCCCAGGACCCTGAGTTCCCTGAGGGCGAGTTCCCCGAGGACCCCATCGTTGGCGGAACCACCGCCAGCGCTGGCGACTTCCCCTTCATCGTCTCCATCCAGCAGGGCGGAAGCCACTTCTGCGGTGGTTCGCTGCTGAACGCCAACACCGTCCTGACCGCCGCTCACTGCGCTGTCGGACAGACTGCTTCCAGCCTTCAGATCCGCGCTGGCTCTCTCGTAAGACATGCCATATTTCACCATCTCATCCAACTTCCCACTAACACCCCTTCCCAGAGCCGTACCTCCGGCGGAACCGTCGTCAAGGTGTCCTCCATCAAAGTCAACCCCTCGTACGCCGCCGGCACCTACAACAACGACGTTGCCATCATGAAGCTCGCCACCTCCATCCCCACCAGCTCCACCATCAGCTACGCCAAGCTCGCCTCTTCTGGCTCCGACCCTGCCGCTGGCACCGGCCTCACCGTCGCCGGCTGGGGCACCACCAGCTCCGGCGGCCAGTCCCTGCCCGTCAACCTCCTCAAGGTCGACGTGCCCGTCATCAGCCGCTCCACTTGCAACTCCAACTACGGCAGCGGACGCATCACGACGGCCATGTTCTGCGCTGGCCTGTCCCAGGGTGGAAAGGACTCGTGCCAGGGTGACTCTGGCGGCCCCATCATCAACACCTCTTCGCGCGTGCAGGTTGGTGTGGTTTCTTGGGGTGAGGGTTGCGCGTCTGCGGGTGCGCCTGGTGTCTACTCCAACTTGGGCCAGAGCAGCCTTGCGAGCTTTGTTGCTGCCAACTTGTAGACACACTTTATGAATGGATGAGTTATGGTTCTAAGTTGGAGAAGGAAGTGGTCTTGGTTGGTTGGAACTGATGTATGTCTCAGCCACAGATTAATTCTTGGTAAATACTTTTTCAAATGCGTCATTGAATTGAAAATTGTTTTTTTCTACACCTGAAAGCTGGGCTTTTTTTGCAAGTGATGCCTCTATGGTGATGATTGTTTGAATACTCTTGGAGCGGGCGCTGCAGGGGCAGTGGGAGCGTCTCCAGACGTGGCTGAAGTCGGGGTTACGCAGTTCTTCTTCAGCGGCTTGAACACCCTGTTTGACGGAACTGGATCCTGCTTGGCGGCCGTTCCATCCCACTCGTCATCTTCGTTTGGGGGATTGTGTGCACCGCCGCCCCAATGAGGGCGTCCTCTCACCTAGTCTCCATTTTGGATTCGGCTCAGATGCAGCTGGCTCATCTTCATCACTGATATTTGTCCGGTGGATCGCTCAGATCCGAGTCCGAGTCCTCGAGGATCTCCACGGAAAGGCTGAGAGGTGATGCTGTTGCTGCAGCTGCATCTCTTGCCGCATACGCAGCTGCCAACATTCTCTCGCCTTCTGCTGTGTCCTGGAGGTCGTCAGAGTCGAGAGAGGAGATGTCTGACTCTGGAGGGTCATCCGTGTTGGTATTCAATGTGCCCGCAGCAGCGAAGCTCTCAGCACCTAGATTGAAGTCGTTGCCAGGAGTTTGCGATGCTGGGGCTAGAGCTGGGGTACTGTTCATCTTGATTGCAGCGGCTTCAGGAGCGTCGTTCATGTTGCTGTCTATGTTGGTGTTGACTACGGGCTTGACTTGGGTGGTCGACTCAGGAGGGGCGTCTTCGATACCCTCTATGTCAGATTGATCGGAAGGCTGTGCTAGAAGCACGGTTTCAACCTCAGTAGGCAAAGAATCAGTGATGAACTCGGCAGTCCTGACAGGAAGTGCTAAAGAAGGATCGATTGTTTCGTCAGCGACAGGTCCTAAGGCGGACCCCGAAGACTTCGCGATCAAACCGTTGGTAGCAGGATGCTCTCGAGTAGGTACTTCAAGCTGGCTAGAAGGCTGTTCCAGAATCTCAGCCTCCACTGCATCCGGCGAAGAAGTAGTGGTGTTTTTGGTAGTCTCATCAGGAATTGATGAGGAAGATTCGACAGATTCGTTGAAAACAGGCCCTTGGGCCGAATTCGCGAGACGCCTTGACTAGGGCGTTGGTAGCAGCGCTTGCTCGCTCCAGACTCTTTTGTTTCCTTTGATCTTTGTGTTTACGTACATATCTTACTTTGTTAACTCGCACAGCGGTAGTCTTGCTCTTCTGCGCTGAAGAGTTTTGTGCCACTGGAGTGCGGTCGACCGGCTTCTGCTCTTCGACAGCAACAGTGGCCGGCGCTAGGACTGATGATGGTACACTTGATGGCGCAAGAAGGTCCTCTTCGTCACTCGAATCATCGGAATCGGTAGCCCAGGTGTCAAGATTGGTAGGAAACCAGACAGCAGGGAGCTGGGGGTCACCAGTCCAATCATTATCGCCATTCCCACCCACAACAGCATCCATGACCTTCGTGCAGGCTGCATCCACCGTGGCATATATGGCATAGGAAAATCCTATAATGCCATGGAGTCCACGGCGCACGGAATCCATGATTAGGTCGGGGCTGAACATGAAACAGGGCAGCGGAGACACGATAAGTACTGTGCACACGGCAGCCTTGACGTCCTGGGTGCATTCAAGCGTGTACAGATATCCAAGGCCCACCGTGAGATAGTAGACTATGATAAACCGTTGACCAGTGGGATGAGCATAAAGCTTGTACTGTGCAACACAGGCACATGTAACGATGGCTGTACTCATGATCACAAAAGTTTTGCTCCAGAACAATTCGCTGGTAGTGTTCCTGGGGCAAGAGTTTGCATGGAACACAATCTCGAAAATCTGAGAGGCATACCCGATTATCGTAGCGAGGCAGTTCAACAATTTTTTGGAGTAAGTAGAGAGTGCGGAGAAAAATGCGAAATTGCTTTGAGACGGGGCGCTCCGCAAGTCTTCGGAGAGCGCATTGGAGGAGGCATTTATGCTTTGGTTTGCAGCGAATTTCAAGCTTTCGCCAGGACTGGCGAATCCGCCGTAGTACGCGGAGGCTTCAGTAATGTACTGCGTAGACGATGTCTTGATCATAGCCCATACCCACCCAAAGACACTGGCAACAGGATAGAGGGTATAAGAACAGATGGCTTCCCAGGACTCGCGAGGGGAGGGGGACACCCAGCTCATATAACTGTAGACATAGTCGAAGCAAGCTTTGGCATCGTGGCGCATGTCGAGAAAGCTGGCGAGTGATATCGAAACTGCGAGTTTGACCTGAGACCACTGGTTTCGCAGGGTTCCTCATTTGTGATCAGGTCATTGACTTGGGGCCAACGGAAGGTCAGGATTGAGTTCCATAGATGTGTGACGGAGTAGTGGTTTCGTGGTATCAAGTTTAATGCTACAGGCACCTTGATACTATAAACAATGAAGGCATAGAAGATAAGCCATCCCTTCACGCTGTCGATGAATGCGGCGATCGCATGCACGGCCGAGGCGATGGAGCGAGAAGTCGCGTTTCGGAGCATGGTCATGTAGCGCGCGACGCGTTCCTTGTACAAATAGCGTAGACTGCCGACAAAGATGAGAGACTGAATAACAAGAGAGACGAAAGCGTCCGGGGCATAGAATATGCCCCCAAAGCCGATTGCCGTGTTGATCCAGATGAGAATATTTTCCACCAGGCTCCAACGATTGATGAAATGCTCGGCGAGTCCATTGACATGCAGCCAAATCTGGAGTATCATGAGACAGAGCGAGTGGGGAAGTCGGATGGCGTTGAAGGTTGCATTCGCGATACGAGCGCGCATGTAAGTGGGGTCTCGGATGCAGTGGCACATGAAGTCCCCAAGAGCAGTGCTGATGACCACGACGAGAAGCGGCGTCTGTATGAGTATTGCGATGATTGCACTGGTTATGACTCGTTTCTTGCATGTGATTGGTGTACCATTCTATCCAAGACCAGCCAGTTATTAAAGCTTGCGCATATTTCCCGGTGAACTCGAAGCGCCAATAGATTATGAGCATGTAGAGAGGCTCCCAAGGCCTGTCCGAGGCTGCAAGGTAGGCGACCACAGCTGCGTATGCGAAGCCCAAGATGAGTTTGAAGTAGCGTTGACGAAGTGCATGTGCTTGTATGTAGTTGCCATGAATGAAGAAAAGGATCAAAGGAATCCAGGTAAGCGGGCCGATTAGCCACGCGTTGGCCTTTGACAGAGCGACCAGCTTTCGATATTGATCGTACTTCAGGGTGGTGTAGTCTGCAAAGGACTGAGAAGCCTGACTGCGTTCAGGTGAGCTGGGATTTCGGGGATTGTGTTGCGCGCCGTTGTCGTCTCCAGAGGACTTTGAAGCCTGACTAGGATCATCTGCATGGGGCTCCTGGGAAGTAGTTTCCGACCATTGCAGCTGCGGCATCGTAGGCCGGCAAATGCTGTGGGCGCGATTTGCGTAATAGCAACGAATGCATAGACTGCAACTGCAGCATTTGGTTGCCGCAGGAAAAGCTCGAAAAGCCCGTACAGTGCCAACCCTGTAGCAGGACTGACGGAAATCTCTGCCGTGGAATTTGCCATGGTAGCAATTCGGGAGGAGTGTTTTAATCTATTGAGTTGCGTTGTTCTGAGCAGTTGGTAGAATTTTGGTTGTTGTAGCGTGCGAAATTGCTTGCGGGTCTCGGTGAGGTGAGAGTGAACGGTGTGCGAATTGATTCTAAGTAGTCTGTGATAACCGTGCTCCAGACAGGTCTCGTTGAATGAGACAATGAGAAAAAAGCGGAGAACGAACTCATTGTTCGCTTTCTGTTAGACGAGTTGATGCTCATGGAAGAAAACCTGTCTTAAGCTTCTCGCAACTCCGCAATGCTATTGTTTGCACCTAGGGGAACGCCGTGTTTCGCACTTCCGCGGTGAATGACGCAACGTTGTGAGATGAAAAGACACACTGAGGCAAGTGGACCACTCAAAATTGTGAGACTAAGAGAAGGAGTATTAAAAAAAGAAACAAACAGCGTGTTTTCGGGTGTCCCGCATCATGGCCCTTCACGCCAACCGGACTCTGGGCGACTACGAGCGGTGTTGATCTCATCTATGCCATATTTCAGGACTCACATAAGTCTAAATATGGTTTTCGCTATGCTAGGCCGTCTTCCGGAGCACAGCCCTGCTAAAGTTTCTTTACTACTGCGATTGTGTCCCATGCTCTTCCACCCACCTCATCTGCATTGTGTATCTGGACATCCCAACGTGCGAAGCACTGAATGTAGTCAGCCCAATCGGCTTGTGGGCCAATCCAAATGATTGTCTCTACTATGCCTTGACCATATTCATGAAGGTACTCGTTGACCAAGCCAACGCGTCGTGGATACACGAACAGCCATGTCGCGGCTTCTGCAGCAAGCGGCTCCAAAAAGCGCGTCCCATGAACTAGACGGTGGTTCGCCGCTGGAAGGTATTGATTCGGACTCTTCTCCACCTCTACACCAAGTAGACGCGGTGGTTGTGATACTGCGAGGACATGGGCTTCGAGTAGGCCAAAGCCGCTGCCGATTGAGAGGGTAAGCGCAGGGGCCGGCGGAAGAAGCGAGTGAATGTATTCGATCAGAGGCGCACTGAGGGCAAGACAGCAGCCCGGGAATGCTTTTGGGGCGTTTGTAAGCACAGGGAGTGGAGGTGGCTGTGGTACGCCATGCTGCGTGTTTGTCGCTTCGTCCTCATATGTCGAAGTATGAGTGGAGTCCGTCTCTGCCATCTGGGAGTTCATAAGTTCAATTCATCAGCCATAGTCGCGCATCATTTGCAGACATATCACACTTCACCAAGAGGGCGACACCCAATAGTCGTGTGGTGTTGTTGTTGTGGGCTCTTCGCGCCTGCCTCGGCTGGACGCGGACCTGCAAGGAGCTATGACCGCACCTGCACATGCACGACACACCCCGCGTCGTCACCGACCTCCAACCACCGTTCGCTCCATCACCAGTCCTTGCGCGTCACTTCTAGGGAGCTTATTGAGCTTTACCTACGTGGCTCCACGAGAGCAACTCAATCATGGCTCGCCTAAATCCTCTTTCTTTCACCCCAGGCCCAGTCATTTTCTTCACATGTGCAGTGTACATCGCTCTCTTTGCTGCCCTGCTAACGGTTCATCTGCGGGTACCCGATTACCCATCCAAGACACCAGATGGGGTGAATTTGACGCAGGCCTGGAGCGACTTGGAGAAGATCACTAGGCGATTTCATCCATACAACAGTCACGCAAATGATGACGTCCGAGACTATCTTCTCACGCGCGTCAAAAGCATTATCGCATCGAAAAAGCTTGGAGGTGATCAGGTTGAACTAATAGATGACAACGAGTCCAACGCTACATTCTCATCTGGCAGCACGACCGTCTACTTTGAGGGCACCAACATTATTGTGGCCATCCGCGGATCTGAAGACGATGAGCCATACCACTCACCACAGAGCTCCCCACCAGGAGAGCGACGATTGGATAATGGCGGTGTGCTTGTTAATGCTCACTACGATTCCGTCAGCAGTGGCTATGGAGCGACTGATGATGGCGTTGGCGTGGTCACCGTGTTGCAGCTCTTGTCCTACTTTACCGAATCGAAGAATTGGCCGAAGCGCACAGTGATCTTGCTTTTGAACAATGGCGAAGAGGACTTCCTGAACGGTGCTAAAGCTTTCATGCGCCACCCAATCTCGCAGATCGCCCATACTTTCGTCAATCTCGAGGGTGCTGGAGCAGGCGGAAGGGCCACCATGTTCAGGAGCACTGATACTGAAGTCACTCGCTACTACAAGGCTTCGAGTCACCCATTTGCATCTGTTGTAAGCGGTGATGGGTTCAAGAAGCGTTTGATCCGAAGCGAGACCGACTACAAAGTCTTCTACGAGGAGCTAGGACTACGCGGCCTAGACATTGCTTTCATGGAGCCAAGAGCACGTTATCACACTGTCGAGGATTCGACACGCGAGACTTCGCTCAATTCGGTTTGGCACATGTTGTCTGCAGCTATCGCCACGACTTCAGGTCTCGCATCCGACACTAGCGAGCAGTTCAGCGGTAGCGAGGACGAGCACGAACCATATACCGGCAAAGTGAAAACTGGACATGGCACCGATGCAGTTTGGTTTGACCTATTCGGCAAGGTGTTCGTCGTTTTCCAGCTACATACCATGTTCGCATTGTGCGTGACTCTTCTGGTCGTTGCACCTCTATTTCTCATTGGCCTCACCTTCGGATTGTCGAAAGCTGACAAGAACTATTTGTTTGCACGAAAAGCATACATGTACTCATCTGACGATGACCATCCTGTTCATCTGTATGGCTGGAGGGGATTCTTCCGCTTCCCAATCGTCTTTTCCATCGCCACCGCTGTGGTCGTTGGACTGGCATACCTTATGGTCCGGTTGAATCCACTGATCTTGTACAGCAGCCCTTATGCTGTGTGGAGGTACGTCGTTCACTCCCCTTTTATCACTAGTGCTGACGATTGTTTTAGTATGATGCTTTCTGCATGGTTCTCCGTTGCATGGTTCTTCTCCCGTGGCGCCAGCGCCATGCGGCCCTCTGCGCTTCAGCGCATGTACGCTCTCATCTGGTTATTTGCTGGGTCTTTTGCCCTTCTAGCTTTCGTCACCGTGCTATCCAACAACTACCAGGTTGCTGGTGGCTACTTCGCGCTGTTTTACTTTGCGGGCATTTTCCTCGCACTTGTCTTGTCATATCTAGAGCTGTTCTTCGCACCAACCAAAACAGCGTTCGCCCGCTACTCTGCCCAGGGAGACGAGCCCGTTAGCCGCCCGCTGACAGGCACGACAACCGCCGCGCGTTCTGAAGAACCACCAATCGCGGACGATGACGCAACGGAAACAACCTCACTTCTTCGGGGCGACCGACGGAGCTTTGCACGACACAGCGGCCGGCGAGACTCTATCGACGATGAAAATGGCAACCGAGACGAAGAGCCCGTTCAACTCGACCTGAAGCAACCCTATCCCGGCGAACAAGATTGGAGCGGCAAATTGCCTGGCTGGCTCTGGCTTCTCCAGCTTTTGCTCGTGGCGCCGATCGTGGTCATCCTTGTTGGGCAGATCGCCCTACTTCTGACATCCGCGCTGCACCAGACACCTGCGGATGGCAACTCGAGCCTATTCGTCTATTTGGCGTTCGCGCTGCTAACGACGCTTCTGCTAGCACCAATAGGACCCTTCATACATCGGTTCACCTGGCACGTACCAACCTTTGTCTTCCTCGTCTGCGTCGCAACTGTCATATACAATCTCGTCGCATTCCCTTTCAGCAGGTAAGAACCCTCCGTCGAAATTCTCGCTAGTGGGGATGTTGGGCACAAGTCCTACCTGGTGCACGTCATGCTGCCACGTCGAGACCTCAGCTCATTTGTCGCAGTACATTTGCTGACTCAAGTACAGGGAACATCGCTTGAAAGTGTACTTCGTCCAGCAGGTGGACCTCGCCACGGGGAATAACAGAGTATCCTTGACAGGTGTCGATGGATACGTCCAGCGCATTGTTGCAGATCTGCCCAGCGCACAGGGCGAGCAGATCAACTGCACAACTCCAGAAGCTGCAAACCGCAAGGAACTTATGACGTGCACTTGGCCAGGATTGCCTGCCCAGGTAGTGACCCGGGCCAGTCGCTTCAGTAACAAAACTGACACAGATGGGTGGCTTGACTTTTCAATCACCACAAGCAACAAGACGAACGAAGCCACCATCAGTGTCGCAGGTCAGAACACGCGAGCCTGTCGCATTGTGGTCGACTCACACCACTCTGGGGTCACGAATGTGACGGTTGCCGGCGCCGTTTCAGATCCCCGCTTTAAAGCCGTCGGCGAAACGGGATCCCGGGAAATACGCCTATGGCACCGAGAGTGGAGCCATCCCTGGAACGTTAGCGTGACATGGCCTAGGGAGAATTCGAAGCCTTCTGGAAGAATAATTTGTCTATGGTCGGACGCAAATGCGGGCGACATCCCTGCATTTGACGAGGTCCAACATTATCTGCCCGTGTGGGCGATCCCGTCGAAGATCAGTGACGGCCTTGTCGAAGGCTTTAAGTATTTCCAGGTGTGAGAGGGCCAGCATGCGGTTCGCCCACGTCGGCATCCCTGTGAGACCCTCCTTTACTTCTGCGACAATATCCTTTCGGATGCATGGAGCACGGCGTTAGGTCACCTTCTTTCTGGGCAAGTTGTACGGGCACTTAATCTCTCATCTCCTCTGCTCGCGCTGTTAGTCTTCCTGGCTCTTTGCGTCATCGGTGTGCATAGTGTTGCTTTTGGATCTTGCACCTCGCACATATAGCATGGCGTTAGCGATCTTGTATTCACATTAATGACAACGAGTCTCACGATTCCTCTTCGGAGTCCCCACTTGTCCAGCCTTCAGCACGTCTTAAGACGTGAACAACCTCGGCGCAACCAGAACTCGAACATCTGCTGATTCAGTGATCCACGGCCTCACCTCGCAGACAATCTCAAACGCTTGGGCCACCCCGTTATGACCACGACGTTTTCCAGGTTTCGAGATCGCACGCAGCGATACCCTTGGTTCCTGGTTGTAGGCCTGACCATCCTACTACCCGTTATTTGTCTCTTAGTCGATCCGTCGACCACAATAACAACCCTTCCCCGCCTCAGATTCACATCTGCACATCATTCTCTGCCAGGCGTAAGCAGCAACACCTCGAGGAACGATTCGGAGATACTATTCAGCTTGTTTTCTCCAGTGTGCAATACTGGTAAGTCGCAGCACCAACCTGGTTATACAGACGCAACATCCGCCGGAGTAGCCTTTCGAGGTTTTGAAGCAATTGCCTCATGCATTGAGATCGACGCGTCGCCAACATAAACGACGTCGGGAACTTTTGTGTAATGGTCGCTGACACCTGACCAGTTGATATACCGAATTCGATTGCAGAACACAGTTTCTCGAGAACAGCGCTCCACGCTTATTACTCCATCGTTGACGCCTTCGGAAAATACAAGATTTGCGTGCGATACGCGGAGCTCGATATCCATCATATCCGAATTCTACTTGTAGTAGCTGGATCAAAGCTGCAAACAGTCTTCCTTCTTCTGCTTGGAAAGTTTCCGCACTCTCGGAAAGCTCAATATTGGATATTTACCTTCGAGTTCTTGCTTTTGGTCTTTGTCGTTGGCTTCGCGCATTGGGACATTGGTGTTCAAGAGTTGGGCGTCGCTACGCTAGTCATGGTATCATTTGACATGTTCCAGCACGCCCTGGACGCTAGAAGCGCCAACGAGTCAGACCATAGACTTCGCGCATCGTCGGCTGCTGAAACTCTCGTGCAGCTCAGCTGCGCTGCGTCGCCCCTTTCGGGCGAATCGAAGCCTGCCACAGTGCCTTCCCAGGACACTAGCTCCCCGACACTTCCAAATTCGGCATCAGAAATCCCAAACGTTAAACCAGTCGCCACAGGAGCAAATGAGGGAATCGTGCGACTTCAGACCGCTCTAATTGAGCTAAAAACAGCGAACAAGGCCAAAGAGCTCCTGTTACGGAGGACCCGAGAAGAGCTTAAAACGGCACGCGAGACACTGAACGGAACCTTTGGTGAGTATTGTAGTCTGCGTGATGAAATGAAGAATATCAAACAGACCATGGCCAGAGATCATCAAGCCATTGTTTACCGAAAGGACATCGAGCTTTTTGCATTGCGAAAAGGCAACGAGCAAAAGGAGAAGCACATCAAGGAACACGACGCAAAGCTCGAGGAGATCCATCAAGAACAGAAGGCTACGGTGGAACTGAAGGACTCGCAACTAAAGCTGCTCAAGGAGCGTCTAGCCTTCTTGGAACGTCAAGCTGACCCAAAGTTTGGTGAAGACCAGAATGATGAGGGCGACCACGCACTGAAAGTTCGCCTGCTCCGAGTCAAGACCGACAACAATAAAACAGTTTTCGAGTCACCCAGCGTCGATGAAAAGAAAGACGCGACTATTGTCAGCTTACGCGAGCAACTGGCTGTGACGAGGAAAGCAGCGGATGAAGTCGTCAACCAGCAAGCCGAACTTGCAAGAGCATGGGACGTTGTGAAGAATGTGCAGGCATCGCTGAAAGAGGAGCGAAAGCTTCACGAACAAACGCGAGAGAAGCTGCAAGAGCTGAATGTTAAGTACGAAGAACAGCAGCGTCGTAGCTCATCGCCTACTGGACGACTACCAACCATCGAAGAAGATAAAGATGAGCTGGAAGCTATGTTCGATTCGACACAGCAAGACAATCTTCGACTGTATGCAGAGCTACAGGCATTAGAGCAAAGACTTCGCGATGCGAACAGCCGAATGTTCAACGCCGAGCAAGAAGCGACTGTGCTTCGAGAGCAAATACAGACAGAGAAAGCTGTCAGCGAAGACTTGGGCACTGCTCGTCCAAGCGTGGTGCATCATGTGCACTTCCAAAGAATGGAAGGTGAACTCAAAGAGGTATGTGGCTCACACTCATGTGTCGCCATGGACCGTGCTAACGCTATTTCACAGAGTCGTGATACACTTGCAGCCAAAGCGGACGAGATCAAGGATCTCAAGGCAATCATCGCGGGAAAGAACGACTACGTCAAGGATCTCCAAGCCGAAGTCGATGCTGCCGTCAGCTTCCACACTCAGGACCAGGACGAGATCGAGCGCCTGAAGCAAAATCTGGCTGAGCTACAAGCCACTAAAGAGCACTTAATGCGCGACCACGAGCGCGCCGCGATTCAACGCCCGCGTATCCGCGTCGCATCAGCAGAGCACAATTCCGCGCGATCAAGCGGCGTAACACTCATCCAGGAAGCAAGCCCTCCGCTACCAAAGACCTCATCTGAAGTCCCAGCAGTTGAAGCGCTCCCATCCATCCCCATCTTCAACGACGCCACCCGCAATGGCAGCATTCAAACAACGCCAAAGAGACACCTCAGAAGCGAAAGCACGCCCAACCGCTGGCATTTAATGTCCAACGCTGCACCACCTCCCGAACTCCGCGGCGCCCGAAGACGCAGCCTCGGATTGAAGGACTTCATGAAGAGAATGGTTAAGAAGGATGAAAAAGAGAATGCGGACCCAGAGGCGGAGCAAACTAAGGAACAAGATGCGATAGAAGCGCCGAAACAACGACCCGCACTTGCATCCAGGAACTTCAACGCATCCGTTCGACCACAGACCGCAGCGCCAACCGGTCTAAAGACCATGGCCGACCCATTCGTCGACGTCCCATCCGTCCCAGTGCCAAATGGCTTCCGAACAGCGAATGTCCGCGTCAGTACCCCGCCGAGGTACTACCCTGCGCAAGAAGCAAAAGAAGAACCGCGTCCGCAGACCGCTGCGGAGAGTAAAGATGATCTGACTACCAGGTCGGTCAAGCGACGGAGTTGGGGGGCTGCTGCGTAAGTTTCCATCTTTCTCATTATGACAGGCTTGAGGACTAATTGTTTTGCAGAAACAAACTGAAGCGGAGATCACTTTATTAGAGATTCGAAGTCCGGAGTAGTGTTTTTGGTGGGGATGTTTTGGGTATAGAATATAATCTGGGCGCATTGATGCGGAGTTCTGGAGATGTTTCACGCGATGATATCATGGGTTGGGATTTGGATAGAGACTGGGGTTGAGGTTTAGATTATGTATGGTAATGAATGCTAGATATGATATGATAATGAATTCTCTATGACTGTCTATTGCGATCCTGTTTGATATGATATAAACCCTAGTTTCACGCGAAATATTCAAAGGCCCTGTATGTTGCTGCCTTGTAGAGCTGATGATGCATAGACTCCTGAACGCACCACTTGAAGTATCGGTCTTTGTGGGAATATATGTAGACACTCCAATGGACAGACCCTTCTGAAGTTTTGTACCGATTGTCTCTGTCGAATGGCTGATGGCGTCATCCAGTTGGCTTCGACCTTGATGTCATGTCATGTGAGAAGGACACCACTCAGCACAAGGGGCGCTTCTTTCACAACACGATACAAGAGGGTCTTTTGCTCTCAGTGAAAAGTTTATTGACCTACAGTAAAATCCTGCAGTTTTGTCGTGAACATGGAGATGTCAAAGAGCTACCTTCCTAACCCGGCTTCAGCCCCACTCCGCCGATAAGCGGAGTTTGCATCTTAGTCACCATCCCATCGGTGAGCAGATGCACTCTGATCTTTAATCAAGCTTTTCAATCTCTTGTCTTCACAACAAGACATAGAGCATGGCGCAGCAAGACGAAAATAATGTGGCAGCAGAGGAAACCACACCGCTGCTGCCCCGCGCAGACCGAAAAGAAAGAGAAGGAAAAACAAGCAAACCGATAATATATCTGCTGCTTCTGTCGGCATTCCTAATATCCCTAACTTTCGGCATCACACAAGTCCCGCTCCTCTATGTCTTCCGAGTAATGACCTGCGACGCATACTACGAGACGCACACCTCCGACCCGCACGCCATCGACCGCTGCGCCAAGCGCGAAATCGAGGCCGGGGCATCACGTGCATTTGCGCTACTAGCCGCTTCAACGACCATCTTCGGTCTCGCGAATCTGCTCGTTGCGGGCTGGACGATCAAGAGACTGGGAGTCAAGCGGGCGCTGATCATCCAGGTCTTTTGGCCGGCGGTGCGCCTGCTGATTCAAACTATTGGAGTCACGCATGGGGGCTCCGTGGGCATTGCGATTGTGCAGGCGTCGCAGGTTATTACGATTATTGGCGGGCCGAATGGGTATGTTTTGTGTTTGAACTCTTTTGTGGCGGACGTCGTTGGGCATGAGGCGAGGACGGGAGCGCTGGGAAGACTTCAGGGGTGCATGTATATTGGAGCGGCCACCGGGTTTTTGATCGGAGGCGTTGTGGGCGATGTCTTTGGGATACTTGCGCCGTTTCATATGACTTTGGCGCTGTTCCTGTCGTGCTGTGTTTACATCGCTTTGACGTTGCCGGCTACAAGTGTTCCTGAGGCGAAGGATGATTCGACAACTCAACGCCAGGTTGGTATCATGCGCTTCTTTGGTCCACTGCGCATTTTCACGCCACAGAAGTGGATTCTTCCAGATGGTCGTACCGTCACGCAATTCGGAGCGTTGACACTTGGTATTGGTGTCTTTCTCGGAATTTTAGCCACTGGATATATTGCTGTTTTGCTTCAACAGTTCGCCACCTCTGAGTTCCAATTCGGTACCAAAGACAACGGATATCTCATCTTCATGTACTCGTCGCTCCGGGGCGCATTCCTCTCACTCGTATTCCCACGGATTATCGCCCGAGGACGCAAGTGGCTCCAACCACACGACACCACGAAGCAAGACAGACCGCGAGAAGAAGAGCCTCTAATTCAAGACCATCCCATCTCGGCAAACGAGATCGAGACATCCGACCCACTCGAAAACGAGGAACCGCCTAACCCTCCACCAAGCAACGAACAAGAAACATTCGAATTCGACCTCTTCTACGCCCGCTTCAGCGTCTTCGCCGACGCGCTCCTCACCGGCGCAGCCATGTTCGTCACCCGAGGCTGGCAAATGTACATCGTCGCGCTCGTCCTGCCATTTGCCGCAGGTACCGGCGCAGCTTCCAAAGGCACGATCCTACAAATGCTTCCCAGCAGCGACCGCGTCGATGCGCTAAGCGGCATCACACTCGTAGAAAACATCGCGCGGCTATCGACCGTCGCAGTCTTCGGGCTGATCTACTCCATACTCGCAGAAGCTGGGCAAACACGCATGGTTTTCATATGCAACGCCGCCGTCGCGATGCTGGCATTTGTTGTTCTTTGCTTTTCGCGCTTTCCGCCTCGAGGGAGTCGTAGGGTCGAGCTTTGAAGGAATTTGTGGGGGCGTTGGAAAATCGAGATGACATGTTTGCGGCCATCACCGGCCAGCCTTGTAGCGAGCGGCATCTCGTCTCATATCCACTGTTTACTAGCCTTACAGCACGGCCGTATCGACGTAGGTGGTACCTGGACCCAATGTGGCCTGACATCTCGCCAAATTTCCCTTTGCGCTCGATGGAGCCGCTAACGAGTAACGGCGCTTGTGTGCAGCTACTGCAGCTCGTATTTACTGTGGGGCTATTGGCCGTCGAAGACGAAACCCATTTTTGGATGATGCCTGTTAAGAAATACTAGTGGGGAGCGCGGGATAGAGCGCGGAATCAAGCAAATATGGCGTGTGTCGTGGAAGTTGGAAGACTCAATCTGAGGCTTTGGTACACCAACGGATGAAAGGAAACACAAGCATTTTTAGTAAAATAAGGTCAAGATAGCTTATATGGTAGAACAGGAACATTCAACGTATTAATTTTGAATTATTGATAGTCTTTTCGACGTGGTATCTAAAACAGTACTCGTAATCGTGCATCTGGAATTACATAACTCATGCGAGCGCGACGGCGAACAGAAGCACAACAGCGATGGTCGACATGGAAGTGGTCAACATCGCACCAGTGCCTGTTGAGGCTGGCAGGGATGAGGAGGCAGGGTTGCCGTTGGCTTGGTTGCTGTTTGACGAAGCACCGCTGGGAGATGAAGATTGGCTACCACCCTGCGAGAGACATCAGTATGCATACGTGTGCAGTGTGTTATTATGGAAGCCTACCTGGGTGTTGTTGGCGACGCTAACGCCGGCGCCATCTGCTTTACGGTACCAGTTCTCCTTCGGGTCTCCAAGACAGTCTCCGACAGTGACGGCCTTGTAGCCGAGCTGTGTGAGGGTCTGGAGCATATATTCCGTCAGGTTGTTCGCCGTTTGGTCGAGAATGTCGTGGCCGATAGTGAGCCACTTGTCGCCCTTCTCCCCGGTTGCGCCTGCCTTGGTGATGTTTCCCTTGAACCAGTCCTTCGACTGCTGAATCTGCTCAGGCTTGTTTTGGTTGTAGTCGTCGGTGTCAACCTTGAAGTTGGTGATGTGGTATCCGAGGTCGGCCATATCCTGCTGGCAACCAGATTCCTTGGTGCAGCTGGAGTAAGGAGGGCGCATGTACGTGGGGATCTTGCCAAGAACGTTCCTGAGAGCCATCTCGTTCATCCAAAGCTGGTTCTTGCGGTCGAGTGATGAGACCTTACTGAGGTCGAGATGAGTCCAGGTGTGAGAAGCGACCTGATGTCCCTCAGAATCTACACGCTTGATCACATCCGCGAACTTGATGTCGATTTGGCCCTTGTTGATGTTGGCTCCTGTCATGAAGAACGTAGCTTTCGCGTTGTAGCTCTTCATGAGATCGAGAATGTGCTCGGTGTACTTGGTCTGAGGGCCGTCGTCATATGTAAGAGCCACCGTGCCAGGCGTTACGCACTGAAAGATTCCGTTCCCCACCGTAGGCCACAGAGCCGACCTTATCACGGGGGATCGATGAAGTGTTGGTACCGGCAGGTGGATTGTTCTCTGCGCAAGCAGGGCCGTACTTGTACTGGCATCCAGGAGAGTAGCAGTGTGCATCAGTGGTATCGCAGTATCCAATTTGTGAGCAGCACTTTCCAGCAGGACAAGAGCCGATACCCTCTCCACATTCCTTCGGGCTCTGTGTGCTCTGGCGAGCTTCTACGGGAGCCGCGTGCACATGGCCAGCCTCCGAGAGTTGAGCACCAATGCTACGTAGAAGGCTCCTAGCCCTTTCATCTGCCACATCTAGGCCAAGGATTTGGGGAAGTCCGGTGCCGTGAGCGTTGGCGAGGGGTCCGACCGTTGCGATTGTCGCAAGAGCAATGTTGGAGAAATGCATCTTCTGTAAAGACCGTGTGGTTTCGTGTTATTGACGGGAGTATTAGCGGGTTTGTTATCTCAAAGAACACAAAGCGAGTGACAGCGAGTCGATGAAGACCACGCGATTAAAGGTGACTTGAGATGGAAACAGAGACGTTCGTCCGAACGAAACCAAAGAGACGAGAGAGAAGGAAATGCATATTAGCCTTATGGTATTATTAGTTTTCTCAAGGCGTGCCGCGCTCGAAGTTTTGCCTGTCTCGTCTGATGCGAATGCGTGTTAGAGCCCCGAAGGCCCCAGTTGTCTCCATAACCGGTGATCCGAAAAAGGTAAGCCTTACGTTGGCACGCTCTAGGCACTGCTTCGCTTCGCGACGCCGAGAAATCATTTCCTCTTGCGCTTGCACGATTGGCGGAAACCGCTGCAGGAGCGGCAACTGATACGGAAGCCCCTGCAAGTGAGTCAAGTGGTTCAAGTGTAGCGTGATAATTCCAGCGAACTGAATCACATCGTAGGATTCGAATATGTTTCGCGCCTGGCCCGTAAGATCAGTCTCGTATTGCAACTTGGCGCAGTCTCACAATTGCGAGCGAATTGGCCTTTGCGACAGGATGTACAGCGTTTCTAGAGGTTTCTAGAGGACATAGGGATGGATTGAGTGTGTTCAAGGCTGGAGTGCAGTTTTCATGCCAAGTCTCAACCCTGAGTTAGATCACGGGCCGGGGCTAACGTGAAATCGGCTCCGCGGGTAGGTATGGTGGCCTAAATCACAGGACCCTACCACACGGCAAGCAAAATAACAGCGACACCTAAAACTTCCTCTCTGCGATCGCATATGTAGCTAGGTATAAACTCTAAAATATAAGTCTAATTAGAGAGAATTATCGAGCTTTGCCTACTCTATAATCCTATTTAATTAGAATTAAGATTTAGAAGTAATAGAGGCGCGTAAACTTGGACAAAGGAGAGGAAGTTTTGGTGTTCGCTTATATTTGGTGAGGAAATCCTGTTTGAGAGACGGCGTTCTTTTGCTCGCCCGCGTGCCTACCAAATCCCACCTCCTACAACCCACACTCCCTATAACGCTGCTACTTTTTTACAGGTGCGTGCGTTATGCCCAGTCTGATTGCAGCGCCCACAGCGTCGTTAAGATGGCTCGCCCACTTTAGTGCCCAACCGCTTCTTCGCCTTCTTCCCATAGTTAATCGCTCGCCCTCCTCCACTGTTAGTGTACCCTCTCGCTGCATACGCTTTCTTTTCTTCGATTTGCGTCGCGTGGCGGCCTTATTAGCTGCTCAAAGCTCAGCGTGCTACCTTTCCGCTAACACGAGTTTGTGCGCAATTACTGCTGCGCCTTTTGCTAGCTTTTTAAAGGCCTCAACTATTGAAGTTGGGGAGCTATTTGCATGCCTCTGAATCCTTGTCTTCACGAGCGTTGATTGAGACCCGAATTCCGGGGTACTGCTTAGTATTTGCGACTCGCCCATCACCTACGTTAAATAAAATAAAATAAAATTAGCTAGAAGAATGTCATGAAGACCAACTTATGCAGTCATCATGACACTAGTTCAACTCACTGCCAACTCCGAGGTCTTTAGAACATCTTACGTTTCATTAAACAATATCCTACTATGTTTTGACGCGGATGTCTAGACGTTAGGATTCCAAGCACAAACAGATCTGCCGCGTCATCTACTGTGCAAAATTAGACAAATAACTCTTAAAGATGACTTGCACGATTCTAGTGTCGTTTCAAGATTAGTGCAGAGCCTCGAGATCGTTTCGCAAAGGAGGTCCAGTAACTTCTCTCCACATTGAGCCGTGAGAATATGCGTATTACCATTAATTGTAACATCCAAACTACCGGCCTGCGCTTGCGAGACGATGGACAGCTCAGTTGCTACCGCAAAAGGGTTGTCAAACCATTGCACTTTCGATATCCCGCCTGCAATGTGAATTTCCGGATTCGTCTCGATGTTTTGATTTTTAACGAATGCGTCGGGCATGGTCCCGGCTGGCCAAATTGTGCATTGTTCAACAACGTCATTGACGCCCATGGAGTCTGATTCACCAATGGAAATATACTGCTCTTGAATAGAGCGGAGAAGGTCAGCTACCGTTCTCGCTGCAGAGACATCCGCACGAACTGGGATGAAGTTCATGCAGGGCCCAACTATCTCTGTAATGCCTGGAAAATCGGAGTTTCGTCCAGCGACCACTTGAACGTAGACTACATCTTCTTCTCCGCTAACTTGAGAGAGAACCAAAGCCCAGGCTGAGCTTACAAGAGATGTGATTGTTATTTCACCAGGTGCTGACGTAGGGGTAATGAACACTCTAGCCTGATGTTGCGAGGACTGTCTACGTAGGCTGTAGAGGGAAATTTTGTGATGATCTGGGTAAGGTGAGATTCTTTGAGGAGATCCCTCAAATAGCAGGCAGACGCGGGGGCTCTTTGGCGAGAGTATGCCATATAGGTCGAGAAGTCAGGGTCAAGGCTTAATGACTTATTATCAATAAGCGGAGTGAGCGTGTTCAGAATGATGGGGATACACCAGCCGTCATACTGGGCGTAAGGTAGACGAATAAAAAGTCGAGCTGCCTTCGAGGCATTGCGGATGAAGATGAACGAAGTCGGTACTTCAAGCGGCGATGACTGACAGATATCTCGTAGAACTATGGTACTGGATTCTTCATCCATGGACCCATTGAACTCGAACGTTGAAAAAGGAGCATCAAAATCGCGAAGAACCATCTGTAAAGATTGGCCTTTGCAGGTCGCAAAATACGTGCGAAGAATTTTGAAGTGCTGTCCAAGCGAACGGCAACTATTTTCCAGACGTTCGACATCCACAGAGGGGTTCAAATCCATATAGATGTAGTTGAAGGCAGCACGAAATTCCGTTGCCCGTCAGAAATATAATGTTCCTGAACGAACGAGACAGGCCGTATGTCCTCAACGCGATCCAAGGCTACGAAAGGTCGACATTGCATTCCGCTGGAGACTGTAGCCTTGTATAGACTGGACGAAAGTAAAGAAAAATTCGCAAGAGGCTCGAAAGCAGTAGTAGAGGAATGCGGGGAAAGAATGGCGAGATCATGCAGTATTGAAGCCCGGAAAACCATCGCAGCGGTGAATTGGATGCATTGCTTGCGGGCCTCAACTACTAGCTTCATGGCTGCAATTGAGTCGCCGCCTAGGCGGGAGAAGCTGTCGTCTAACCCGATGGTATGCGAATCGATGCCTAGCACCTGTCCCCATAACTGCTGCAGCGCCTGCTCCATCGCTGTTGTTGGCTGCCGCTTGGGTCCCTGGCTCTGCGTGCGCAGCTCGGCCAATTGCTGCGCCGAGAAGGACGCCCCTATCTCGCGCAGCCGCCACCTGTCTGTCTTGCCAGAGGTTGTTGTTGGAAGCTTTGCCGATTCAATGTACACCCCAGGCACCATATAGCTGGGTAGCCGCTCGCTAAGCTGTTCATCTACCTTTGTAGGGAAAAAGGCGCGGGCCGCCAACCCGCCTTCGGTCGAGACGTTATCCTGCTGCACGAACACGGCCACCACCGCCTTTTCCTTCTTGTTTCCTGGCATAATTACCATCTGTTCGACTGTTGGAATACACTCGCGCACGTGGTGCTCAATCTCTCCTAGCTCTACCCGCTGCCCGCGTATCTTAACCTGCCCGTCCTTGCGGCCCACGTACACCAGGCCGCCATCCGCGTTGTAGCGAACCAGGTGACCCGTCTCGTACAGTCGGCCTCGCCGCCCTATCTCTAGCAACCAAGCAGGGTCGCAGACGAATGCTGCCGCCGTCTTCTCCATATAATCGAGGTAGCCGCGCGCCAGGATCGGTCCTTCGACAAGCAGCTCGCCTACTGAGCCTAGAGTGGCCAGCCTATGGTGGTCATTAGGATCTACCACCCAGCTGACTGACGCGATCGATTTCCCAATAACTCCAGATCGTGACGCATTTACATCCAAACACGCATTGCTGAAGACACAACATTCCGTAGGCCTATAACCGTTTATCAGTCTAACACGACCTTCCCAAATGTCCCAGTCCGTAGAGCGGGACACTTCGCCACCCAGTGCAAGTGTAGAGAGAGGGGAAATCTCATGACGGTCTAGGAGACGTGCAACAGTCGGTGTAAGAAAGGCCCAGGTTGCACTTATCCTGCGAATGGCTTCAGACAGACTATTGTGCCGATCACGCTCTGAAGGGACACATGTAAATCCGACATGTATAAGAGTGGTCCACATCTCTGCTATACAGGCGTCGAATGTGTAAGATGTGAACTGGAGGGCTCGAGTATCTTGCGTGAACCCAAGCGCTTCGCCGTGACCCAGACTACTCGTCGCGATGGCCTGATGCTCGATCACCACTCCCTTGAGTGTGCCCATGCTGCCTGATGTGAAGATAATATAGGCACTGTTTCCTGGTTGTAAATTTGGGTGCACTCTCGGCTCGCTAGCCTCGCTGAGCAGCTGATGGACCGATCGATGCCTTGTTGACTGTTACAACGACGTGACCGTTTCTTTTGCAGAGGGTCGTGTGCTACTCTGAGGCCAGCACTACTCTTGCCTTGGTCTGCCGAAAGATCTCGTGCCGACTTGCTGGATGCTCTGGGTCGATAGGTGCAAATGCTCCGCCAGCCTTAAGCACAGCGAGCATTGCTACCACTGTCCACATCGATTTTTCACAGCAAAGAGGGACAATAACTTCTGGCTTAAGTCTCAGATCAACCAGATAGCTAGCTAGAATGGAGGATAGCGCATCCAGCTCGCCGTACGTCATCTCGCCATCTCACGCGCAGATAGCAGGTGCAGTGGGCCGTGCCAGCGCTTCCAATAGTTGGTAATACGGCTCTTGGCACCGTCGGTTAGCTACGCCACTGCCTGAATTAGAGTGAACTACATACGATGGTAATCGTTTGGGGTATCACCCTGCCCGTAGCCGTATTACTGCTAAGATCACATGTTATCATCAGTAGTAAGGCTCTTATTGGCTGGAGAAGCTAGAAGAGCTACTGGGTCATGGTCCAACACTCTTGGGTCGAAGCTGGCTGTGATTCTAATCCCTTCTGTGTCAAGTGCGCACTGTACTACCAGCGCGAATTCCTGCAGCTTGGATCGACTGTGCGGCTCCCCAATGATTCCTTTGCCTCTCTATCCGGACGCAGGTTATAATACGAGCAGAGTTCAAATTTGACAGGCACGCTTGGCGTCCGCTGATACCTTGGCAAGATACCTTGGCAAGATACCTTGGCAATCTGCTCAAGTCCCGTCTGCTCGTGTAGAACCAACTGAAATTCTTGTTGCTGCAAGTCATGCCGAAAGCAGGATACAGTAGCATCTCCTATACACACTCGTACTGGGACAATGGCAGTGTCTTTTTTGTTCGGGACTGTTTGCTGTTGATCTGTAGCCTCACAGGACCGCTTCAGTTTTAAATACTGCCTAAAACCTGAACTGCCAAGCTACATTGATATCTACAGGGTCTCCAAATGCAAAGTTGCACCCTGGATAGCGCAGTCGATCAGCTTTCGTAACCTCCGATAGGCTGAGTCTAATTATTATGCACAAATCTGACATTTTTATGCTGATTTCCTGCTGTTTTCCTAATAAAAAGATAGATACGCGACGGCCCGACATAGTGATGCATACTGATAATAGTCAGAATTCACCAGGATGGGGCTTGGCGTTTGGTGACCCTGTATGTGATACTTGAAACTCCCTTCTTGTTGAGCCCACTACAAAGCACGCATCCTACTCCTAGCCTGTACCTATTTCCTTGCAGAAACACCCCCAGCCCGCCTTCTAGACCATCCGCGGTGCGAGTATGACCGAATTAGGCCGACGAAAGCGCGTTATGCCCATACTCGAAGTCGACTGCTAAAAAGGTCCGTTTTTCGGCACCTGGTTGTGAGTTGTTTCAGTCTTGTGTACTCTTGTGTACTTACGACGTGCATGTGTTCCGTATTGTCCGCGGTGCAAGTATGACCGAATTAGGGCGAAGAAAGCCCGTTGAGCCTCTGCTCAAAGTTAACTGCTGAAAAGGTCCGCTTTTTAGCACCCAGTTGTGACAAGTTTCGGTCTTGTGTACTTACGACATGCATGTATTCCGTGTTGACCTGCTCCTTCTGGACTGTCCGAGGTGTGAGTATACCCGATCAGGCCGAAGAAAGCCCGTAGAGCCTCTGATCGGTGCGGGCCGTCTTCTAATTAATGCAGATACGCGGGGATACGGGGAGGAACGTTACTTCGTAGTGCACTGGGCTCTAAGTAGGGTCGGAGCGCTAGCTTAGGTCGGGTAACAAGACATCTTGCCTACACATACAGCTGAGCTAAGCGTAAACGGGCCAAGCTCGAACATTAGACGTGTCAACACATGCAACCGCTTCATGGCATCGTCCATTCGCAATCTTTGATCATTACCAGGTCCGATGTACGCTACACCGGTAATGTGACATAGCACGATTGGCGTTTCCAGCCCCCACTTCGTACTCCGCCTTCTCCTTTCACTGGCTAGAGCGTATCACCCCCTGACGGTCGCCAAGCAGTATGACCGAGGCAGTGCCACATGGTACAGTCGAGTTTACACTCTGGTAGTTGAGCATAGTAATTTCTGCTATTGCTATGGCCGTGAAAGTAGAATAAAGGAAAGTATCAGAGAAGATAACGAAAAACTACTCCACATTACAGTATCTGAAATAAAATCAATTAAGTAACTTAACCAGGATCGGATCAGCTTCTTGGCTGCTGCCCCGCATCAAATACTTTTGTGCCTGTATGTACAGTGGTAATTCGGCAGATAAATTCGGGATCAAAGGAGGTGCTCTGTTGAGCGTGCGCAATCTATGTATAAATCGGACTAGGTCGCTCCATCATATCGCATTCAGAAGCAGAAGCACCTTTCACTATGCTCACAAATATTTTCACCTCCACGCTGAGTCAATTTCTGCCTCTGGCTTTTGTATTTTCTGTGTTCATTTACTTAGCCCACAACTACTATAACCGAGAGTTAAACAAGTATCCAGGACCGCTGGTGTGCGCTTTCACCAACTGGTACAGGTTTTTAAAGGCATGGCAGAGACGACCTGAACAGTGGCATATAAATTTGCATAACAAATATGGGGATATCGTTCGCCTGGGGCCAAACTGCCTGTCCTTTGCCAATCCGAAATCTGTCAAAGCTATTTACGCTTTAGGTAAAGGCTTCACTAAGGTACAGACGCATGCTATTTTGTCTGATCTATCTCTCATGCTAAACCCTGCTAGTCAGACTTTTACCCCGTACAGATGGCAACATCAAAGGAAGGAAAGAAGCTACCAACCCTATTCAGCACTCAGTCGGAAGAATATCACTCCCAATTAAAGCGCAGCGTTAATAGCGTCTTTTCCATGTCAGCCCAGATGCAGTATGAGCCTATCTTCGACTCCGTAAACGACGTGTTTCTCCAACAGACACAGGAACGATTTTCGAATACCGGTAAATATTGTGATTTCTACCAATGGCTCCAGTTCTATACTTTCGACGTTATTGGTGAACTAGTCTACTCTAGAAGGCATGGCTTTTTGGAGAGTAATCATGATATTGAGGGAATCGTTAAAGGGAACTCAGCCCTATTCGACTATGCTGCTGTGGTAAGTAGAATTTTTATTGCTTTGTGTACCGACTAACAGCAGCAAAAGGTAGGACAGATTCCTGTTCTAGACAAGCTATGGAAAAAGAATCCAATCAAACTGCTTGCAGCTAGGTACGGACTCATCGACTCTTCGTATGCTGTCGCAAGCTTTGCGAACGCCCGCCTTGCCGAACGACATCCTTCTGGGACGGTCTTCTCGAAAGAAGATCTTGCTTGGCAAAGAAACGATACGAATACTCCACAAGACTTCCTCTCTAAGTTCATCCAGGCCAAACACGACAGGCCAGACTTTTTCAACGATCAACTCGTAGTTACCATGTGTGTCTCCATGGCTTTTGCTGGATCCGAGCCTGCAGCCGTATCAATGAGTGGTGTTTTCGGCTCGCTTCTGAGAAACCACAGATGCTTGGAAAAGGTTTATCAAGAACTTGATCACAAAGCATTGCAAGGTCATTTCAAAGATAATGCAACAGGAACAGTCACGTGGCAAGAGAGCCAGGGACTTCCCTACCTCGACGCTTGTATCAAAGAAGCTTTTCGCCTCCACCCCGCCCCAGGATTGCCGTTCGAGAGAGTTGTTCCACCAGAGGGAGCAATGATTGACGGTGAGTATATCAAAGGAGGAACAATTGTCGGGTGCAATGCATGGGTTATCCATCGTCGTGCAGAGATTTTCGGAGATAAACTCGATAATTACGTGCCAGAGCGTTGGCTTGTGGACCCCTCCAAAGACAGAGAGGCAGAAATCGCTAGAATCAAAGAGATGGATTATTACATCATGAGTTTTGGGAAAGGGCCACGCGTGTGCCTCGGAAAACATATTGGCATGATGGAAGTTTACAAGCTTATTCCAGCAGTTCTTCGAAGATTTGAGGTGAGTAAAGTTCATGCGTTGCCTACGCCAACGACTAATTACCCCTCAGCTTGAATTAGAAGAAGGGTCCCGTGAAGCTCGTTTCCGTAACGGCTGGTTTGTTAGGCCACTAGAACTCAAGGTGAAATTTGTAGATCGGAAACTAGTTAAACCAGCATGAAGACTATCAAGCCAGCTCTTTTGACCAACCCTCTGGAACGACATGTAATCGTTCAAGGCTTGTTGGTGCCGCTCTCGCTGCGCCAGCCATCAAAAAAGTGTAGATTGGTGTTCATACTGAGTTGGAATGGGAGGTTTCTGTTGTCCTGAGGCTGCTTATACGCATTCTCCGCCATCCACTTTGGTATCGCATTGTAGACTGCAATATTTCTCTCGGTCCTGCATGGCAAAATCAATCATGATCCACTGAAAAGACCAAGATCAAGAAGTCAACTTACACATGGAATATGACAGACTCTAGTCCTGACATTGACAGGTAGTGCGCTATATTCGTAGCCCGGTATGTGTCGATCCCGACCTGCTCCACCATCCACTGCGTTGCTGCGTAGCGCATTACTCGTACGAGTAGTTCTTTTTCAACGCCAAATTCGGCGGCCAGTTCACTAGCGCTCGTTGCCGTTCCCCCTCGCTCAGAAAGGAGTCTCCACAGCCCCAGATCAATACCCATCTGCGCCATGTTGAGCGGCAAAGCACAGAAGATCAGCCGCTGCATGGTATCCCATGTTTGCTCTAGCTTCAAAGAAGCCATTTCAGCAGCTTCGAGAAAGCGTAAGCGTTTTTTCTCATCATTGCGGAGGGAGATGGGAATGTTTCCTGCCGCCAGGGACTCTAGAGATTCGAGGATACTGTCGGCTGCAATGCTGTCATCGAGATGAGAATTTGCAGTTTCAGGTAGGAGTGATCTCGATGCCATGATTGTAACCAAATGAGTGATTGATTGGTATAGAAGCCGTTGATAGGTTTTTCGTACTTTGCGATCAGCAGCATACCGAGTTATACACAAGTGTAAAACGATATCGGCCCGGGCATAGGGCATTAGTGCATCGATTGGTGTGTTGGCATTAGGATACTATATTGCACTTACAGCTTCCCCGACAATCGATTGTGTTCTCCGTTTCCCGCACCAACCTGCACTAATGGGCCGAATCGATTGATTGATATCACACGGAATCGGATTAGCCGATTGGTGTGGGTTGGTCCGAGAGACGAAGAATGAGAGCGGGCCGTATCCACAGGGGCCTTTTTCGGCTGCACGTACCTATTGTACCAGCGCTAGGAGAGGAGATCCAAACGATACGAAGTACGGAGGTGGTTTTCAAAAGTTCTTGCTAACAGGGGTCATCTGTACTACTGCCAAAATACTACCGAAGCTTGATCAGATCTGTGCCGCCTTCAAGTCGAATTGTATTGTTCCTTCAATACAGGGGCCTGTTCAGTTGCTCCATTTTCAAATAGAGTTTCGCTTAGAAGAGTTGAAGGCCTGCTCCGATAATATGGCTATCGTAGAAGAAGAGGCTGCCAAATTCTGCCATAATTCCGTTTTAAAATGGATGTCAACCGAACGGGTTCTGGAATGGAATACGCTCTATCCAAGTCTGGATTTGGTGTTGAGGCAGCTACTGCCACTAGTTTAGCCATATTGATGCCCCTTTGCTCGTTGTCTTAAGCCAAGGTCAAGCTGGCTCAATAGCGGTGTGTCGCAGCCTTTTCAAGGCTGCAGAAGCAATGACTTAGCTAAGCCGAAGCGACAAGCCAATGTAACGGCAACAAGGATGCACGACCTCAACAAGAAAAAGCAGTATCTATACACCACACATGAATGAAGATGGTAGATAGCAGACACAATACAGATCGAGTTGATTAAGCCTAGGTGTGCGACACGTTGAGATCAGGTGAAATATGATACCATATAAGCCGCTCTACTCTCTGTTGTTTATATACCATACGCTGCGCATAATGGCTATGCGAAGGAGCCATAGTCTGTTCAAAAACACTAAATCATGATGGGTGTCAAGATAGTCGGCCCGATATATATACCCCTGTCAGAACTTTTGAAAGGCACCTCTGTAGCACACGATAGATTTCGCTTCGTAGCAGCAGCAGCATTTCGTCGTAACGCTTTATAGAAGTAATGCTCTAATTATACGTGTCGTTAAGCCTACTCAGCATAAGAGCCCTTATGCGACCCTTCTTAGACCTTGTTAAGTATATAGAAGGGGGACTAGTCCTTTAACGCGCGGGGCAACAGTAGAAGAGGCCGTCTATTAATTGATAAGTATGTAGTGGCACTAATAGTAGCATGCTGGGTATCTATAAGAGCCTCGGCAAGTGAAGTCCACCGTCGACCAAAGTGCTCACCTCTGCAGGCACAGGCACTCAGAAAACACTCGTTGATCCCAACACCTGGCTCCCTCTTGCGTGTAGTGATGGTTTCCTTCGTCGCTCGAATCTTAGGTAACTGAAACCCGCGCAACATGCGATAATTTGGTGGTGCGGGAGGCAGGCGAAATTGGCTGGGTGTTAGGGCTAGGATTTTATGCCTTCTCTCTACCGACTTTCGTCTGAATTCATCGTCAAGGCTTCCCTCCAGCCTGAGTCCTTTAAAATACTTCTTGCACGTGCTTCGAGCCATTCTGTGTTTCCCCAGAATCCCCAACTGGCCTGAAAACGAAGCCAGTCGACAATGGCAGCCTCCCAGTGCATCATAAATGTCTCCCATGGATAATCTTTCTTGCCCATATCTTTCAGTCTCATCCAGTAGCGCTCAAGTAGTGCTCGTTCGCCATCTTGCATCGACAACTCGTGTGGTACGATCCTTTTATTTATGAGCATATTGAGAGGAACCGAGCATGTGAAGAGTTTCGCAAGGTCGCAGACTCCAAGACCGAGGCCTATGTACTGAAAGTCGTAGAAAGCCACCTGCTCTCCAGACTCGCTCGTGAACAGATTCTCGGACTTGACATCGCCGTGTATGAGCGTCTCGTAGCGGGCTGTTCGTGACGAGCCAGACGCTGCGGGTGCCAAAAATGTGGCGACCATTTCAGAGATGGACTCATTTCCAGTTCCCATCTTTTGGGTCAAGGTTGCGCTCCACTCAGAATCAGCGTCGCCTGCGAGATCCGCGTACTCCTTTCGCCGCGTCGCAAGATACGTGTAGCCACCGTTCAGCCAAACACTCTTCTGCGTGGCATCTTGACCATCATGTCGTACCTCCTCCAAGGGTGGCAGAACAAGCGAGGAGCGATCTAGGCTTTCAACACGCTGCCACCAGAAGCCATGAAAGCCTGATAGCCAGTCGAGAGCAGCATGCACTTGCGTTGATGACAGCACATTGCGCTTCTCTCCTGCGACAGGGAATTGCTGCTTCAGGTCGGAGAGCATCATCGCGGTCGTGGATGTGCCATCGGCATGATGCTCGTTGGTGCTTCCTAAGTATTGCGCGACTGGTAGCGACAACGGCAATTGAGGAGCAAGATGGCCGTAGAAATACTGTTCCACTTGATAACTTAATATTTTTCTCGTGTGACCCTCGTCATTGGCCTTTGTAGGCGGCGGCGTAATCAGCTTCAGGATGTAAGACCGTGACTTCTGTAAATTCGCGGCTTTGTCACTTTCCGTGGCAGTGACACGGCATATCTGACCGTACCCGGCCCAGAGTGACTGAATAGTGGTTACAGTTTGTAATCGCAAGCCGTGATGCCCAAGCAACGCAGTAGCTACTTCTTCGGCGTTCGTTGACGATTTCATCGGACTGATGTGTGTTGTAGGCGAGCGATACAGAGAAAGTGAGAGGAGCAAGAATAAGGGGGCGAACAGGAGAGGTGTGTGGCTGCGCCAGGATTGACGAAGCATCCGTTTGCAGTTCTTTCTGGTGACAGCTTCTCGGAGCGAGTCTTTTGGCAAAAAAAAAGGGAGCAGGTATCTGATGTACGCCACCGTTCCAGTAAGAACGCATGCTAGCGCAACATTCTCCCGGTTAACCGAAAATTTGCTGCCTCACCAAAAGGCGATGATGCTACTGAAGTTCGTGAATCGATTACTCGACACGAAGAAGGGGGATGTCAAAGCCCCTGCGCATTAGCTTTCATTGTCAGTTTCTCAGTTGATCGAGAGATATTATTATGAGCTTGCATGAGTTTGGATAGGAAAGCTCTGATTAGAATGTTGTATGTTGCTGCTTACAATAGCTGGCGTGAGATACAACATGCGGATCCGAGTTACTTGTAAACATACGTACCAAAAATGCGAACCAGAGTGCTGGTACCGGGAAACCTATGGTAGCGGAAATCATCTGCCAGAATGAGCTCTGCAGAGAAAGTTGACAGTTCCCCATACTAGGAAGAACGTTTTGCTGTTATCGCAATCATGAATCACGTGCATCGTTTTTGTGATGGAGGATGGCCGCACATCCTGGCGTTTAAAGACAAGATCGTTGTATATGGAAGCACCGCACGCTGTTGAGATTAATGAAGCGGCTCCAAGTAGAGCACGCACCAGTGGAGTGGCAAACATCTTGAAAAGATTAAGCTATCGAAGTGCAAAGACAGGCAGTGAAAAGAAAGGTTTGGATGAAGGTAGTGATAGTTACATTCTGCACAATATCTCGAGGGTTGTATACTTCTCGCTCCAATCTTTTCCTCATGTTATCAGCACTTCTCTGGTCTACGCGCACGTTCGAAGCCCCCAACACCACCTCCAAGTTACGCCTCATCTGATGATCTAGTCCGTCCGGTGCACGTTGCTCCAGCTCTCAAGATAAGCGAAGGACTAACCTTGGACGCCATGGCTGTGTCAGTGCTTGAAGCCATACCCATCTCTCGTAATCTAGGCTTCCACTCGTCGTATAGTGACGGGCTCATAGGGTGAGAGCATGACGGCCGACAACACCCTCATACTCTCCGTATCTGAGATAAAATGACATTTGGAAGCATACAATCGAAGTGAACCTGTGTTCCAGAATCGCTCCACCCATGCCACGCGGCCACGGCTGCTCTGCTCAATTTTCCACGTGGAAAAGAGCCTCTACATGCTGATGAACCTACTTCGTGGAAAATTCAAGCTTTGATAGCCCTCCAGTTTAGGAAATCGACATGGTCCATGCCGTTTGCGTATCCAATCATGGAGGAGAACGACCAGACAAGCCACTAGCGCGTTTGAGGTCTGACCAACGCCGTGCGAGTTGGTAAGGCTTAGCTAAGTAAGATAGGCGTTAAGTCGATAATTATTTGGCTTTTTTTCGTAACAAATTAGGGTTCGACTAGCCAGAACTATGCAAAGGCAGGACTGAGCGGCTAGGTAGCCCGATTCTCAGTTCAGGTACGATTCCGTAGCACTAGAAGAGAAGTCAGCGGAAACATAAGACTTGAGCCCAGAGCATCCTTGAAAGCCTCAAACCATGTGATTTCTGGCACATTTCATCAGCTAGAATGTTGTTGTTAGAAGTGGCCTTCCTGGAAGAAGCCTGTTTATGGACGAAAGTTTTCACACTTCCCTTTAAGCCGAGGAAGACACTTTCAGTATTATCTGGTTGCTTAGCTAGGACTAGTACCCATAATCGCCAGCAGGTGGCCTTGTGTGCCTTTCAACTAGTTCTAGAACATAATCTTGCGCCATACCAACCAGGTAGGTGAGAGATAGCTCGAGTAGCGTCGGATTCCGCGGACCGCGTATCATCACCTTGGGGCGTTATCTTCAGACTACGGCTCACCGCATGCTACTCTAAGTCGTTCAATTATGGCACATTTCAAAAGCGGGATTGGCCGGCATCAGAGCCCGAGTTTGCCTTGTGATGGGGCCCGAGTGCCAAGCGACTGACTATGTACGCTAACGCTCAAAACAGCTGCCAATGATTCTCTGATTGGTCCAGCTTTGTTATTGTCCTACAAAGCACTTGTGGCGGTAGAGAGGCGTATGCACAGCGGAAATAACGGACGAGCTGTCTAAATGTTGTGTCTCAGCTACTGCCCGCCCGTGTCCCCATACAGCCGAAGCCGGGACCGAAGCTATTCTTTCACTAAGCTTTGAGGCTTCCTTCTTTCACAGCCTGAATTGCTCCTGCAGCTTGCACCCATAACTCCGAGATTCTGCCATTGCTTATCACCGCATCTCCGATGGCCATTCGTACTTCAGCCCTTTTCCGCGCGACTTGTGATTGCTACCTTCTCTTATAGCGCCATACTACTTCTCGGACTTTGATAACATGTCACAATTCCAAATCATCGGTGAGCAGTACAAGAAACTGCCAGTTTTGATCAACAGCGCAAATGTCGGTGGAAAGACGTACATCGTGACGGGCGGCAACACCGGGATCGGGCTGGAGACAGCGCGACACCTAGTCAAAGCGGATGCAGGCCGAGTCATCATTTCGAGTCGCAAAATCTCAGCAGGCGAAGCGGCGAAGGCAGACATTGAGGGCACGACTGGGCGGAAGAATGTGGTTGAGGTCTGGCAGCTTGACCTCACATCCTTCGCGTCCGTCAAAGAATTTGCTGCCAAAGCCTCAGGACTAGAGCGAATCGATGCTCTTATCGAGAACGCCGGAGTGATGACGGACAAATTCGCCATTGTTGAGGGCAACGAGACCTCCATGACAGTCAACGTTGTTAGTCCATTCTTGTTGGCCGCGCTCTTGATGCCGAAGTTGCAGGAAACGGCCCAGCAGTTCACCATCACGCCGCACATTATCATGGTCGGTAGCGCGCTGGCGCTTCAAGCGAACAAAGAATTGGAGAAGGGTGGATCAAAGAACATCTTTGCGAACCTGAACGATGCCAAAATCACAGATCGGTAAGCCTACTTTCTCATGAAAGTAATTTCTTCGAAGAAACCAATTTAAATTCCACAAGAAACAACGGCTGAGCCTTCTTTCCAGCTATCCTTTGACGAAACTTGTGCAGCTATACGCACTCCGCGAATGGGCCACCCGTTACCCTGCCGAGAAGACGAACGTGATCATGAATATGACCGCACCTGGTGTATGCTCAACCGGTCTTGCCCGCGACACAAATGCCCGGACTCGTGCTTTGATCGGTACAATTCGGTTCATCTTTGCGCGGACACCCGAGGAAGGCAGCCGTACCACGGTTCATGGTGTCGTCGCTGACAAAGATAGCCACGGCAAATTTCTCTCAGGGTGTCAAATAAAAGAGTAGGTTTGCTGTGTCGACTCCATATCCTACAGTCTACTGACGGAAGCAACAGTTGGTGGGTTCCCGCGTGGGCCAAGAGCGAGCAAGGACTACGAATACAAAAGCAGCTGTGGGAAGAGCTTACGGATACTCTGGAGACGACTTCCCCTGGCGTGATGTCCAACATCAAGTCGATTCGCAGCTAGATGGGCTGTTCAAGTCCCGGTTGGTCCGGAAATGAATCTGATAACGGTTCCATGAGAAGGTGTTTAATGAGAGGGTGGAACGAGGCGTAGAATACGATCATTACATTCTTGCTAAACACTGAGGAAGATATTTCTATCTTTGCAGGATTGAATACTACGCGGTATATCGCGATGTCAGTAGCATCGGACATCAGACTTGTCGTGTGTGCCCGTGCCGCTGGAACCAAACGTTGTTTGAAGAGACGAATTGAGCCATTAGAGCTTGTATGTCATTGCTGCCAGGGATACCCATGACTGAGATTGTATGGGCAGAGTCAATCTTAGTTGGAAGCTGTGGAGACGAAGAGCAAGATCAAATTACTAAGCCAATGGCTCCCGTACCCTGCCGCCATGCGGGGCGTGCCTTGGAGCTAGTCATTGAAGCCCCACGGCCCGGCGGACAGACTCTAGGCCTTTGAAGAAGTGTCCGACGCCCTTGATCTACATACGTCCTAGTAGACCTACGCTTCGCCAATATTCGACGTAAGCTGCGATATCACTTTCAGTGATTTGTGACATTTTCCTCAGCGTGGGCGATACGCTTCGAGTGATAGCCGTATCTAGCACGATCGACCCATCGGACATCTTGACAAAATCATTAGTGAAGAAGTCAAGAAGGCCCTGTGCTGGGTTGCCTTCGCTGGGACCACAATCAACGAGCTTCAACCAATTATCCATTGGTACAATGGATTCCTTAGGAAGCCCGAGCCTTCTGACTAATACTGCCGCAAAATCTTGCCAGCTTTGTCGGATCGGGTTCTCGAGGTGATACACAAGCTCCAACGGCAAGGAATGGAACATGACCTCAGCGAGGACAGCCGCACATGAATCCACACGCATCCAGGACAATGTCTAATCATCATTAGCTAGCTGACAGAAACATGGTTTTGGTTTGGTCTTTTACCCCTCGCAGGTCAGGAAACTTCCCGACAGTCAGAGACGACGCAACCAACGCAGCAACGTGCTCATCAGAATTCCAATAACCGGTACTGGATCCGGCAATTTGACCGAAACGTACCAACCCAGCCTCAATCTCCGGGTGATCCTTGGCTGCGCGTTGAATCATCTTTTCGCACACGAGTTTAGCTTTGGCATAACCCACACCCAGGGTCCAGGAGTGGTCGTCCACAGCCACCTCAGGGACTATGCGTTCCGCTTTGATGGCGGGATAGTTCCCCACTGTTGAAATTGAAGACACGAATAACACCTTCGGTCTCTTTCGCGGAGCCTGAGAATGTGCATCGCATGCAAGTTGAATCAAGTTCTGTAAGGTCCTGAATGTCCCATTGAAAGATGGAAGCGTCATCTTGAAATTCATCGGCCAGGCGATGTGCACTATGTGAGTAATCTCGCGAGCAAGTGACTCGTATTGCATAGCACTCAATCCGAGATTCTCAGTGGCTGAGCTGATCTCGAGGACCTCAACCTTGGTAAAAAGTTCATCGCTCACAGCTATACCTCGTGACGCTAAGGCCTTTTTCTGTCTCGTAACTGCATCATCTCCGGTACGTCTATTCAGACATATGACACGATCTACAGAGGGATCATGTAGCAAAACGTTCAGGAAGTGCGATCCCAAACTGCCTGTGGCTCCTGTTATGGCAACTGTTGCCTTTTGCAGTCGTACGCTGTCCCTTACGCAGTATTCTTCAACAAGCTCTTCCAACCAACGAGGGTCAGAAGCATCGTTTACCACGGTACGATTGGAAGTCATTGCTTCAACGAGCTTGGCAACGGAAGCGTGCCGATAAACAAAGTCTCCCAGGATATCTCCTGGCTTCAAAACATCATTCGAATCAGCATTAGTTGCCTTCAGTGATGCTATGAGCAATCTACGTAGCTTTACGGCTTGTAAACTGTCCATGCCGAGCTCGAAGAGATCGTCCTCATCAGTCCAACTATTGAAGTTCGACCCTAGCTTGATGTTGTCTTCTATCAAGCTTCTGATAGTTGTCTCTGGCGACAAATAGTCGAGTGGAGGTGCTGTCACGTTGGACTCAAGCTCCCGATACACTTGGTCGATCTCCTCCGAAAACGTCTTGGCCACTTCTAGCCGAAGTATAGTACCCTTGTCGGATCTAGGCAGCAAACCGGGAGGAAAAACCAGGACCGCTGCCTGTGACGATATCCTCGCATGTGCATCCATGGAATGGCCAGCTTCTTCGATGAGTGGCCAAATGGACGCTTTGAATGCTTCAATGCGGCTGGCTTCAAGGGGTTCGATTGTTTCCACAATGACACCAAGCTCAAATCGGCCATCTCCGAATGCTGTGGCCGCTTTGACGCCGTGATGCTGACGCAGGAGAGACTCCAAGATTGTCGGACGAACCTTTTCTCCGGTCGCAAGGCATATCAAGTCATCATTGCGACCCTGGATTGAGAACTCCATGTCTTCTTCATGTGACCCTGGTTTCCGAACAAGAACATCCTGGAGTTCAAAGCGCTCAGTCCACCCAAAAGGACGCATGCTCATCTTGAACGTACAATCATGAGCATCAACAGGGTCCAGCTGGACCTCCAATGGCGCAAAGGTGTCAGGCCGAAGCTTGATATAGTGCCAGTCATAAGACTCCGTGGGCACAAAGAAAGGCGATAACGGGCCAGTCTCTGTTGCTCCGTAATGATTGATCAGTCTCACCCCTGCCACTTGAAGCCTCTTCCCAACAGAGTCCTTGGGCATGCCTCCACCAAAAGCAACAAAGTCGAGGTTTTGGAGAATTCGAACGCCTCGGTCGCCTGGGAGCAATGCGATTTCCTCGATGATCGATGGTACTGCCAACAAAGCTTTGGCTCCGGACTCCTCCAGAAGTGCTGCTACTGAGGTACCTGTTGGAATGGAGAAGGGTGGAGTTAGGCACATCGTCTTCCCAATACCCAAGGACATGCACATCGGGACAAGCCCAAATCCCTTATCATGTGAGCGAATGGATATGCAATCTTATCGGTTCAATGACTCACATGGAAGAAAGGAGATGTAGAGACCGTAAGATTGTGTGCTTCAATCTCAGAAGAAAAGCTATGGCAAATTGCGAAACCCAGGAAAGATTTGTGGGAACAGTAAACCGGTTTTGGAAGTCCTGAAGTCCCCGATGAATGCAGTATCAGAGCCTGGCAATCACTTTCCGAGATGAAGTGATTGGGATGCGCTATCTTTCCATCGTAGGTGACTGGAACTTTATCAAGGAATATCTCATACCCTGGCGCGATGTAGACTTCGGGACTGCACTCTTTGTCCAACTCGGAATTTCTGATAGAGCGTGCCTCGACAATAAGAGGCTGAAGACGTTGGGACACTAACGCGTGCTGAGCCCGAGTTGTTCGCATGAGGTGGCTGATCGCGACCGGGCTTAGGCGTGTCGAAAGTAGGACAACCGGAACGCCCATGCCCATCAGAGTGAGGATGAAAACGGCGAGACCAGTATGGCTCTCCATGAGCACAGCGACAGATGCGCATCTCTTCACAATGCCATGATCGTCCAAGAAAGAAGCATGGATGTTTGGAGCGTTGTGTCTCAGCCATGCTTGACATCGAAGGATGGCCTGCTGGAGGCGCTCATAGCTTACGGGTGTCAATTGATATGCACCATTTTCGATTAAAGGCTTCTCTGCTTGGATGCAGAATCTGTGCTGGGGGTTGTGTTTGACGTGGAATTCGACGAGTTCGGGCAAGGTACGTATACCCGATGCTGAGTCACGGTCCAGACTGAGTCCTGGTGATAGGAAAGTCGACATGATGGATTTTGAAACTTTTCTGTACTGCGCATGGGATTGAGAGGAGTCTCCCAGAAAGCTGAGTGTTGTCAAATACGCAGAGAGTACTCTGTGGTTGTTGAAAGTCACCACCCTGCAAACGTAACGACGGCTTATTAACTTAAGCGAGATGTTGTCTTCGGGAATTTTGCGACGCAGAGGCCCTGAGTCTACTTTCGGATAGTGAAGCGTGTGAAACTAGACATCTAGATAAGCTGCCCGCTGACTGCAGGAAAATGTGACTGAGCCGAATCTCACTGCAGGTGAGTCTGACTGCAGCTATCAGCTGATTGCGGCTTTTACGCATCCCAAGAACAAAGCGTCTCATGCTACTGCCCCAACTCGGGCCTTGCTAAAACTACGCTTACCAATTCACCGCCTTGAACCTCAAGGTCTGATTTGTCACGTGATTTGAATGGCTGCAGAGCGAGGACGACGATGGTGGACAGAGGAAGAAGACGGCGTGTTCCGTGCTCGTGTAAGACTTTAAGGTAATTCTGCCGAGCTCTTAGAGAGTTGTGTGCTGTCACGCGATCGCTATTGGACCGACGGGAACTAACGTAAAGATGCTCCCACCGGGCGAGTTCGTTGCATCCTAAACAATTCCCGTCCGCCACATCCGTTGCATCCTGGGCACATCGCGGTATTGTCGCGGACATGTGACCAAAGTCTGATGCTAACTCGAGCAGATCATAAAAATGGCATAATTTTCCCTTGGAACAAGATCGCCGTTCTTTTCCCTGGACGTAGAGTTGGTGTTCGACTATGCATATGTGGAACAGAGTTTCCAGGACATAGATGTCGATTGTGAAACCGAAGCGCCGCATTCCTCTGTTGAAGGAAGAGGTGAAGTAGAGCCTTCATCTGCATACAACAGCAGAGAGGTCTCTCGTGCTATCGATATCAACGAGACCGGCGAATCCTCAAACATAAACCATATGTAGAGATGGCTAGAATTTACAACCGATCCCCTGGTTTTTGATAAACAGTAAATATGCATGACATCAAGCACCGGGAACTCCTCCAGTTGCTCCAATATAGCTGAAACAATGCTTTCAAAACCATCATACCCAAATTCTGGATTCGCAACTTCAGCTGCTCTGCCTTTGCACGGGATAGATTTCAGCGCTCTTGACAACCGCACGACGAATACAGCCCAGGTTTTTGGGGATCGTGATGGGACACTCGATGACGTTGGAACGCCTCTATCGTTGATGCTGGACTTTCCACACAATGCTTCGTGCCCGACCACCACGCCAGAGAATAAGGGCCATGTCACCGTAAGTTTCAAGCAAGTGGACGCAAAAGTTGCACATGAGATCACGTCCAGCGTTCTGAAGTATAACGACAGTCTATTGATTGAACTGTATCTAGAGTGAATACAGCTCGCCTTCCATCTTTACGCTCTTCAAGTTGTTGCTAATGACCAGAGGGAAGTTTAAACGCTGAAAACTGCAGTGCGCGTGGAAAAATACATCTGGATCAACATTGGTTGAACCCCATGGAAGTTCTGATGTCCGTAGTAAAGCTCATGGTTCATCGCTTGATCTTGGGGTTGCAGAATTACCGAGTATCCCGGTTGTAAGGCCGCGCGGCAGGCCTGTACGATATATACTATTCTGCACAGCATGATCAATGCTGAGATTGATCATTGTTACCTTTTTGGCATGCTGGCGCAGTAGGTGCAGACCTGTGTCCTGACACCGGTACTCAACAACTTGAACACAGTAAAGGCGTGAAGTATCGTTGCAATACCCCGCAGCCGTTCAATGCTGATGATCCTCTTCGGGTGAGATTCGAGATCATACCAGGTAGATCACAATGAATGTATGATCTACTTGATTAGCAACCTGCATATTAGACTGTCCAAGATAGGATGGCTACGGGCGATACAGTCAGCAAAGACCTGAGTTCGCCCACCGAAGATACTTGGCGTTGGTGATGAACATCCTTACACGCGCCCTTGATGTGTTATCCTGGCTCTATCACATCTACAGTGCACAGCTGCAACTCGAATCACTTTTCTTTTATCAAGACTACATGCATATGTTGGCACTGCGCGATATAAGGATACTATTTTATGGGACGCTCTTTAGCCTTCCTGTTACGGCTCGATTGTCCACACAGTCACATTGGGCAAAGATAGGGACGATACCAGAAAGACTGGATCAGCAGGAACTAGAATTCTGGGGTGTTCAATAGTGGTTTTGGAGACATACAGGTTAGTGTACATGGCCAAAGTCGAACGATGCGTAGAGGTATGCATCGTTCCCAAATGAAGCGCGTGGGGGAGAAAGTCGGCTTATCACATCCAGTGCATTCAGTTGTTACAGCCACCCTACAGTGTAGCTTCTGCCGCCATTTTGGACCCGAGTTATGTCACTCCAGCATGTAGTTCATAGGGCTAAATACACGAATACACACCATTATAGCGCTACGACTTGAGAGCAATGTTCATCGGATTAGTGCGCCTGGAACTGAACGCGCGGTCCTGATGAGAGACAGATGGGGACCAGAACGTGGCTCCATGGTTGCTTTGGAGGCTGACGAAAACGAAACAAGGGTACTGATTGCCTTTGTCTATCAACAAGACTCCACAACTCCTGAATTGGAGATCGCATCCTTCAACGGACCTAAAAGCCACGTTATCGTTGGGTCTGCCGCTGCTGTCGAGAGTCTCGGCGCTATTCTCTGGCGGAGTCGAATCGAATACACAATGCTCAATGTGTCTCATGGTTTCCACTCGCGCTTCTGTAACCCCATCTTCCCTGAGCTACCCTGAGCTAAATGCACTGGCGAGTAGCGTGACGTTCAAGGAGCCCAAAATACCCATCGAGACGTGTTCCAGGAGTGGGATGTGGAGCGTACCCACTGCAAAGCTCATCGCTGACCACACCTGCACGCCAGTATATGTAGGAGATACCGTTGAACGCATCGAGACGGATCTCGGACAGGCTACGTGGATAGAAGCCGGTTCAAACTCATCCATAACCGACTACGAAGACGAGTTCTGGACCCAACCAAACGTCCCAGACCACACGGATGCCTACGCGGAAGATAAGTTCGACCTCCTTGATGGAGTTTATCCTGCGCCAATCACGGCGTACAACGTCCCGTCCAAGCTGGTGGCCATGGCTGGTTGGATAGCTCCGAAAGATGCGCGGACTCGCATCGTCCTGCACATGCACTGGCACGGCCAGACGCTTCCCATTCTGTTTAGAGGTCTCCCAAGTGCGAAGCATGCTGGGCGAATCAAAGATGCAACATGGTAGAGCATGGCGCAGCCGTCAAATGAAGAGATCTTACAGGGGAGCCTGTACGCTCAGATCGTTAGGGGCAATTACAAGTCGCCAACACACATTGTCTTCGGCACCAACGACAATCTCATCCCATGGCAGCAGGCAAAACGGACGATGGATAGTCCGGGTTGACATTGGTGAAAAACCAACCGCGTCTGTTCGACATGTACGGAGAACCGACAGGAAAGAAGTGGGAAGCCGTGCTTGAGGGGTGTGCTTTTCTTTTCAACAGGATTGGGAGGGGGGGAAGGCTAGTTAGCATAAAGTTTTTTGGTGACTTGTTACTGAGGGTATGTGTTAAATGGCACCGACTAGAGGTGTCGCTGAGGAATTTTGAGGTTTTGTGGCGGCGGCGGCTTCGTGAAAGTCGGTGCAGGGATGATCGGCTGGTGTGGAGTCGCAATGTCGAACGAACGCGGTCGCGATCGTGATCCTGAGGATGAGGATACGCAAGACGAGGATGTGACGCTGTGGAGAGAACCGATAATTTTTTAAATACCTAGTTGATGGCTACAAGAGTGATCACGATGTTACAATGATGACAATGGAATGTCGAAAGCACAGGCCATGCTCACACAATTTATTCATCTCGTTCGCGGATCAGTAGCCTTTCCCTTTTCCCTTTGCGAGTTCGGTATAAAGATGTACCCGCTTCGCTGTTTGATTTCAAATCCGGGTCGGTCAAAAACTACAAATTGCACGTGATTGAAGCCAGTGCCGAGTAAGTAAAAAACATTGGAACGTATTTTTGGCAACACCTTTCCGGGGCATGCCGCGGCAGGATCGGGATGCCTGGGTCAACGCTACAGCCGGTGTGTCAGCTTCGTGGTCCAATAATTTACGATACCTGTCCGTTCGCACAAATGGCTCCCTCATGAATGCCTAAATTTTCGACAAATACATCTCATTTCATCGATTGAAAGGAGTGGCGCGATGGAGAACAATGCCGCGGAGATCCTACTTGTCGACCGTCGGCAACAAGCTCAGGAGCGCAACGCCAGCGGAGACATCCGCGAATACCGCGCCGTATATCTTACTCGTCTAGTACTTCGCATATTATCACTCGCAACTTGCGCGGCGATTGTGATCCTGCTTGCGCAAACGATACGATCATACAGCCAAACGAAGCATGCTACAAACCCATACAGAGATGGCAGCGGAACCTTTCCGGTGTGGCCTGACGTCTTGAAACTGTATCCCTCGTACGCACTCTTAGCAGCTGCGCTTTTGGCTGGCATCTTCAGTCTGGTGCTAGTCGTCGCGAGCTTCCACAAAAATGTGAGTAGAAGTATGCATGAGAGCGATGAGAAACGTGCTGAATGCTTTTGCAGGTGCGAAGAATGACAAAGACTGGTAATGTGACAACTATTGTCATATCATCGATTTGCCTCATCGTATGGATCATCGTAACTGCATACTATGGCTCCTGGGATACAAACAAGACCAATTGGGATTTGCTGTGAGTTTAGATCTTGCTGTTTTAGGACAATACGCGAAAGCTGACAACAGCATAGCTCCTGGAGCTGCACACACCAAGACGAGAGATTCGATTATCGAGACATTGACTTTAGCACAATGTGCACTGAGATGGTGAGCAGTTGTAAATAGCTAAAGGGCAGTCTAACAACAAATAGCGATTCGCATTCTGGGCTGGCGTTGGCCTCGCTGGCATGGAGTCCATCAACCTGCTCTTATTCGTGATCTGGTGGTGGAAAACAAAAAAATCGCACGGGTACAAGAACCTTGGAGAGATAGCAATGACTTAGAATACTTGTGAGTACAGGTGTGGGCGGGCACTCCGTTCAAGAGGTATCGATACTTCGTTTCCATTGAGTTGTGCACAAGCAGGGGTGCGCCATGTGCGGAAAGGGGAGAAGCCGCGGTCTAACCTCCTGTTGACGTCACTACTGCTTCCACCCAGATGTCACTTTACAACCAATCGCCGAGCGTGCATTTCAACCGCTCAACATTTGAAATGGTAAACGAGTAGTCGTGAGACCGAGACTCTCGCGAGTGATTCACGAAGGGCCACCGAAATTGACAGGGCGAGTCGTGTTGTAGAAGTCAGGCCGGCTCCGCCAGCTCAACCCCACAATGCCTCGGCGCGTTTACTTACGCCATCAAGACGGCAACGAAAAGCGGGGTGACGGTCATCGTGCATCATTCGGTTGAATAGAGCATCGAATTCCCAGCTCATTTGTAAATTTACTTTGCACACCGTTGTCAATTTCAATCTGAACAAGCGGTCGGTACAATACTAAAAGCATCATCATGACTGATCCCAAGAACACAGCTGGCCAGCGTTTGACGCAGATCAAGGATTTTTTGACCATGAACGAGACTGCAACTACCATTCCCTGGGACCCCGACTGTACGAAGTTCCCGACGAGAAAGGAGCTACCTCAGATACCGGGCGCGCCGGAGGAAGCGGCTTGGGTTTGGGGTGACAATGACTACGTGCGCGCCGTACTTAGGACGGTCGATTGAATACTGACAGCCTTTCAGATCGGCCGCTTAAATCTCCTGACACCCACACGTGTAGCCGCAGCAGGGAGGGAGATCAGAACTGGAGAGATTGTACCCGTGAAGTATGCCTGAAGAACGAGCAACACTATGAACTAATAATGCTGATCACGTGCCAGTCTACCGTTGAATGTTCCCAATCAGCCTGCATTCGGTCGAGAGGTCTTTCAGCATGAGATCAAGACGCTTGCTGAAGGGTATGCTTACGATGATTTGTACACCATGAACACGCAATCGGGAACGCAATGGGATGTAAGTGACAGGGCATTACGGATACATTGAGTGATTTACTGACCAGATTCATAGGGCTTTAGGCATTTTGCTCATTTCGCTAGTGGTTCGTTTTATAACGGCGTAAGTAAATGAATGTCCGCAACATGGCAAATGCTCACGTTCGGAATAGACGAAGGGAACGGACATTACTGGGCCATCAGCAAACCATAAATGTTCCATCCACCACTGGGCTGAGCACGGTATCGCTGGGCGTGGAGTACTGCTCGATTACCGAGGCTACGCACACAAAAAGGGCATTAATTATGATCCATACGATTACTATCCAATTTCGTGGGAGGCACTTTACGAATGTGGCAAAGACCAGGGTATTGACATCCGACCCGCTGCGCAAGGCGGCGACATCAAGATCGGAGACATGCTGTTCATCCGCAGCGGCTGGAAAGAAGCGTACGATAACAAATCCGATGCCGATCGCACGAAAGCTGCGTTGAGACATGGCACTGGTAAGGACGGCGAAGATGGTCAGCGCTATGCTGGCGTGAGTCAGGAGCAGAAGATTCTCGACTGGCTTCACGACTGCTACTTTTCAAGCGTTGCTGGCGATGCGCCTGCTTTTGAGGCATGGCCCACACACGAAGGTCAGTTGCAGCGTCCGTTCATCTCGTGCGTTCTCCTGACATCTTAGACTACCATCTACACGAGTACATCTTGGCGCTTTGGGGTATGCCACTCGGAGAGATGTTGGATTTGGGAAAAGCTGGCGCAGACTTGCCGCGAAAAGAGCAGGTGGTTCTTCTTCTTTACTTCAGCACCGGCGAACTGCCCAGGTACGTGTCATCCATCTTGACAAATCTTCAAATGGATACTGACTCTTTCAGCTGGTGTTTCATCCCACGTAAATGGAACTGCCATCTTCTAGATAGCAGTGAACTCAGATCCAAGTCAGGGATTGAAATGACCAATTTGAAAGCCATCCTGCGTTTAAGTCCAACCGTTTGTCACACCATGCGACTATGATGTCCTGCACTACCAAGTTAGCAGGCTGAATTAGTAACCTCTATCCAGCTGGTGACTGGAAGATATGTTCTGCGAACTCTCGATATTGCCATTGTCGCGCGCGTTTAGGGGTTTCCGCTGTTTCAACTTCATCCGCGAGTTTGATCGGTGGCTGCGTCAGTCGCAGTACGCGGAGGTTGGGGAATGTAGCGAGAGCGTCCTTTGAAAGCGTTAGCAGAAGTTTAAAAAATCGATTGAGACACTTACCAAAGCTGATTTGGGCTGTATTTCAACAGGCAAGATGGGTACTTCCAGGATAATGAAGGCCTCTTCCATGTCTTCGAAGTCTACATGCACAAGACTAGTCCCAAGCTCTTCAATGAGTGGGCAGTAGGTGGCCATATACTTCAGGTTTGTGCTTTGGTACATGTGATTGACACTTCCATCGCTCTGCCCTATGTGATCCCACTTGTTGAGGGGGTTGACCACTACGAATTTCAGAGTTGCTAGGTGGTGACGAAGGGAGTCGACTGCAACAAACTCGGCGGATGAGGTAGACACGAAAATATCTTCCAACCCCTCAAAGGCTTTCAAGAAACTATCTAAAACTGACTATCCATCCTGAATGGGAGTCCTCGGCGATGAAGAGATTTGTCAGATTTGAACTTCTCAGCTTTGTACATACGCTGCTTACGTCGTCTAGGGAGCGACCGATGTTCTGGCTGTCTTGGATCTCAAGATGCTGCAGCAGAGAGACACTTGTCCACGCACCCAGCCTGCTGGATTGAGGTTGTAAGTCCAGATTCTTCAGAGACAGTCTGCGGAGACTTTCCATTACAGAAGAGACAGAGCAAGGTCGAAAGTGTGATCGGCTACCGTTAAGCTGTTCTGTTACCAATAGTACATCGACTGACGGCATATGGGCGGACCACGCATCAATTCCTGCCTGATTTGCATTCACAAAGACATGCCAACTCTTCAGATCCTACAAATTTCCAGAGACGTAACCAAGATTTGGTGGCTTCAGATTGACTGTCGGCACGGCAATGTGACGAAGACGCGTATGCCCCATGACGAGCATGTGAAATGCCAAAGAATCCATTGATTGCTGGTACATTGTGAATGAAACCATTTGCTCTCGCGGGATGGAACAGAGAATATTCAGAAGCCGGGTTCTTGTACGGTCTAGGCTGATTGTGTTCTGGCTACTGAGGACTTGAACATTGCGATCTCTCACGCTGTCGAGAAAGCCGCCGGGTCGGAAGCTGAGCAGCGCTTCCAAGTTGAGTTTTTTTCGAATATCTTAATCTCACAAATGTGCCATATGACTTGGCCAGCGGATATGCTCCATAACCTGTTTACGAGACACAGACGTTTTCGCGATGCGCCCTGTACCTGTGATCGATTAGCGATAGCTTGAACGGTGCTTATAATGTGTTGGCTTAGCTCGATACCCACTATATGTGGTCACACAAGCTGCTCACATTACCATAGAAGATGTTTGGTGGTGATGATCGAGATGGTAGCAAGCCAACAGAATGTGGAGCGAAAAGATGGTCGGACATACCTGCTCACAGATCATCTTCCTCAACTCACGCGGTAGAACGCCAGTATGGTCGCACATGCTGTTCAGGTTTCTAGTGGTAACAAGGACCAGCCGAGCTCCATTCTCGGCCTTATATCGATCATGGATGATTGTTGTTCGCCATCGCATCGTTTTCATTTTCTGCTAGCTATCACGCAGGCGTGATTTGTCTCTACTATGCGCACTAGAATATTCTTGTAAGCCTTGGAAATTGAGCGACAGGACTAGGAGGCCGAGAAGTTTGTGATAGGAAGTGGCGGTATTGGCAATCCTTAATAGCAGCGATTCAGCTCTGGCACTACACATGCCGATGTTTTTCAAAGATATACTAAGCATAACCTCAAGGGTGCCTGGATACATACGCAGCAGTACCATTCTCTACCTAATCCTAAAGATATCTTTGATATGCAGGCAGGCTACCTCTTCAGCTTTCCGGCGAGCAGGAATTCCGTCGACGCCTAGTGAAGATTTAGGTGCCATTTTTAACAGAACGTACCCTACACTGTGACCCGCCAAGTGTTATTTCGGGTTCTCGAATGAAGTGCAACAGGCGATATAACATTAGAAAGAAGACCCGGGTCATGGTCGACTTAGGTCACACTATCTAGCTACGTTTTGTGAATCTACGCTCGTAACTGTCCTCCGTGCTGTCACACGAGTACTTCAACTACATTCTTACGAAGCCCCAGAATTGAATGAGTCTATCCTAGCCTATGTATGAGACAACAACTATGCTTTAATAGTTTGTGGGAGTGAAATAGAGCGTGCAGACATTAATCCAGCACCTGTACGCGATGGGTAGGACTGCAAGATGCACTGCTCCGAGGGAAGTGGAAGCACAGCACGTTTCCACATACAGGCTTGGCAAACATACAGACCTGGGATAGAAGGGACTCTCAGGTAAGAGAAACCAGCAACAGTGCATTTTGTAAATGGGTTAATTGCAGAAAAGAAAAACTGGCAGATAATGCAAGCAAGCTACGCGTAAGAAGAAAGCGCAAAACAGGTCCGCGGGATTGCCCGGTACCACGCAGAACCCGTCATTCAGCCAATAACACCGTTCTCTATGGATCGTTCAACACCCTTGGCCACCGCATGTAATCCTCAATCTCGTCCTTCTTGACCGGCATCGCATATACCTTGGTGGCGTATTTACCACCAGGGAGCATGATCTGTGTCTCCCTGCGAAGGTAGTAGTAGTGAGGCCACCTATGCCCATTGCCATCCTCAAGCACAACTTCATCTGCGTGCGAAATCGTGGGGCTGAAGGCAAGGAGTTGGACTTTCGACCCCTTCTTGACCAGACGCTGGAGTCTCTGCTCGGCAAATTGTTGATAGCGCCATTGTCGCTGGTAGGACGGGCCGATGCGTGGGTCGGTGTCGGCTAGGCCGTCGAGTTTGATGGGTGCTTGGGTGAGGCGCAGAACGCGAAGTTTGGGGAAGGTTGCGATTACGTCCTACGTGTGTCAGCTTTTGTGGGTTGAGGGCCATGGGAAGTATGCTTACCAGTTGGTCTACAAGTTTCCTGGTGGCGGTCGAATCGGCTCCACGATCTAATTACCAGATTTCATTGTGTTCCCACTCGTCGAAGTTTACATCCGTGAGACTGATTCCAAACTCCTCGAGTAGCTCAAGGTCCCTTCCTATTTCGCGTAGATTCTCGCAAAGAACTTCTGCATCTACTTCGGCCTCGTCCCAGTCGATCTGAGGGTCCATCCAAGAGGACGGAGAGTTGCCAATGGTGGGCTACTAGACCTTGTGTCCCGGTCAACTCAGAGCATGAGTCCGATAGGTAGATGTACTCCAGTCTGTCGACTGTGAGCAAGACTTTGTCTAGAGAGGCCATCCAGTTATCGTCGCAGCTCTCACTTTCAGTGAGAGCCCTTGAGCGGATGATCCTGTTGAGATACATCTTCGCCCCCGTAAAACGAGAGTATATCGTTCAAGAAGTCGACAATAATGAACAGAGAAGCCAATGAAGTTCGCAGGCTCCAGACCTTCAGAACTTCCAATGCGGTCGTATTCTCCAGCCATCCATCATAGCCTGCTTGATCCGCATTAGTGAATATACTCAGTCTTTTGAGCGATCCTAGGTTTCCATCCACGAAGCTGGGGCCTGGGGGTCTCTGGCTGTCAAGGATTGGCACCGATAGCTCGACTAAATTCTTCTGGTCCATGATCAACATGCCTAGAGTCCCGCTGTCGATAGCGTTAGTCACGACGACTTTGACTAGAGTGTGAGGTGTTATGGCGTCAATGAGTTGCTGAAACCTCAACATCCAATCGCTTTGGTTTGTGCGAGTAGACTTTCAAATGTAGAGATTGCGTAGGTGCTTGAAAAATCTTTGGTACCTGTGAGTTAGGACCATGTCGAGTCTTTGCTTGTTCGTGTCAGAGAGGTCTGAGTCGAAATCCCCCCAAAGAACGGGTGTGACCTCATCCCGCCAGGAATAGTCGAGAACACACATGTTGTTCAAATCATCATGTGACACCTAAAATGGAAATGTTAGTTAGCGCTCGCAACGGGCTTTTGTAACTCACGTGTTGGAGCACAGCGAGTCTCAGCTCTGGTGGAAGCTTGTTGATGTAATTGCTCATGGTGACGCAGGACTTGTAGTGCTGAGTGTTAAGACCGGTAGCAGAGAGCGCTTTATACACCAAAGCGAGCATCCGACCAGGCACGACAATGCTTGTCCACCAACAAACAGCTCGTTAGTACGATTGCTTTATCAAAGCTCGCTTATACAAATCCAGGCTTGGTGTTAGTAGACAAGCACGGAACGAAATCACCGCACTCAAAAACCCACCCCCATCAAATAACCCACAAAAAAGCCTATATTGATTTCATACGAATCCCCTCTCCTCCCCTGTCCTCTCTCCCTCTCTCCCTCCCCCCTTACCCAAGCAACACATCCTCCCTCTACCACCCTCCAATCTCCCACCACGCCTCATACACAGCAGCCGCACAAACCACGCCAACCAACCAAGCAATCCAGAGTGGGGCGGAGATGGACATGATCTGAGCGACTGAAATGGTGACGAAGGCAAGTACGATCATGGAGATGGTGTATGCGAGGACGTAGAACATGATGGAGGATATTGTGCTCTTGATCGTGGTAATGGGTTGTACTGCTCGTTTATTTGAGTGAGGTAAATTGTCTGTACTTGGGGCGGTGGTGGCAAAGGATAGTTGGTCGCGCATCGCGACGGGGTGATCAGGCATCGTGAAGGACGACGAATACTCAAGTGGCTGATTTTCTTTGAAAAGATTTGTGTGTAATATGTATGTGTGTTGCGCATGTTGTGTGAGACAAGAAAATAATGCTCTTATAGCTTCGCCTGTGTGATGGTGGTTCCTGGGGTCCGAAAGAACCGTGGTACACTTCAGTTTACTAGCCATCCAACGTTGCGCGGCAATGGTGGCGGCTCGAAGGCATCGTTCTCCCCGTTGGCCTCCCATATCATGGGTGGAAACAGGCCGCACATCATGAGGAAAGCGATCCAGCTGACTTGTAAGATCATTCCGATGTGGGGGTTGAGGAGGAAGGATATCGCCTCCATGGCCTGCACGAGCAGGTACGCAGTGACGATCGCAACGATGATATAGACGAGGATGTTGTAGACGATGGTGCGGACAAGTGAGGGCGTTGCGACTTTCTTGCGAGTGCTGAGGCATCCACAAGGGTGTACACAGAGTTCTAGCTGCTGGTACTCGAGCTGTCGGGCGAAATCTGGATGAATCCGGATAGGCTGTTCGTCGTTCCAAGCGGGGTCTGCCATCTTCACGAATTATGTGGGTCGTACGGAGGCAGATAGCTAAGGCGGATGGATACATGGAGAGGTGAGCAGGAGATATATGCGCTAGGAAAAGTGGGCCCGCCTTCGGCCAGAATGTGCATAGTGGAGTGAAGGTGACAGGCAGTGCGACACGCTACCCCATATTGCCACTTACGGTGGAAGATGACCAGAACGCCTGGATATATTCGCATAGCTTTGCCGTCGCAGTCGAAGTCCAGTGACACCGTTTATAGCTTCAGGCTATTGAACGGGCCTCCTGCTGCTGCCCTGATCGCTTCACCGCACGTCCTTCATGGAACCAGCCACACCAGGCGCATCGCCGCTCGTGACCTGCTTCGCAGTCTCTTGGCTATCCTACGTCACATCTTCCGCCAACTGATCAAGTACACTAGACGGCAATCCTTGCTCGTATGTCGCAGGTTCCTGTGCGGTCGCATCGGCAGCTAGATCAGCAAAGGTCTTGTCCCAATCATCCTCGTTCATCGGCTCCATCTTCCCAGTATATGTGTCGCTGTGCTTCTGATCCCGGAGATTATTTGAGTCGTAATCGATTGCAGAGGTGTTGAGCGTAGCCGAGATAGTCTTGATATCGCCATTGCGCAGCTCCGGAGTGCTCGTTCGCGAGCCTTGAACAGCCAAAAGATCAGCCGCAACGTTTCCCGGGTCGTTTGCGTGTCCTTTGATCCACTTGAAATCTGTCTTTGCTCGACACATGTCACGCTCGCGGATCCTGGCAATGATGGGTTCGACCAGGTCCTTGTTTTCAACGTCTTTGCCTGATGACGACTTCCAGTTGTTTTTCTCCCACTTCTGAAACCACTCCGTGAGGCACTTTATAGAGTAATTCGAGTCTGTGTGGATGAGGGCGGAGCGATCTATGGGGATGTGATCTAGAGCTCTGGCAACGGCGGTCAGCTCGGCGCGCTGGTTCGTCTGTCGGCTGCCACGTAAAGGCTCGGAGATGTTTCTGTAACCATTGTTAGTTGAGCACGCGAAACGTCGTGGGATCACTAACCTTGAATCGTTGGGGCCAAAGTAGACGCCTACACCTCCGACAGCCCCGACTTTTCCATTTCCCAACGCGCTTCCATCTGTATACACGTTGATTATACCAGTGAAGTCACCAGTCGGCTGCAGCTTGGTTCTGCTGAGTTCTGCCTCGGTCTTGACGCGGATGTTGCCAGACTCTAGATCGAGCTTGAGCGTTGGGTCAAAGCCGTCCTCCGCATCCTCTGGAAGTGGGCCCAAGCCAGGCTCATACTTGATATCGCCGTTTGTCAGAGCCGGCGCTGCTGCATCGTTCTTCTTCTGCTTCTTCTGTGGAGCCTCGCTCGCTTTGCTCTCCTTACTAGCCGTCAAAGATGAGACCTCGGACAGGTCACCTCGAAGACTGATTGGAACACTTGGATCGCGCCTGAACCCGTTCACGAAAGCCTGTGCTTCTTCGCGGGTTGCAAAGCTTTGTTGTTTCGCACCGGCACAGTTCCTTGTTTGGGCCTGCACACTGGCGTAGTCTGTGTAGACACCCGGTACATGTCCGATCGCAACGGCATAGAATTTGTTTCCTGCGCTTGGTTTCGGCGAGGAGTTGCTCGAGCCTTTCATGAACGCTTCTGCTTCGGTAAGGGTGGGGAAGCTCTTGACTGGCATCCATTAGTATGGAAAGGAAGATCGCAACACCAACTCACATGTAGCTTTGATGCCGTCAGTCTGCGCCTTGCAGTCCTCCCAGCTGTGGTAGATGCCCGGCGTACGGCCCACTTTGACGGCGTAGAACTTTGGCGAGCTCCTCTTCCGCTTGTTGCTCGACGTATTCGACGTGACTGAAGTAGTGCCTGGCATAATTTCGGCTTCGGTGTAATCGATGTATCCTTCCCAATTCGTGATTCGGTGCCCTAAGTAGCTGCGAGAATGTATGAGTGATGGCGATTGAGCTGATGCGAAGTAAGGATGGTGTAGATGGTAGCCAGCGTGGTTGAGTGTGCTGTATGATCGCCTTGTTCAGTGAGCTGTGGCGCTAGAGGAACGTGTGGAAGTCGACGCGTACCTATTCGGAAGTCGCGACGCAGGACGGAAAGCGCATTGAATTTTGAACAATCTTCCCGTATACGTCATGCAGCGCACAAGCCAGGATAGCGCTGAGGTGTAAAGCAAACAATGTCGTGGGTGCCAATGCGAAGGTGAAGTTTGCTACCGTGATGTTCCATGCATGTCACGTACGGCGTTGCGGGGAGTTGCGGAGGTGCTCGGACATTACGGTAGCACGTGATCAGATGCATCTTCACGTGTCGCGAAGTGAAGATAAGCCCTGGCTTCTATTCGGGACTAGCTCTTACAATGCGAGATCTCGAGACGGAACTCCCGAGGTGTAGAGTGTGGGGGTGCAATCATCCCGATCCTCAACCCGCTGGTACATGACAACTCTGTGCACCACCTACATCACGCGACGCGTCTGTGGTCTACCATACGGCCCAAAGCAAAGCCGTAAGCATCCACTGACGAAAGAGCCCTTTCACACAGTCAGCCATGTTCGAGGTAAACCCACTCAATGAAGTTGCAAAGTTAGCGGGCTCAACACCACCAGGGACGCCATGCTGCAGACGAGTACCGCCTGCGTCTGCACCGCGCAAGATCAGTCGTGTTGACCAGCTCCGAGCTCGTGGAGATCCGCGCGGCCCAAAGAACTTTCGGAGGGGCCTACATTCGCACTGCGATCGGGCAGTTCTCCTTTGCTCTGATCGTGCTCAAGATCTTTACGGCGGAATTCTACTCCATCGGAGCGCTCTTCGCAGTCTACGGTACCGGCATCATGTTCATCAGCTTGTTCCGACGACAGCAAGGTACGTCTCGCTTCCCGAACACGAGGTGCGGGCTGATGCAGAGGCGCAGGCAACAAGCAGTTCTTCTCCGAACTTGGCGAAGACGGACTGCACCGCAAGAAGTTCCGAACCAGTGGCAATGTGGTAGCTGTCATGACGGCACTCAGTGTCTCAGCGTATGTCTGTCTGCTCGTGCTTACGCTGCGACTTGAGACATGAGCTGTGCATAAAGTACCGTCTGATGTCAGCGGGCTACCACTGCACAGCCGGAAGGATCCGTCCTAGTAGCTGAGAAGCCCAGATTGCTGTGAGCAGACGGACGTATCACGATGCAGCCAGCAAAGTACAAACTGCAGCAAGCGGAGGAATGTGCACCGCTTCCCCGGACGGATCGCCAAGCGTTTGGTGCACCCACCTGTGCGCTGACGTCGTTGGCATCGATGCTCGCTATCAGAACAACGTGTACAGGAAAGCGCACAAGTCGCAGAACCTTATCTGTAACGAGGTGGCTGCAACCGCACAATCTGAACGTAGGGGTAGCTTGTGCCGCTGTGGTCAGCGAGCTTGCTGGGTGGGGAGCGCGTGTGCGAACGATTGGAGCATCGGACTTGAGGGGGGATAGCCGCATCGAGCAGCAACAAGCAACAAGGAAGCAATTGCCAAGCAGTGTAACGCGGTCAGAGTGAATGCACACCTGTTCATGCGCCGCCCGTCTTGAGGACAGATTATAAGCGCGCGACCATGCATTCATGTTGCTGCGAGTTCCTGAACTCCCCTCGCTCTCGCCCAGCTAGCCCCAATGACGACCCATGGTAAGCTGTGAATGCAGGCGTTCCGCATCCAGCACTTTCCAGGGACCAGCACCTCTCCCACGGCTCGCTGGAGACGTCGGGACAGTCGTTCCCGCGGCAGCATTTAACGTCATCGCTCCCGGATTGACTCATCTCGATTCTGCTTGCCGACACTTGAATTTCCAACGGTCGCGAACGAAGCCTCAACAAGTCAAGGACCTCCCGAGCATTGTCCCGTGACAGCGCGCGACCTGCCGTCGAAAAAAAGTAAAAAAGTAACAAGCTAGCCTTTACGGCGTGCAGCTCTTCATGTGCGGTCGTTGCGCTATGGCGACGACTATTCCCAGTCCGCCGGTAGTGCCCGCGTCAGGCACACAGACGCATCACACTGCACATTCGCGTCGCCGATCGTCAGCTTCAGCTTCTTCAACTTCTTCCACACACACCCGCCGCACCAGCACCGCCTCGATATACGCCCGAAACGTTCTCATGAGCAACCTCAAATCCAGCGGCACCGAACACGCGCAGAACAAGTACCTCAGCAACAACGAGCCCCCGCGGCCCTCTCCAGCGACGCCCGCCATCCCCGCTGCAGCCCCGCCAAAGGGCGTGCAAGCCGTCAAGGACCTCGCCGCGCGCAATGGCGAGCTGAAGCCTCCGCCTGTGCCCGCCGGCCAAACCCCCGCGCCGAGCAGCCAGGCCGCCCTCAAGGACGGCGTCGGCGTCCCCTTGAGCGACACACCTGCGCCGTCACAGGCCCCGAGTCCACGAGAGTATGTCACGACACATCACGCACCGCCACTGCCAACTAATGGACTCAGCAACCTGACCCGCAACAATTCGGGCGCCAACACCCCGCGATTACGGCCCACCACGCTCGACATCCCCGGCCTCACCAAGTCCAAGGTCTCGCCCGACGGCAAGATTGCGCAGCGCGATGTCGGCTCCAAGCTCGTCATCGTCATGGTCGGCCTGCCAGCGCGCGGCAAGTCGTACATCACCAAGAAGATGGCGCGCTACCTCAACTGGCTGCAGCACGACACCAAGATCTTCAACGTCGGCGAGAAGCGCAGAGTCGCGGCGAGCTCGAGCGGCTTCCGCCTGTCGCAAGCAAGCCTCGAGAGGGTCTCGTCCAGCGTCAGGGAGGCGCTGGAGCAGCACAAAGACAGCCCCGCGCAAATTGCTGCGAAAATTCTTATCAACGGCGATGCGGGATCGCTGGACCCACAGAATCTGCCAGACCCACTCCATGACGACGATAGCTCAGCCGTTGAGGATCCACCCCGCGTCGAGGTCACATCGCCAGAACCAGCGACGGGCGACGAGCAGAATGGACAAGGGCGCATGGATCAGTCGGCGGATTTTTTCGACCCGCAGAACACGCGTGCGGCGCAGTTGCGCGAGCAATGTGCCATGGAGACGCTCGACGACCTGCTGGACTACATACTGAATGGCAGTGGCTCAGTGGGCATATTCGATGCCACAAACAGCACGTCTGGCGCGGAGGAAGCTGATCATGGACCGCGTGCGGCAACGCGCCGGCCCTGAACTCAACGTCTTGTTCGTCGAGAGCTTGTGTACCGACCAGAACCTGCTCGAGTCCAACATGCGCCTGAAGCTGTCAGGGCCCGACTACCAAGACAAAGACCCCCATGCCGCGCTGGCCGACTTCAAGAAGCGCGTTGCCATCTACGAGAAGAACTACGTGCCGATCGGCGACTACGAAGAGGACAACAACATGCCCTACGTCAAGATGGTCGACGTAGGCAGGAAGATGGTCTCGCACCAGATCAAAGGCTTCCTTGCTGGCCAAGCCGTCTACTACCTCCTCAACTTCAACCTCGCCCCGCGCATGATCTGGATCACCCGTCACGGCGAATCCACCGACAACGTCGCGGGCCGCATCGGCGGCGACTCTTCCCTCAGCGCCAACGGCCAAAAATACGCCCAAGCAATGGCCCGCTTCGTCGACCGCCAGCGCAAAGACTGGGCCATCCGCCAAGCCGACAAAATGGCACACACACACTTTCCCCCCGTCCCCGGCGACCACTACCCCACCAAATCCCTACTACTCCCACGAAGACGACCAGCACAACTTCTGTGTCTGGACCAGCATGCTGAAACGCAGCATCCAGTCCGCCCAGCACTTCTGCGACGAGGAGTACGAGGTCAAGCAGATGCGCATGCTCGACGAGCTCAACGCAGGCATCATGGAGGGCCTCACATATGACGAGATCCGCACCAAATACGCAGAAGAATACCTGCGTCGCCGCCGCGATAAACTCGCATACCGCTACCCCGGCCCCGGCGGCGAGGGCTACCTCGATGTCATCAACCGCATACGCCCCGTCATCGTCGAACTCGAGCGCATGACGGATCACTGCTTGTTGATCACGCATCGCAGCGTGGCGCGCGTGCTGCTGGCGTATTTCCAGGGCTTGAAGAGGGAGGATGTCGCGGATTTGGATTGTCCCCTGGGCATGCTGTATCAGCTTGAGCCCAAGCCGTATGGCGTCGAGTTCAAGGCGTGGAGGTACAATCCGGAAACGGAAGACTTTGATCATTTGCCGGATTACAAACTTCGGCGGACGACGGTGCCGCCGGGGCAGTTGGGATTTGGCTGAGCGCGGTCGAGTATTTGTATTTCTAGGGAAGCTTGTATGATTTCATGGTGGTGGGTGTTTTTCCTTTTCCTGCGAAGGGTCATGATGGCTTATGCGTTTTCCACGATTGACATGCATTTGTCGGCGCTACTTTGAACTTTCACATTCACATTCTGGGCGGTATAGAGAGCATAACTGACTTGCCTGCGTGCTAAAGCAGAGGCGAGTGTTAGACCTTTTTTCTATCAAGACGCATGGAATTCAACTAGCAAACATGAAGACGTATTTCTATCCATCCATACTTCCTATCCCCGTTTAGCAATAACAACGACGCCCTCCCTCATTCCCCAGCTCCCCAACTTCCTCTCCCCAATGATATCCCCTTGCAACAGCCCCTGCGTATCACTCCTCTTCCTGCCCACCTCCTCAGCTTCCTCAAGCACCTCCGCCTCATCCACCACCGCCCCGACTTCAAACACCCCGCTACACAGCGCCACAACACCGACTTCATACCTGCCCTCCGCGCCCGGCTTCAAGACCGGTAGCTTCGCCTGCAGCGCGCCCGTCCAACTAAACCGCTTATCCAGATCGAGCGCGACGCCATGCGGCAAGTCGGCAAGATGCGGCAGCAGCCTGAGAATGGGGGATACCGCGCGAGCCGAGCGATTTCTCAGCGTGGTAGTGAGGGTGTAAAACGCATCGACCTCGATTTGGAATTTCTTCTTGCCTAGGCGCGTCACATGGGCGGAGGAGGGGGAGTCGGGCGTGAGTGACATGGTAATGGCGACGTCGTCGAGTTTAATCGCGTCCACCATGCGCGCGCTCAGGCGGATGCTGCGCAGTTCCAAGGCGCCGTGGCGCGCGGTGCTTGGGGAGGATTCTTCGGTCCATGTACCCCGGACGCGCTGGAGGAGGGCGTCGCGGTACCAGAATGCTTCGCGCGTAGCGCGCTCGGCTTCGGGCGAGATTTTACTCGCGGAGACGACGAATTGGCGCTGAGTTGCTGGGTTAAGCGAGGGGATGGCGGCGTGGGCGTCGGAGAGGTAGAGTTTGGGCAGGATCATGGCGATGCGGTTGATGTGGCCGGGCTGGATTGTTTCGGTCACGGAGGAGGAGTCGAGGTGCAGGGATATGGAAAGGGGGTTGGGCCAGGAGTTGCGCAGGTCGAGGAGGAGCATGCAGTATTCATTGTTCTCGGGGTCTTGGATGTGTTGGTTGAGAGCGGGTGGGAGAGCAAAGTCCGCGCACAAGGGGACGATGTCCGGGCGTTGGAGTTGCACGCTGGCGTTGACGGTGATGGAGATGGGGACGGAGACTTGGCGGGTGAAGAAGCGGTCGTCGACTTCGGAGCGCCGTTTTCCGAGGTTGGCGTAGTCGATTTGGATGACGGCGTCTTGGAGACGGGTACGGCCGACGACCTCGATGGTGAAGTCGAGGGTCTCGCCAGGCTTGATGCTGATGGACTCTTCATCGGTGTCCTTGCACCAACGAAGGGCTGGGTAGTGTGCTAGTTGCACCTCAAGCTCATGAAGCTCAGCAGGCGACAGGTCTTTGTTCGTCGTCGCGGCTTGGATCGCTGCAGTTGCTGAATCCTGGAAAGTGATGTGAACGAAGTCTACTGCGGTAGTTTGAGATGTGTTCTTGACAGTGACAGTGAATCGTTTCTTCTCGCCTTCAAGCACCATGAGTGATGCCTGAGGTAGGGAGACGTCGGTTATGACCACAACTGGCTGGTCGGGTATGACGTTAAATGTGAGGGATTCTGGCTTCGGCTCAGCTCCCTTTGCAGGGTCGCTCGTAGCTGCTATAGCTGACGACGGGCGTGACATTGGCGCTCCTAGGCAGGCTTTCAGACCCGTCTTCTTCATCTTCGTTTCCCTCGATGGCTTCCATGGCTCTGGGAAGATGGGAAACAGCCGTTCACGGCATCCAATGACCTTGACCCAGCAGCCAATGATCTTGATTGTACCCGGAGACTTTGCGACGCCGACTATCTGGAACTTCTGTGTCCGGTACGGGCCTAGGAAGAAATGCTTCTCAACAGCAGTGAACTCCACACCTTCGACAGCAATCTTGAGCGAATCGACTTCTAGTTCAAAATCGTACGGATTTTGAAGGGCAATGACGAAGCGGTACTCCTCGTTGGCCACTAGTATGGTCTCAGCCGCAATACTTGTAGGCTTCTTCAACCAGGGGTTATGAAGGAAGGGTCCCTCCTTTCGCGTGAGTTTGAGTTCCGCTGGGCGGTGATGAGTGAGCCGTAATGGCGTTGGCTCTTCCAAGATCAAAAGTCCGCGAACCAGGAAGTCGTCCCAGTATTCTGTTTCCTGATGCTGCAGACCGAGCTTGTTGGCTGCAGCGACTGTTCGGGAAATATTTGAGAATAGTTTGACTTGTTCGTCGCGCGGCAGGGAGACGAAGACGTCGGTGCTGTTGGGTCTTGGTGCGGTGCCTGGACCAGCCATTCGCAACAATAGTGCTGTAAAATGCAAAACACCATTGAAGTCTGGTAGAGCCTCGCTGAAGTTTAGACACATGCGGAGAACCTCAAGCTTGATACCGACACTACCGAAGGCCCGCAATGACGATGTTTTGAGAATATCTGCAATGACGCTTTCACTCGTCTCCCCGACAGATAATCCATATCTTTCGGCCGTCGATCTCTCTGATCGCGGAGTGGATTCTTTGGAGGCGGGTATTCCGTATATGCGCCCGAGTAGCCCCAAGAACTCGTCAATGCCGGTCTCGATTTCTCCTTCTCCCAGGTTCAAAGCGCCTGCGCTTGAAGCACCTCCACTGACCATGTTGAGTGCTGCAAGGCCTGCGGCCGGATGGACACCCATTTCTGCAGCCCCTAATTTCCGAGCTTGGACGAGCCCGGGGATCAATGACAAGATGAACTCTTTCATTACAATAGCCTTCTTTCGTTGCAGACCTAAAGATGAAAGCACAGAAGCAATGCCAGCGAGCACCACCACTCGGTCGGTAGGGCTGATACCAGAGTTCTCGACCGGACCTGGCAGCGCACGGAAGAGCATGGAAGCAACATCATTTCTGGTGGGATGCACACTAAGCCTCGGCACCGATAACCTTGGTTTTTGTCGGTATGGTGTATTCAGGACGAGATGCTGCAGTGTGTCCTCATCCATGTAGCCGCCAGACAAATTGATAGCTGCTAACAATTTCGAGAACCGTATAACACACTCGGAGAATGCCAGGGGAGGCAGCGATTCACCAGCGAAGTTCGCCGCCCGGGTATATAGGTTCAGTATCATATTTATCAGATCCGGCAGAAGTGAGTTTAGTTTCTCGAGCGCTGCCTCGTGATTAGTGACCTGCCCTGAGTTGTCTGCGACACTATTGGCTGGGGTATGTTGAGGCGATTTAGAGCCAGCACCTTTGTCTGCCATTGGATAGCATAGCGGTGGTATTTGGAAGTCCATGCCTGACCACGCAAAGAGCAGCAGACAAACCATGATGTTCTCGAGCGCCTTTGCGTGCCAAAGATGATCGCTCAGAGCACGAGCTTTCGTTGCGCCCTCTGTGAGTTCCCGGATTGCGTCATTCCACTGCCCAGCGCACATGTATAAGGTACCAACGACGATGCCGACGCGACCACGGCCCTTGTTTCGCGCACGCTCACCTACGCCACCTGAACCAAAACCATGAATTGACACTCGATCAGATGCCGTCTCTTTTGTAGATGTGCTAGCTTTTGAGGTGTTGCTATTCACCTGTTGGAGCGCATTTGCTGCATTCACACCAGATATCTCGTCAAACGTAGTGGGCGGCGTTCGAGATCCTTGCGATCCAGCTCTTGGATCTTCTGCCGTCAACGCCCCTCCAGTCCCAGAGGGCAAGACTGGCATGGACATTCGATGCGCGTCTTTCTGTGCGCCTGAGAGCGGAGACGCTGGCCTGCTGGCACTAGGCGTCTGGGAGTTGCGCCGTGACGACTGAATTGAGTGGTCGGAGCTTGCCCAGGAAGGTGTGCTCCCTCCTGCGCCTGTCTGCGATGCGGGCGAAGCCACGGTCGGTAGAGCTTGAATGGATCTTGCCAGTGTCGTCATCTCCGCCAGGAGTGTGGCAGTCAGATCGCACATGACAGTCTTCATGGTCGTGGTCTTCAATCTGCTTGTCGGAGGTATGAAGATCGTCTCTGCAGGTAGGCGTGGATGTTGAGCTTGAGTTTCTGAGTCAAACAGCATCAGGCTGTGGAGATATGCTCTTGAGTACTGCTCTCGGATGTCCTCTATAGCCCCTTGAAGCTCATCAACATCCTCTTCTTGCGACGTTCCATTGCTGGACTTGGTCTGTAGGGAATCATTGCCTGCACGTGACGAGTCCAGCCATGGATACTCCGAAGCATCGCCAATGCCGATGATTAAGAGTGGTTCTCGGAACTGTTCGAATGGTGAAAGGGACAGGTGGGAAACTGGCGGGAGAGAGGTTGAAAGATCATACAACAGCGTCCCATTCGGAAATGCTAGTGGAGAGAACATATCTACACCATGCCAAGATCAGCAAACGTGGCCATGGTGTCTCATTAAGGACTCGTACTCCTGTCTGGCCGAGAATCCGGACTGATATCTCCCAGTCGAACCAGCGACTGCCGTTGCAACAATTCGACATACTTTAGGAACCGCGAGCGCTTGATGCGGCCTACGGGTAGAAGTAGTGCCCTGATGCGCGCGCACGCGATCGGGGATAAAGGATCGACTGCCATTTCCACATTGGGAGTCTTTTGAGGCGCCGGCCTAGGAGGATGTGTCTTACTGGTAATAGAGACCTGTCGTGATGGGTTGACGCATGATGTCCTGAATATTGAAGCGTTGATCCTGTGATTTGGCGACATGGCGATGCACGTCCGTGCGCAGGTCTGAAGCAAGTGTGGCGCTCACCGCCTTCCGCCTCATCAGTAGCGTCTCATCGCGACTTAGCTCGAATGTCAGCACCACATCTCTCCATGCGTCTACCAACTTTCTCCGTCTCGTTACTCTACATGTTTGTTTATGCATAGCGTGGTATAGATACTGTTTGCATTTCCACCGGTGCTCTTGACCCTGCGCTTTTCCGCGGCTTTGCCACCCAACATTCACATTATCCACGTGGTGACGCCACTTCATTCTCTTGATCGTCCATATCTCCACAGCCTCACCTACCAGAGTCCTGTCGCTTTTCCACATATTTCAGGGTGGTATTCGTTGATGTCAGATCTGGGTTCCTCCAATACGAAAGCCTCCAAGTCCAGCCAGGACAACGCACAATCATGGCGGCAATAGATTTCGCCCGTTTGCGAAACCAGACCATGGCAGATGGTCTGGATAGTGAAGTCACGGTCAATACGAGAGCTCTCATCGACAAGGTGTTGGCACGATATTCGAGCGAGCACACGACTTTAAGAGAACTGATACAAAACGCTGCCGATGCAAAAGCGGACACTGTTACGATCAAGTTTGAAACAGATCCTTCTCTGACTGTTCCTACACCGCATGGAGCCGATGACGCTGCAAGACTCAAGCACATCATCCAGAATCATACCATGAAGCGGCTGGCAGTCACGAACAACGGTCAACCGTTCACAACAGCGGACTGGAGTCGACTGAAGAGCATTGCTGACGGAAATCCTGACGAAACGAAGATTGGTGCTTTTGGCGTTGGTTTCTACAGTGTTTTTGCCGACTGTGACGAGCCATTTGTGGTATCTGGCGACAAGACGATGGCATTTTACTGGAAGGGCAACACACTTTCTACAAAGCTGGGTGCTGTACCAGAAGAGCATTCTAACAAGAACACAACATTCTATCTTGACTACCGACAAGCCAATCAGGAGTCGCCCTCTTTCAATCCATCCAAACTGCCAAATTTGCCGAAACTTTGTCAATTCCTGGCCACGAGTCTGACCTTCGTTGGACTGGAAACAATCGAAGTGCACGTAGACGACTACGTGGTAGCATCTTTCTCAAAGAAGATATCGCCTCCAGAAGAAGTCCGATTACCCCCAGGATTAAAGACCGAGACCGAAGGCGGCTTGATGCGGGTCACGCATGTGACACGACAGCAGTCGCAAATAGATGCCAGTTGGCTGAATGTCATTGCTACGGCTCAGAATCCACCAAAACTGCGTGCCGCAAGTGCCGTGCAACAGGAGGTCCGTAATGCAGGCAATTCGCTAAAGAGCTTCTTCTCCAAGTTCTCGGCTCCAGCTCCGCCACCTCCATCCAAGACCAAGACTCAAGTCGTTGAGAAGGCTAGTGGCAGCAGTGAAGATATCGCGGGAGAATCAAAGGGAACCATCTTTCTCCAAGTCTGCACAATTGAAGTCGCTACACGTGTAAACCGCAACTTTGCTGCGGAAATTGAGCGAGCAACGAAGAAGTCGCCTCCAAAAACCACCAAGATCGCACTCCTAACATCTCCATACCAAGATCCATCAGCATCTCTTTCGATTGGGTCTGGCAAGACAGAGAAGCTGGCGGACAAAATCTTCGCCGAAGTACTACCAACAAAGGCTGGCCGTATTTTTATTGGCTTCCCTACAGCACAGACGACCGGCTACCTCGCTCACGTCTCCGCACCATCACTCATTCCTACCGTGGAGCGAGAAAACGTTGATATGAATGCGCGCTACATATCCACGTGGAACATTGAGTTGTTGCGAGTAGCAGGCTTGGGTTGCCGCATCACATACATGTCAGAGATGGCAGCAATACAGGCTCGTGTTGGCAAAGAGTCGATCGAGGCACTAGTTCCGCGGGCCATATACACGTTTCAGCAATACACGCCGAACTCCTCGCATCCATCTACGGCGCTGGGAGAAAAGATTGAGGAAGCCTTTTGGCATTGCTCAAAGGAGCGCTCTGTCGAGATTCTGTCAACCAAAGGCGTCATGGCAAGCAAGTATGTGCGAATGCCGGCAGAAACGCTCAGCTTCTTAGGCGAGGTGCCAATGGTACCCCAAGAGCTCGCAAATGGTGCTGTTGATTTCATGGTCAAGCTGCATGAGCGAGGCTTCATCTCGGAGCTTACTATGCAAGATATCCGGCAGGGGCTCGAATCGCGGGCGCTGAATGAAGATGAGCTCGGCGAATTTTTGAAGTGGTGCGGTTCCAAGCTTGAAAATGGAGAGCTTGACGTACCAGCGTCTCGCAGTCTGTTTGAGATTACTGTCGCGAACATAGACGTGGAGCCCGAAAAGAACTCTGGTAGGATTCTCGCATTGGGTGATGTCAACACCTACGTCAACCCTGCACGCATTACGCCGACCTTGCCTCTTCCCCAAGACACGATACCTTTCGCTTTTACAAAGGCCATGTCGGTCAGACAGCTGCAGATGTTCGGCTGGATCGAGCTATCCATGGTTAGATGGCTTCGACACATGACCACACAACCTCAACTTGATCAATTTACGAATGATGAGCAGCTCGCGTCATCTGTCCTCAGCTTGGCATCGAAGTGCTGGGAACAGCTCGACGGAAGCTCGAAAGAGACGGTTGCGAAGATCCTCACACCTCACACGATCATGCCGACCAAGATGGGCATGCGCCGGCCTACAGATTCGTACTTCCCAACTGTCAAGCTGTTTGATGACTTGCCCACCATAAAGGCTTTTGCTGGCTCAAGAGAAAAGTTTCTGCTTGCACTTGGTGTGCGAAAGACGATCGACTTGCCCACCGTATTCGACCGGATGCGCAATCGTGATGCAGGGCAGACAGAAAAAGGATCCTGGAACCACGCCGATCTCATCCGGTACTTTGCGTCCGTCATTGACGAGATTCCCAAGAAGGACTTGGATCGACTGCGAGAGACTCCGTTTCTACCTGGTGAGGGCGCATCTGTGAAGCCCGGGCAGCTCTTCAAAGCTTCCGACTTGTATGCGCCAGACCAAGCGGTCGTTCCGCTTGGGCTGACTCAGATCAAACTGCCTTTCGAGTTCAAACCTAATCTTCGTGAAGGCGCTTTGCTTTTGCGCCTAGGTCTGAAACAGTGGCCAGACTCTATCGCAATCGCCAGTATCCTTCACAAAGCTGGACAATCCAATGATAAGCAGCTATACAATATGGCCATGGACTACTTCCTGCAAAACTACTACAGGAACGGCTATGCTGCTGAGGCCCAGAGATTAGCGGCCTTGACCATTCCCATACTGCCGACCGAGCAGGCACTGTTTCCTGCACTCGTTGGACCGTTCCAATGTTATACTGATGAGAATGCGGCTTGCCTGGGCTTCGCTATCCTTCGAAGCGATCTTCGACCACATGCGGACAAATTCGGCGTACACAGAAATCCTCCCATCGGGCCATGTGTGCAGTATCTCCTAAACACTCCACCAAAGACGAAGCTAGATGCTGAGATGCAATTCTCGTACCTTGCATCGCGCGCGACCGATCTAGAGCAGAACAAGGGTTTGATAGCCAAGATTTCGGCCTCCAACATTGTCCCTGTATTTCGCAAGTACTACCTAGACCCTGCTTGCAGTGGATTTGAAGATCGCACGAAGCAGCAGACGGGCAAGACGGAGATGCGTATTCATCACCACGACCCACCCGAGCATGTCTTTGTAGGCCGTGACCAGGAGTACCGTGGTATTCTCGACTACGTTCAATACGGCGCCGAAGCCACTGCGTTCCTGCTCAAGGTGGGCGCGAAGCATGAGCCAAGCACACACGATTTAGCGTTATTGCTAGCGAGGAACCCAGCTCGCTTCTTGAACACGATTGGACAGGAGAAGTACCTGGACTTGTTGCGGAAACTGGCCGAGCACGCAGAGAGCATCTGGAAAGATAAGGAAATAGTCAGGCAGCTAGTCGCTTCGCGTGCGCTTCTCGGCTACCGAGACATCAAGGAGGATGCGAAGAATACCCAGACTGCTGAGGAGGAATATGACGATCTAGAGGAGCCTGTTGTGCAGCGCGAATGGTCTCTCAACAAAGCTAGCGACATCGTGATCATTGATAATGTCAACTACCTTCTGAGGTTCCGGGACTTCATCATCGCAGCACCCCAGGAAGAGGTTCTCGAGGAATTCTATGCCAAGTTCGGCGTCCAAAAAGTGTCCGACCTGGTCAAGACTGAACAACGAATTGGTAACGTAACTCGCGATCAGACACAGGCACAAGACCTCCGGAAAGACATCATGGAGCGAGTCAGACTGTTCCTGCACGAGTACGAGCGCGATGCGTCCTCGTCCAAGGCCATCAAGCATGATGCAAAGTGGCTCAGCACCAACTTGAGCGTACAGTGCGTCTCAGACATTTCTATCCGCTATTCGCTACAAGAGCGCAACGTTGCTACGTCCTCACGAAAAACCGCAGTAATCACCAAAGTGCGCAGCCAGGGTTACGTGTTGAGCATCACACCCAAGTACGATTTGTACGAAGTATCCACCGAGCTAGTGCGGCTAGTGATCTCACGGCCAAAGCGCAATGACGCCTTTGGGTTGGAGCGCATCTTGACGGAGCCACTCCGTCGTCTGCAGCAGAAGGGAATCAACGTCGAGCGTATTCTGAGGCGGAAAGAGCACGAAGCACGCATAGCCAAGCAGCAAGAGGTAGAGAGGGAGTATGAAGACAAGCAACGCATGGAAGAGCAAGCCAAATCAGCTATGGCAAGGGCGGAAGACAAGGAAAACGCACCGCCGGCGACTCCAGAGAAAGCAAATCAGATGCCGGGTTCTTTTGGTAGCCCAGATACTGGCATGGAGCTCGCGGACAATCGTCGACCTCCTGAAAACAGCCTTATAAACAACTGGGCAAAGAAGTTGGGCTTCAAGACGGACTCAACTCCACGGTCTGGCACCGGTACAGACGGGCCGCAGATCAGTCGAGATGTGCAGGCGACGAAGTCGAACATCCAAAGCGCTATCAAGGACTGTCGGCCAACGGGGATGCAAGACATCAACACCAAGCACCACCAGGATCCGACCGAGCTTGACCGGGGCGGCTACTGTAATGGCGAGCAGTGGGAGAACCTGCACAAAGCATTCTCCGTCCCTTTCGCTGGCCGACACGTCGATATCTACTATGGTGTCGCTGAATCGTCGCCACTCAACGACCTGCAAACACACCTTTCAGCTTTTCTTCCGCTGATTTTTGGTTTGACTTCAATCTTTACTGTCAACCCGGCGGCTGTCAACATCTTCTTGGACAGGAAGTCAAACACGGTCGCTTTCAATATGGGGGGGAGTTTGTTCTTCAACCTGGCCTGGTTCATGGCGCTGCACAGTGACCACTGGAATACGAGGGAAGGACGATTGAGGGCTTTGGACAGCTGGTTCTGTACGTATTGCCACGAACTTGCGCACAACCTGGTTGGAGACCACAATGCGAGGCACAGCTGGTACCAGCAGCAAATCATCATCGAATACAGTCAGCAGTATCGGGCCGCGCTGGACAATTACACACATGGTTTGCTTACACAGGGGTAAGCCGGTTGGATCCTTGGCATTCATCACGGCGTTCTGGAAGCATTCAAGGTTTAAGGTACCGAGTTTAGTCTAGCTCCCGCCTTAGTCCAAATTTCCGGTACAGTCAATGCCGAAGCTTGGAGTATATTATACGTCCACTGCTGGCTCGAGCCTGATTGTGATCTTTTACCTGGCTCGACTAGGCGTTACGGTCATTCTAAAGACACTCTATTTTGACCATGTCTTTTCCCATAATAGCTACACGGCAGTTCCTTTTTCCCCCTCTCAATGATATCTCCGAACCATTCATTTTCTCGTATAATCAGACTCAACTCCCATCTCCACGTTCGGCTCAGTTACGTCGAGATGTTTATCACCTGAGCATTCACTCCGTCCTTTCACCTATCTCCACGCGTTCGGCTCGCTTAGATCACTGAATGCATCGCCTAAGCGCTCTCCTCTCCATTACTGGTAGGCTCAAGTAAAGGTAGACTCAAGTAAAGGCAGCCTCAACGCTCGGGCGCACCTACCACCTGCGAACGCCCACGGCCATATATCAACGACCCTCTACTCGCTGTTCGCTCTCCACACTCCACACTCCACACACCGCGCCTTCTCAACTCCACGCTCGACTCGAGAACTACAGTCAATCAACATCTCTCGAATCCATCAGTCATAATGCGGTTCACTGCGCTCGCCTGGGGCGTTCTCGGTCTTGTTGGCTTCGCCGTTGGTGAGGCTGGCAACCCAGAAGCGTCTTGTTCATCCAGCTTGACTAAGAGGTTGACTCGATCTCACCTGCCCGTGATCTCAACTCCGACTCGGAGTGTCAAATCCCACCCGGTCTACGATCCATCAACTCGGACCGTCGAGGTGCCCACCGTTACTGGCTTCCATGTTGGTGACGCTGCCTCTTCGTCCGCAAAGCAGATCTCTTTGACGTTGCCCATGACCAGTACTTGCAACGAGGGTTCTACGACACTTGAGCAGTTGCAACAGACGAGTGTTTGCACCGATGCGAAGACCCAGTCTCTGGACACTCGTCCCTGTGCGGCAAGCTTTTACGTGTATTACGTCTGCCTCACTACCGCCACTTCCAGCAGCAAGAGCAACGACTTCGGTGGTACTCGCTCCCAGCGCTGGGTTGCTCAGTTCGCTCACGCCACGCCTGCCACTTCCAGCAGCAAGAGCAACGACTTCGGTGGTACTCGCTCCCAGCGCTGGGTTGCTCAATTCGCTCGCGCCACGCCTGCTGTAGCTGATCCTATCGTGGAGCTTCCTGCCGCTGCTCGCGAGGCTCGTTTGGATGCCAAGTTCGACGCTCGAGCTGCCCGCGAGGCACACCTGGACCCCGAGTTCGACACCCTCCCCGAAGCCGCGCGCGAAGCCCGTCGTGACGCCGGATTCGCGCCTTCACCCGCCATCACCCCCGTTCCTCGCGCCGCAATAATCTCGCCCCCTCCCTTCCCCATCTGCACCTTCAACCTCGACAAGGGCGAGTACATCTGCCCCGAAAAGGCCAAGCGCCAGGCCCTGCCTCTCTGCTCGTTTGATCTGTCAAAGGGCGAGTATGTGTGCCCGAAGTCGCTGTGTACGTTTGATCTAAGCAAGGGCCAGTATGTGTGTCCAAAGGTTGCGCCGCGGACGGCTATGCCGGATGAGCTTGGGATGGACGAGGTGCCGACCACGATGAAGACTGTTACAGTCTAGAGAGGGATATGGTAGATGGCGATATGGAATCGAGATGGAAACAAAATGATAGGGGTTATGTATTCCCCGGAAGAGAGATCTTCGGGCTCAGAACAACCCAATAAAAAATGAAGAAAGGAAAAAAATTCATTCTAAAACTTATGTCCAACATGCTCAGTGACTTTGTTTTATACTAAAGCCCCCAACAATCTCCCTCACTCCACCTCCAAAAACCACGCCACGTCACTCTCCCAACCCGTCTTAAGCTCCACCGTCTCGTCGCTGCCGTGACGCCGAACATCCTAACGTTATTCCGACCCTCAAACCCCTACTCGCAACCCCATCCAGTCTTCTCCTCCCAAGAGCGTGGTACACCGCCGGCAAGGGCCATGCATCTTCGACATCTTAGGCGAGTGAAGATGTCCAGGAAGAACCGGGTTCACACGAGCGAGGCGCGCGTGCGGGGTGTGGCCGGTACGGGGCGGAGAGGGCGATGACAACGGAGTGGTGGATGTCGTGCAGAGGATGCCGCCATTTGCTGAGTTGTGTGTTGGATCTGGTGGTTTGCTTGAGGTTGGGGAGATACGTAGGAGTGAATGGTTTGGATGGCATGACGAAGAGCAGGGCAGTACACCTCTTGTATCGACGTCTGCCATACCATGTTGGATTTAGTGTATATATACTATAAACACCGAGGATCACGCAACGAGTCGTGCATGGTGATGGAGATATGGTAGCATGGCTATAGTGAAGCCTGGATGTCTTCGAGGTCTTTGCGGCGCGGTGGGGAATGGTGAGTAGTAGGCTTCGGAGATATACAGGCTTCTGGAGAAGACGAGGGTCGTGTATGAGTAAAATGCATATATATGCGTGGTGATGGAGTGCACCACGGTGGATTGTAGAGGTGACGTGGGGTATGTCAACGGAAACATGGGAGTGGTTGAGTCTCTACAGGGGAAGACGGCTCCATTGAATAGCCAAATGCGAATATGTATTGCTGGGTATATACAATCTTAACCTGTTATACATCGTTTCTTCCGTCTCCTTTCCTTCCTTTCCAAAACCCCGCCTGATGTTCTCCAACACCACTCCCAATGCATCTCGGTTCTCGTACATCCATAGTCCCGTGACGCCCGTCTTGATCGGGCAGGCCATGGCCTACCTGGCGGCGATCTTCTTGCGTGCGGCGACGGTGTACGAGTACAAGACGTCCTTAAACGCGAACAAGAAAGCGGCAGTGATGACGCTCTGGGTGACCTTTGGTCCAATACCTGTTACCGTTAGCCTTACTCTCTTCCACGTCAGTGATTCATCACTCACCTCCGTAAAGTCCGGTATATCCCTCCTCACGAATAATCCTCCGGAAAGTAGTCAACATATCCTCCCTCGGTCCATCGCGGCCAGCAACATGCATCCTCGACTTGACGGTGATGTATGGATATGTGATGCTCGTCGCAAGCAACTTGCCCATCGCACCGAGGTAAAACGCATCTTTCGGCGTGACCCGCCTCTTCTTCTCCAAAAACTGCTTCATCTGCTCGAAAAACGTGTACTGCAGAATTGGATTGATAACCAGCACCAGCGCCGGCATGACGCCCGAGAACAGGCGAGTTGGACCCTCATCGCGGATGAGCGCAAGGAGGGTGCCAAGCGTAGACGGCGCCTTAACCGGCTTCGCTCCAGGCAGAACCTGCTCCTCGGAATCGTTCTTGCGCGTGGTCATGCGCGTGTTGACGACCCAGATGGGGTTTGTTATCAGCACCGTCGCGCTGCCGGCAAGCGCGCCTGCGAGCATCGACTCGACGGTGGTGAGCTTCATCGACGCGCGGCCGGCTTTGAGCGCGGCTTTTTCGAACCACGCGCGGGTCCATTCGTACCCTGATCAATTCGTTAACGAGGGGTGTCTGACCACGTGATATGGGTATGCGTACAGTAGTAGTATACGAAGTTGGTGACGCTGATGCCGAAGAGCGCCGAGTCCAGCCCCGCGTATAGCCCGGTCACGCCCTCGCGCTTTATGATGCGGCGCGCCGCGTTGAGGGTGGATGACTGCGCGCGCTTCGATTCGACTTGCGCGCGTGTGGAGAGCGTGATGAGGGGGTAGCTGGGGTTTGTTAGGGCGGCGCATGGGGTGGAAGGATGAGGTCATACGTCAGGGCCATGGACAGCAGTCCTCCTCCAGCACCAGCCAGCGCGTGCGCAACATTGTCGCTTTGCTGGGCTGCGGTGCTCTGCGGAACCGAGGATACTGACTCGGCGAGCTTTTGTTGCGCCTTTTCCTGGGCTTGCGACATGGTGGTGTTGTGCGGGCGGGCGCGTGTGTTGATGGCGGGGCACTCGGTCGATGTGAGGCAGGTACGAGGGTGGCGAAGGGGTTTTGTTATACAGAAAAGATGAGATTAAAGGAGCGTCGTCGGGTGAGGTAGCCCAAATGCGGAGAGGCTTCGAGGATGCGGTTCCGTCGCTGGCTTGTGAACGTCACACATTCCGGGGTAGCATGTACAACCGAGGTAAGTTTATCCCCATACTAGCGGCTATCCCACTCCAACACATGTAATCTCCTGGGTTTCATGCAACCGAACCTTTGCGACGGATAACTCTTAGTCGATGCATGCGTTTGTATATTTCAATAAGAGTTTTGAATTCACTTGGTTCTCATATTTGTGAATATCCAAGTGGTCAAATATGAGAATAACTAGCCGAAGACGGGTCTTGAAAGTTCACTGACGAGTCATTCAAGAGATGAAGTGTTGGAGTTCAGGATATCATTTTCAAGGCACTAAGGACTACAAAGGACCATTTTCCTGCCTCGTATCCTTCTCCTTTTCTCTCTCCTGCTCCTTACCACGTGTACTGTAGCTGCTCTGGACCCCACCACTAGGCACATCGCGGGCCTTTGCTTTGGGGGGCTTAGGATTCAGCTTTTTCCAGTCATCCTGCTGCCGAATCCAGTACGCGAGCTCATCCCAGGCGACCGAAGCGAGTCGATACCCAGACGGTACTGGCACAAATCCAACGGCATAGCCGATGCCACTGGGGTGGTCTTTGAGCCTGCGGCAGGGATACTGATCATCCAAGCACTTGTCGCAGACTGCATTTGTGTCCGGGACTGTTTTGCCCAAGGTGTACGTACACTGCCTGCGGTTGCGAAGTGTAATGTCACATTGAACGCAGACTGGAGCATTGCTTGTAACCTCTTTTTGGCCTCGGCCAGCAAGACGTCGCCATTTGGTGGTGGCCGCCCTGGCCGTCACAGCCTCGACGCGCCGGACCGTGATGGCATCTCGTGCAGCTATGCTCAGAGCAGAAACAGGTAACCAGCGATTTGGCAGGCCACTCGTGGACGGGTCCTGTGCAAGTACATACAAGTCAAGGCCTCTGGCATTAACCTTCTGGAGCACTTCAGGCTTAGCTACTATTGGAGCTTGCATTGCACCAATCAATGGCAGTTTGCCTTGAACTTTGGCACTGAGGCGTGCCTGGATCGCAGAAGCAGCTGCTTCCTCAGGTCTAGAAGAAATTTTTGTCTGCGCTGTGATATTAGACTGACTCTTGAATGCAAGCACGAGATCCCGCGCCGTCGTCGCTTAGGGCTTGCGGTCGATGTGGCGAGTTTTCCAAACAGGATATGAGCAACATTGCCTCGATCTTCATTCTGCAATGGGATTCCTCGTTTGGATTCGCCGCGGTACCGTTTGCATGGGTGGTCTTGATGCGCTTGTCGCCGTACTCGGTGTTCGTGTGTACCTCGATCTGAGAAGTCTGCCAGACAGTGCCTGATTCAGACGGCATTGGACAGAAGAAAGTCAAGATCGACTCTTGGAGCTCCGAGCGGGATGGCATGTCGCTCATGGGAGTGAGTATCTTGTGATGTTGGTGTGATGCGCGCGCAACCCTTTCGATGGCGTATACCATGGTGTCGTAAGTCCACAGGTCATTGACCTCGATGATGGGTCGCAAGACGTTGTTGATGTCTGGTTCGCAAAAGGATCCACGAATTTGGATCGTGCAGCGACGGAAGCTCCATAAGATTGAGGCACCCGTGGCTGTTCTCTCTTCACGGGTATATGTAGGGTTGATAATCTTTGGATCGAATTCGCCTATATGGTTAGCGATTGGTTAGCATAACCAGAAATTCTACTAGGTATTTCGAACATGGCACCTTCTTAGGATGCGGCTACTTTCAAGTCCTTCTTTATCGCTTCCAGTGTCAATGTTCCGTTATTCATGTTGCGCTCCCACTTCGATAGACACGCTGCAAGAGCCATTGATTCGCGACCGGCCGGGGTCAAATGTCCAAACCGACGCATGGTTGCGGGTAGAATATGTCGGAGTGGCTGGAGTAATGTATGTGAAGGTCGAGGCGGCTCTAGCGGTTTTCAAGTACTGCTGCAGTCAGTCCTCTGTGGCGACTAGTTTGTATCTCGCAGTGAGCGTGAGATTCTCACTTGCGGGCTATGGTCAACAGGTGGCAAAATTAAAATACCTTTACTTCAACTCCGCGAAATGAAAGCAAGTTCCCAAACCAATCAGATGCCCATGCATGTATTGGATCATGAGTATTGAAGAACGTGGAGCGAATTAGTATGGATACCTCCCCCATGCACTGCGAGTGGAGGGTAATGAGGGTCACAACTGATCAAAAAACTCGGGCACATGCAATAACAGGTCGATGGTATCCCAGCGTATTGGTTACTGTGCTCTATCATGCGAACGCGTCGCTGTTTATGGTATGACACCGCACTCATGTTTGCTGCATGTTCGTCTCATCTTCCACATATTCTTCTTTCCAAGAATCGCAGCGGCACATACGCCAACGCAGACAGCGCGAATGCGACCTCAAAACCAATATCTCCCGTCACTTTTCCAATCGGCCCCGCGAACCAGATTTGCGACATACCGGGCACAAGGAGACCAAGGCAGACGACTCCGGCTGCGACGGCAGCGAAGCCCCAAGGAAGCTTTTGCATATCATCCCAAGCCTCGTCATCTTTGGTGTAAGCGATGAAGCTGCCACGTCGAAAGAGGAGGTGTTCAACGAGGATAATCCCAATGAAAGCTGCGCTCCAGTACCCAATGACACCCAGGAAGTTCTCCAGATTGACGAAGAAGGACTTGGCTGCTTCAACCGCAACACCGATAATGATACCGGTGATGATGACGCTAAAGATGACGCGAGGAATGCGGAAGAGCCAAGGAACGAGCATTTGTAGGTTCAGCGTTATGCTGTACATTGTAGCAGAGAGGTTACCGAGCATGGAGAACCCGAGAATGACAGTGACGAAGCGCCCGAAGCCTCCAGCTGGATGTAGCATGGCAGACAGAACTCCACTGGCCGCATTGACTTCATAACCAGCCTGCCAATCGGGAAAGTTGGGTGTCGCACCACCCATGGCGGCTCCCAGTGTCATGAGGAGGACTGTAGGCAAAGCAAGGCCAACGTATGTGTATGCTGCGATGCGCATGGGAGGCGCTTTCGGATGCATGTATGTTGAGAAGTCGCTAGCCAGCGCAGCCCAAGGCAACATGAAGCCTGCAACAAGGCCACCAAAGGATAGTACCTGGGGTGCGGTTGCAGGCGGTACTGCAACTTGCTGACCGAGGCCTTTCCCACCACAGCCAGCAGCGATTATGAGGGCAATCAAGGCAGGTATCCAAGCCCATCTCTCGTAGTGGTGGAGGACACGGAATCCGAAGAAGGCGATGATCAGCGCCAGCAGTGAGATGATGACAATGCCGACCGTTGCGCTGATCGTCTCCCCATTCTTGACTGCAGAGAGAGCTTGACCGCCAATGATACTGTCGACAACGCAGAAGCCTGTCAAAGTGGCAAGATTGAGGAGGACCAGTATCGAAACGAAGTACTTTCCGAAGGAGAAGCGGGCTTGGACGAGCTGCCGCATGCCGGTCTTGGGACCCCATGTACACATGTAGGCTACCGGTAATGTCGAGACGAGTGTAAAGAACAAAATGACCAGGGAGGCGTCTCGTAAGCTCAGACCAAAGCTCATTGTTCCAACCATTCCGAAAGTCACACTGCAAAGAGTCAGCATTTTTGCCTCTTGATGCCCAATTCATCATTCTTACGGCAAGGGATTGCAGCTCATGCTGAACCACAATGTGAAGATATTGAAGTAGTTTGTCTCAGTCCTCTCCTCGTATGGTATGGGAGTGCAGCCCCGAAATTCGACATCACCACGCTTTTTGAGTACGCTCACGATACCTCTCCATCCCTTCGCTTTTGCCTCTCTTCCTTCCGTTACTTGGGCGTTTGAGTTGCCCAGTTTCATCTCTTTCTCGTCTAAGGTATCACCCCGAGCTCCATGCACATCGGCCATGTCCTAATTGTCGGGACCCAACTGCGGCCAACTGAATTAGTAGGAGTATGCAAGGAAGTGTGCTCCCGGCTACGCGGCGCCAGTGATGCGAAGACGTTGACCCACACGTTGTTGTGCGGCGAAAAGAACAAAGGGATCAACGAACCAACATAAAACGATTTTTGCACATTGACTCACTGTACCCCATATCTTCTCTCGGGCATGACTCCCACGCGTGGCGTGCAAAATCCTCCCGGCAAATCCTTCTCTATCCGACGGGATGCGAAAAAATAGAGCCGCCCGCCAGGGTCTCGAGCGATCATTTCCAGCCGCGCTATTCCCGGCTCAGCTTTCCATCCGTAGGAGTCTCGAACAGGTATAGCGCTATCAGCCTCAAGCAACCACATCACACCAGCAGTTGGCCGATCTCAGGCCGATTCGGTATCGGCAACAGCGGTGCACGTCGTGCAGATTCGCCCTGCGGTACTCTTTACTCCGAATAGTGGGCGGGCGTGACCGTTAGTGACGATGTCAGGCGAGAATATATCAGGGCGCAGGTGCCTCGTGGTTCCTGCACGATCTTTTGGCGCAAATCATGGTTGAAGAGAAGCAAGAGACGGTTGACGAGGGTCTGACGTCGTCGATTGAGGCCGGTGTGGTGGAGGCACCATACAGCATCTATTCTAACAAAGAGAAATGGCTGATCGTTGGAATGGTGGCATTGGCTGGGTTTTACAGGTACGTCTTCTCCTCTATGCTTAACGATACAAGCTTGTAAACTTTTCGGACGTCGTACTGACCTTGCTAGCCCTCTGCCTGCCAACATATACTTCCCGGCTATACCAACTCTCGCCAAAGCATTTCACCAGTCAACCGAAACCATCAATCAAACCGTGACGGTCTACCTTACCTTCCAAGGACTATCGCCCATGCTATGGGGACCCATCTCCGATCGTCATGGTAGGCGGTTGGTGTACCTTGTCTGTCTTAGCATTCTCGTCCTCTCTAGTATCGGCATGGCCTTGTGTCCGACAGATCAGTTCTGGCTCCTGTTGTTCTTGCGTTGTTTCCAGTCCGGCGGCAGTGCGAGCACAATCGCTCTCGGTGCGGGTGTTATCGGCGATATATCAACGTCGAGAGAAAGAGGAGGCTACTTTGGCATGTTCAACCTTGGTCCGATGCTGGCGCCATGCATAGGACCTTCTTTGGGGGGTGTGTTGGCGCAAGAGCTTGGATGGCGTTCCATTTTCTGGACGATTGTCATCATGGTCGCCATATGCCTGGTGTGCATCGCGCTCTTCCTTCCAGAGACTCTTCGGTCGATTGCTGGCAATGGCAGCATACCTGTGCCATACCGTCTACGTGCACTCGTGCCTATCGTTGGACATAAAGCGAGTCAGCAAGCATATGACCCCGCTACTCAGACCAAGTCAAAGCAATCCATTAACCCCTTTGTCATCCTCACGTACCCAGATGTCATTGTCCTTCTTACGTTCACCGGCATCGTGTACGCTGTGAACTATACCATCACTGCCACGATCTCTTCTGCTTTCGCCAGGATCTACCCCGGCCTTTCGCAAACCGTGCTCGGACTCTGCTACCTGCCCACCGGCGCTGGCATGATCATTGGCAGTACGATGACCGGGAAGATGCTGGACTGGGAATACTCGCGCATCAAGAAGCGGCTGGGCGACAACTTCACCATTGAGTACGCTCGCCTGCGCATCATGCCCTTCTATCTCGGCCTGTTCATCGTCTGTGTGATCGGCTGGGGCTGGTCGATTCAGGCCCGAGCGCACATGGCAGTACTCCTTTGCTTGGGAACGATACTAGGATGGACATCCATCGGCATCCTCAATACAACGATGACGCTCAACATCGACATCCTGCAGTCGCGTAGCTCTGGTGCGACAGCGTGCACGAACCTCGTGCGTTGCTCCCTTGCAGCGATCATGATATCAGTCATCGACCGCATGACGACTGCGTGGGGCGATGGCTGGACATACACGTTCTGGGGTGGAATTTGCGCGTTGCTGTTGCCGCTTATGTTTCTAGAAATCAAGATGGGCCCGAGATGGCGCGCGAAGAGAGAAGCGGCGGAGAAAGAGCACGCTTAGGTTTGGAGTCTCACTGGCGAGGCGATGCGATTTACGATTTGGCTTTGAAGCACTATACCCACTTGCTAGATTACGCAAATGAAGCAGTCATTTTATGTTTGAGGCCACCAATATCAGTGCCGCGTGAGGCTCGATGGGGTAGATCAGAAAGCCCACGGATATTCACTCTCTGAGCACGCCAACGCAATCATACACATCTCCGAGTCTGCACCCAAGCTAGGCTATGTCGGATATATGAGGTAAAATTTCGTAAATCCTCGAACAGATTCTTTCTTAACACTGCCTTGCTCGACGTCATTGCACATCTAGCCTGACAAGACGCCGGCAATGTTTTTATCCGCCTTCTCCCAACGGGAAAGAGCCAAGGTAGCCTGGATGTATCTAATACCTTCACGGAAACTATATGAGAGGTCTTGTAACAGCTTATATCTTCAGGGTCTTGCATAATCTTATACATGTGCTCCCGGAGACTATAGATCGTGTCGCGTAGGCGCAGAGCCGACATAAATTTAGCTTCTTCCGGGAGACGTATACCGAAAATACATCATTTTTCCATGAATGGCTTGTTAGATCATGCTTGGGAAACATGCTTCTTCAATGAATAAGAGCTTCTATAAGGATGAGCTTCAATAAAAGAAGTTCTTAGAAGACGTCCTGTATAAGGAATCATTTGAGGGAGACTTAGAAGAAAACCGCTGCTCAATGAGGCGGCCACGAAGACGGGAGATGTGAGTTCTGTAGCTTCGAAAGCGGTGTGATTCTCGCGGCACATGCAATATGCAGAAACCCGGGACAGCGGAAACAGCATTCTTAAGCTCTCGGGAAACACGTGGAGAATTTGTATAGTCCTATCAAATGAGTGACTTTTGGTCTTGATAATGTTCTGACGGTAGAGCAGCTTAAGCAGTCCCCGACAGACCTTCTGATGCTTCCAAATGAAATCATAATGCCTGAAATGAAAAGGACCACTCAAACATGCAAGCATGTAGCCCTTGCAATCGGCCGTGAAGATTGCAGAATGATCTAATTGCTGAGATCGCCTCTCCATTAATAGGCCTCTCAAACACCTCCTTCAAAGTGTACCCACCCTCCACCAGTGATGAGCATATAAGACACTTTCTTTAAATCATGCCCGCCCTCCATTTACTTTCGGCAAATGGCGTCCCTTTGCTTCCTGCTCGAGCTTCGCTGCCCTTGTGTCGCTCATTCTGGCTGGACTTTCCAAATTTTTCGTATGTCTTCGATGGCTTTTAGTAGAGAGGCAGGCGGTTGCGCCATATCGGATAGAGACACGCTCTCTACCAGAATGAGAAGCCATTCAATCTTTTTTTCTGAAAATTGACCGCTCTCGATTCTCGTATGTCCTCTCGAACGTCGAGGCGTAATGTTGTCTCATCAGCTCTTGTCTTTTTCTCTTGTGAAGTGCCCATGAAATCTTCCAAGACTTGTGGTTCGATTCAGCGCTGGCACCGTTTGATATCGGTTTCCTACGCTTGGAGAGCATCATGTGCAGGCGAGAGATGATCCTTGATTGCCTTTACAGCCTGGTGCCTGACGCTATAGCGAAGATTCTCTACTGCAGCCGAGCAGTCCTTAGAAGAAGCATGCTTTGGTAGCTGGAGGCCTCTTGCATGTGCCTTTCTCAGCATCAACAGCGCCTTGCTGATCGAAAGACACGCCTCATCAAGTAGCTGAGCATTGGGTTGTATGACGCGCAGTTTCCAATCTGTCAGCGTTGCAAGTGTTGACCGCTCTTTGAGGAGGTTTTCGACCCATGTGTCAATCGCGGTAAGCTCATCAAGCTCTGATACGCGTTCGATGCTTTGCTGTGATGCTGTCAGAATAGAATGGCAAATGTTGGGCCATACTGACATAATGCTCACATCCTCGTATATCCCCTAGGCATATCTTCAAGATCATCTCCAGCACTTCGTTGGTTTTGGCAAGGCCGTCGATCACGGGTGCAAGTCCACTCTGGCGGGAGCGTTCTTCTTCCACCACGTTTCGCACAGTATCTTCGTCATCCATGCTGAATAGAGGTGTAGACAAAATTGAATGAATTTGCGATCGTATGTACCCAGGTACATGTAGGTAAGGTGCAGACTGTAGGTAAAATAGGACCTCATCGTCACCCGGACCTCAAAAAGGCGCTAACGTGTGCCAAGCCCCACCTAGCGCGTGCCAAACTTGCAGGGCCCTTCAATAACCGGTGTACATAAGCGCTTTTTCCGTTGTTGAAACGAGAGTATGAAACAATCAATTGAACTACATGTAGCCTGCTAACGCTCGAACCGATTTTCTACCGTGTATATGTATGGAAACGCATATTCCTTCAGGCGCAGTGAATAGAAGGTCATCCATGATAAAGCTTTGCATGACTACTTATGGCACATACTATACCTAGGTGCGATAGCTGATGGGACGGCGGATTCTTGTAGAAACAAGAATCTCTCGAAACAACTTCTTTGCTGAGCTGGTAAATGAGGTAACTGTCAGGTGAATCAAACGGAGTATCCTCATCACTGTCTTATTGCTTCGCCCGGAGGGCACGAGCAACTGCGCGGAAGCTAAGCGTACCATGAAACTATACGGAGGATAATCTTGCAACCAGAATGTGGGGTTACCGCAAGCCTGTCATGAAGATGTAATGACTGAAAACGGAGTAGAAGCTAGGCTTCACTTCTCCAAGCCTGCGACTCGAGAGAAGCAAGCTACTACAATGATATCCATATGGACAAAACCCGCAATCTACGAAATATTAGCTGTGTCAAGACGCCTTCTGAAAGACCGAATGCTCGTTGGCAGTTGCTGCAGAGCCACACGTACCTCGCGCCACTTAGGATCAATTCGCGTTTGCCTGAAACCGGACGCTTGGTACAAGGATGACTTAAAAATCGGTAAATCGCCCTTCCTTACTGTTAACTTTTGCATTTGTTCACTATTCTTCAGCTCAGTGGTGAGCCTGGAAAAAGATGCTAGCTCCGTCAAAGCCGTTATAGTTTCTAGATGTTCTCGCAGCTCCACTGTTGTAGCTGATCAAGGTTCGAATAATGGTCCATAGAAGACCTTGTGAAACTACTTTTTTTCATTGAGCTCTCACCCCGTTCGGTGTGATCTGAGCAAGAACATGTGAACATCTGATATGAGCTGTGCGAAGAACAGATCTCTTTCCGAGCAGGATTTTGCTGCTCTTCTTCACTGCACAAGAAACTCGTTGATTTGTGCGGTAATACAGTGATGTGTATGCTCCCGACTCTTCCTGTGTTACCAAACAATGCAAACGTGCTCCCATACGGCACTGATGCTATCTCGGTAGTGGTGCTATCATTCGTGGACACCAAATTGCGCACTTCGAGTAAAAACATAAGACTCGGGACTGACATTCACCATACAATATACAAGTGGTTATATTGTGTTTTTCATATGCTAGTTGAAGGAATACTTTTGGTGCTGCCACTGTAATGATAAAAGAGCAGCTAAAGGAAACCTCGGTAAGAAACAAAACATATATCGCAACACCGTTTCCGATGCTCCGAACTGAGATCAAAGATGACAAAAAGACTGAAATGTAGGAAAGATGTCACTGCGACCCTTGTTGCCAAAACGATGTCTTCAGAGACCATTCAGTGAATGCCAGTCGGTAAGCGCCACTCATAAGATGTTCATCCAAACCGCTCTTCGATCCTCTGGGAAAAGATAAGAAGCATCTGACGAACTTCCTTTATTGTATACACACGATGCCCCTCTGAATCGTCCTCTGACTCGTCCTTTGCATTAGCACTCGTCTTGTGCCTCTTGCTCGAGTATTGCTTTCCTCCTGCCACCGGTTTTGCAGACGACGAATTCTCCTCAGCTTGCTCTTGGACGATGGCTGCTCCCGTTGCTTGCGGTCCTTGCAACTCTTCTTGCTCCTGGAGGGCATCCATGATGGAACATTTCTTGTTGATGTCGTTCTGCTGCTCAGCTTCTTCTCCACCCTTCGCGAGTTCAAAGCCGCCCTTCTTCTCCCAGACGACCAGGGCAAGCCACCGTAGCATCCGGTGAGTGAGCGTCCTTAACTCGACTGGTACCGTCTTCAGGTTGACATCATTCAGAGAAGCGACCGTTCCCGTGCATTCCTTGTTGTGGTACAGTGTGATCCAGTGTTTGAAGCGTTTACAGTCGTCCTTAGAGCTTGCGATAGGTTCGATTGCAGCCCAGAGTTCTTCGTTCGAGGTTGAGTGCCTACCAATGAGCATATTCGTTCCGTGAAAGGCCAACTTCTCCCTCTTCGTATCCTTGGTCGCCTTTTTTGGCATTGTTGAGATCATTGTGTTGGAAGAATGGCTTGGTTGTTCCGTGCTGGAAGGATGGCTTTAGACTCGTTGTGAAAGGATCGCTTGACAGCTTCGAGTGGTGGGCTTTGGAAGAGAGGAATCGCTTGGTAGCTTCAAATGGTCGACGTTGGACAGTATCTGGGGCGACAGAAATTGTGGGGTGCGTGTATGAGAGAAACTTTGAAGAAGCAAGAGCTTATATTCGAATGCGCTAGCGTGTCCGCAGGTGAGTGTGTCCAGAAGACGGGGAGCAAATTTACTTCTCTGATCAGGACAAATCTCCGGGATTTGTGCGATTTGCCACGTGAGATTACAAATTACGTCAGGTTCTGTCTACTCTCACCTGACCCAGTGCCCCGGATTTGTAGGATTTATCACTTTTTGTTGGCAAGATTGGCCGATGCCCCGTAGACTCTCACCTCGTTGAGCGCACGGACTTGCGCTAGTGCTCTGACTCGTCGCAGCTAGCATAAAAGTTGCTCACTTCTACACTTGCGCTTCCACTTATTACAACCGTAAATCCCTTTACTCTGATTGAACCTGACAGATCTTTCAAAGTTACCAAGGTTAGTGTTTTTGGCGCCTAGGGGAAGGATTCTTTAACTAACTATTCCTAGATGTCGACGTCGCAGGGACTCTCGTCTGGGCTACCAGCTAGCAAGGCTACAACTCCGGACCGTAAGCCGGCCGATGCCACCCCCAAGGAGAAGAGAGCGAGCTCTCACGGGTCTAGCGCAGTGCCTGTCTCCAAGAAGGCCAAGAGATCGGAGTCTGCAAACATGTTCGCCGACCTTGTAAGTGATTGAATATCCCGACTAGTGAATAGACACTGACACACGCCGCAGGAAGGCGATGATCTAGCAGAGGCCATCGATATCTTTGGCACGGGCGACTTCGACACCATACATGCTAAGGAGCTGGAAGCGGAGGCGCGTGTGTCATCGCACAAAGATGAGCTCAGGGTGCTGAATCACGATCTGAATGAGTTGGAGCTTGAGTTGAAGAGGCGCAAGGCGTCTGCCGATGCCTATAAAGCCCTCATCGATTACTCTGAGTCCGAGCTGTTCCGTAAGGATACAGCTGCTATCGTAAAGCTTGGAGAGTTGGCAAAGTCCTTGTACAACGTCCTTGCTGAGGCAAAAGAAGCTGGTGGACAAGTTGAAAAGGAAGAGGAAGCTGGTGGACGAGACGAGGAGGAAAAGGAAGCTCATGGACGAGCTGAGCAGGAAGAGCTCGAATAGTGAGCTATTGGACACCTCGATATGTAGCGTTTCGAGTGACGTCCTTCGGTCCTAGGCGGGAAAGATGAGCATATCGGAATCCCAGCTGAACTTGGAGATACCACCTGGTCATAGAAAGCATTGCGTCACTATGCAAATGAAGATGTCTAATGATCGGTCATGAAAAAGTGAGAACTATGGTGTTTCATTGTGTTAAAGAAACATATCACGCTGTTTCATGCTGCGGAAGCAGAGGATTCAATATCGAAATGCAAGCCAGTAGTTTTGGTTGAATCGCTAACCATAGGGGTCTGTCAATGCAAAGGTGGCTTTGTGAACTATTCAGACTATCGCCGCACCCCGGCCCCAATTCCCGCCTGGTGTGTGACAAATCCCTCCTAGACAATCGAATCTACGAAGAGCTCCTTTCCTATCATTGTAGTTGACCCTATGCCATCGAAGGGGCCGCAGTTGTAGTGCAAGAAGCCCTAGTCGAAGCGTCTCAAAGTGTCTTCGACTAATCGCTATCCTCTGGTTCGTCGTCCTTGTTGTGCGCGGCACTCAACCTGAAAGGCCTTGAGGACTTCAAGACCCCGACCTGAGATTGATTTGGATGCGTAATTCATAACAGCCTCCATGACCACCTTGATCAAAGCCTATAGACGTAAGTAAAGCTTCCGAGAATGATATAATAAGTGTTTACTCACCACAGTGACCTCCCTAGCGGCAACGAGCTCTTTCACTTTGGCATACTCGGCGTCGAATTTGGCTGGCTTGACGGAAACTGCAACCTCCTGCTTGATTGCCTCCATCCTGCGCTTGGCAATGCCGATCTTGGTAGTAATTGTGTGAGCATCTGCATTCAAGGCCACCGTTCGTCGAGTAGAGTTCTCCGCGGAGTTTTGGGACGCCATGTGGCTGAGCTGCTGATATTGAATTGTCCTGAAAGCAGTGGGTTGTCGGGTGGTAGAGCTGTGGTGAGAGATTAATCGTTTCAGGATTGGGTTGGATATTGATCAGCGGGCCGTTGATTGTTCACCCCAGTGCCCTAACTTAAGTTAGCGCAGACGCTAAATAAGTGGGTCCCAAATCTGCGGGATGCTCACGTAGCCTGGTCACTTGAGTACGACTATCCATTGTCTGAACCGCACCATCCTGATCGTGCGAAATGGATTATCGTTATTTGCACCCTGCGGAAATGAGGGTCGCGACTCCGGATCTACGGCATGCTCCATCCATAGCTTGTGGCCTCTTCGATCGCCTGGGTCACACGATCGACGCAATCCGAGGACCCCTCAAGCAACCATCAGAGAGCCCCAGAAATTCTCTTCACGAAAGCCGTGAACACAGCGATGCGGAGGCTAAGCCTCGAAAGAGAAGCCAGAAACTACCTGCCGACGAAGCAACTCTCCAACAAGTCGAGGACGATTTCTGGGCATTGTTACAAAAGGGCATTCCAGCTAGCGAGGACAACGAGAGAATGAAGGGTGGCTTTATAACCGTGAAGCTGCGTGAGCTGCGTGACATATACGACTCAGCTGCGCCCTTGCAATTGCGCGACTATCAGATTCACGCTGTGAATCAGATCCTCCGCATTCTACTAGATAGAGGCAAGAGTGCCTTGCTCGCCTATAGCATAGGGCTTAGGAAGACCATCATCGTAATAGATATATACGTTCGCAGAACTTAAGTATCTTCACTAATTATACTATAGCATTAACTGTAATCCTAAGAAGACACCCCGAGCTTTTTAAACTGTATTAGCCTGCACGTTCAGACACGATCGAAGCTCAGCAGCTCCAAGGCAAATTTTTACTAATAGTACCTCTTGCTATGCTACCACTATGGAAATCTAAGCTCCGAGGGCGCATCGGCCTAAGTCCTTCTATCATAGTCTATCGTATGTAAGGTGTGGGATCCGCATAAACAGGGTATAGCTAACGAATCCAAGATGGAGGGCGAGAGCGCGACCATAGCATCTCCAAGAGCCATAAGAATCGATCACATTGGGCGCTGCAGCTCATTCGAACAGCCCTCGTACAGACTGATGCACTTTTTCAGAAGTAGATTCATCTCTAGCCCGGGATTGCGTTATTTCGATGTTAGTATCGACGTCTCGTCATAGACTTCATATGAGAGCAGATGGACATACATAAAACACGTTTATCAGGACAGTGTTCGGATAGCTGAGAGGAATTCGAACACCAGCAGCTCCCCAGCATCGAGATCTACTTCGCAGATGTGAAAGTAACGAGGCAGATGAACTTTGAGGTACTGTATTTCTCCTAGCTATCATATGGCCCAGACATTCGTCATATGATACTACACGGCCACTACACAGGACCCGTGAACAGACGGCTTTGAACGATGGAATTTTGTGCATATGTTGCCGTCTCAACTACGCTTAGTCTGGAAAAGACGCTCGGGTCCCTGAGCTGATGAGTCTTCGCGGCTGTGAGATAGGACGTGATATGCAGCGAATAGTTGCGAAGCGGCCTCGTAGCCTATGTATGTGCTAGACGAGATATGCTGCAGTGACGCACACGGTCTGCGAATTAGCCATATCTGTTTCGCGACCTCGGGATCTGAAAAATGAGCTGCACGGGATAACTGAGCCTGGATATCCTCAATGCACACTGTCGCTAGAAATTGGAAATTTATTGTCCTATGAATGTCTCCAGGATCTGCAATAAGGTTGTAAGTGGGACTGCGAAGCTGTCTGTCACGTTACAGGTGGGGGCGTTGAAACCTGAATTCATTTAGGATGTCTTGCAATGGACGCTTTGCGTACTCGATCATTGGAACTCGCTTACATGATTCGCTAAATCTTCTCGTTCCCAAGATTTCACCCGCTGTATGGGGATCATCATTGCTTCGTCTAGGCCGAATAGCGCTGAACACTTCGTCTTCTTCTTTTCCTGCACGCCTACAACCTTTCTTTCGATCGAGTCGAAAGCGTACGGGTGATCAATGTAAACCCGGAGCTTCTGAGTATGGCGACAAACAGGATCCTTTGCCCGTCACATCATAGCAGGATTCCAACTCTGCGTAAGATGTGTCACTCTCCCTGCGGATGTGAAAGAGAGCCCTACGCCACCACTCCTGGTTGTCACAAGGATTCATAACCCTTTCTCAAGGTCTCGTATGTTGTGATGACGACGTCGACCGTACAGAGATGATAGGGAGTACGCTTAGTGCTATGATCGTTCTCTCGACCGCCGTCTAATATATGTTAGCTGATTCCCGTTCAATCATGCGTATAAAGTGCAACACGTACGATATATCTTGATAGAAGGACTTGGTTCCATGCCCCTCTGGAGCTCGGACTGCCATAGCGGTATGAGCGCAAGAGGCACGACGAGCAAGAACTTGCCTTGAACACATGTCTTGAGCTTGCTGGGGCCTGTGGGGTTTGTAGGTTAATTCAATTTGAATAGCCCTGGGTGCCTTTTGAGTATCGCAATCAATGCTAGGAAAAAATTTGTGAGAAGCCAAACATTTTAGGACTGTACATAACGATCACGATGACAGTCTTTCGGAGCCCCATGGCATAGGCAAGTAATGCTCCTTTGCCTCCAGATTGCAGGATGTAGATAATGCGGTTGATAGCATGAATCTGATAATTCCTCAGGTCAAAAGGCTCTTCCGCTTCTTGTATCTCATGCAGCGTAGCGACGATGAAACCGTCCTTCATCCCCGTATCGTCCATACCAGCTTCGATACCTCTTTTTAGTAACTTCCAGAAAGTCTCTACAATATCTTCAAGGGTTCCTTCATCGACGGGTTGCTTTTTGCTTTTTTTCCGAGGATGAGGGACCGCATCGCTGGTATCATAGTCCTCCTGTCGAGCCTGTACATTACCGGAAGCCTCCACTTTTCTGTCTTGGTTCAGACTTCCTGTATATCGTCAGCACATCATAATAGATCGATCTTTTGGTTGAAACAATAGCTGGCAGGTATCTAAGATGTTGAGCTTTAATTGTTATGGTAAATAATTGATTTGAAACATTCCAGGATGAGTAACAATCTATGCAAAGTTTGCTCCACAGCTTTCCTCTCCCGTTAATATCACTTAAGCATTCACAGTTTGAAGGCTCATCAGCCGATGCTTTACTATTACAATATCTCGCATGCGTGGTATGAGAGACGTATCAAGCAGTAGAAAGTCATCGACGATTTTGGCAATGACAAGAAAGTTTGAACTATTCTTGCGACCATCCGAAGTAGTGAGGTTAGTCCCTCTTCCATGTCTGCAGGATGTAGCTACAATGACTTTGGGGTTTTGCGTGTGGTCTCATCGATTTTCCTGCCGTTGCATCTGTCGCATCAGGAAGTATTCTTCAGATGACAGTTCATCCAGCTCGCTAATTGCTGCATGATCCGGAGGCCTGGCTATCTTCATGTCGTCCTGAGTAAATCCGAGAAATCTGAAAATAATGTAAAGTTATACAGGCCTACTTATAGCTGACTAAAATATTAGAGTTGCTGATAGGCAGAGACTGGCCAGATGAGAGATTAGGCTTACGGTTTAAGAAATTGTACGAAGTTGGAAAAGTCATCCTCCCTCCTTATGTTCGCTCCAGTGATGAGGCTGTATGCGACGACCACAACGTTGTGCTACCGTGTGATTTCCAGTGAGACTTGTTTTTTGCATGTTGCGAAATCCTGGAGATTGTGGATGTACAGAACTTGAAATAATGAGCCCTTTGCCATCCGGTCGAACTCGTTTTTCCAGTTTCTCATCAAAATAGACGGTACAATGACTAGAGCCGGCCTCTCCTCTTGTGGCAGACGTCCGAGAAGAAGGGCTATGATCTGGGCGGTCCTCCCCAGGCCCATGTCATCCGCCAAGATCCCGTCATTCATCGACTCATCGTCAAACCATTGGAACAACCTACCCAAACCAAGCTTCTGGTGCTTGTATAATTTCATTTCTGGAGCTCAGTGGTGTTGCGACCTGTGGCATGCTAATTCAAAGTGACTGCTTGTAACGCAAGCTTCTTTCACATGTCTTGATCCCATATTGTTGAAGCAAAAACTAGCTCTTGCTTCACTGATGATTATTGATCTATACCGCGACACATATTGATCGTACTTTTGAGTTCTAGCTGTACATGCCTCCATGTCGAGGTTCCTAAGGGCTTCCTCTTCTGTGCTCCCTTCAACTGCATCATCTACTTCTTGATAGAGACGCTTGAGGAACGTGCGGGTCTCGTCCATGAGTTTTTTATGTATTATCGTTGTCTGATAGGGGGTTGTCGAATATTTGAGAGGCTCGCGACGTGCTACGGGGTTGGCAGTTTGCCGGCGAATTGGTGGTTCGCTGTTGTGCTGGCAGTTTGCCGAGAGATTGACGATTTGAAGGGGGGGCTGGCAGTTCTCTGGAAGACCGGCGGCCAGAATGTGGGAATGATAACTGAAATATGTGTTCAATTTGGGAGATGTAGGGAAGGTGGACAAGGATTGCGATCGTGGACGCAGTATCAATATGGTACCTTAAACAGATCCGCGGGTCCGTGCAGTAAAGGTAATTGCATCTTGCCACGTCCTGTCAACCATGTGAGATACTGACCAAGGTTCACAGGTGACCGAATAGCTGAGGACATAAATACTCCCATAGCGCCGCTTCTCTCCTTCCCTTCGCCATCAAACCTCTCCGTTAGAACGACGATGTGGGAACGATTTGGAAACATGGGCCCGGCCGCGCTCGAGGCAACTATATTGTCGGAATTGATTTCCAAATGGGATTGCATCGAGGGCTTCTCAACGGTGACGCTGGACACGCTCAAAAGCTCACGTCGTGCTGCCATGTTCCAAAAAGGTATTTGAAGGCGAAAGATGCATCCAATTTGGGTTACGCTAAACAATGAACACCTGTATAGATGAGTTCGCTCCGGAAAATGTGGTGAAGCCTACCCGCGAAGTGACAACGGCTACAGACGCTGCACTGTTGTGGAGTTTCCGTCACTACACGATCTACGTGGAGGGATACCTGCTACAACCTGACCTCAACCGGGCCCTGAGGCCAATTGTCGAGCTCGATGACTCTTAGAGTTACGATATCATTACCTACGCTGTCAGAAGAGTGTTGCGCGACTCACATCGATATCACATGATCCTTACACCGATGAGCGATTTTGTCTCTAACTCGAAGTTGCAGAACCAGACAATGGCATTCATCTCTCCGATAATATCCGACTCCGGCGCTATTTGGAAGACATTCAAAATTGAAGTTCACGTGAACACGGAGCAGGGCGATAGTCACATCGACGTCACGTATGCAGATGGCGCAAAATCGACAGCAGAGCATGAAGCCTATTGCATATTGAAGATCGAAGCAAGGCTGCTCATGACGTGGTCTTGATGTGATATCTGTCTAACACATGAGCCGCGGCTCCCAAGCGAGGACTGTTGGCGATGATTCACTTCTGATAAGGAGCTAGTCTATTGCAGGGTGTGTCTCTGTGCACTTTAACACATAGACATAGCCGTTGAAACAGGACCTCACCTCGACCTATGCGAGGCATGCAATATTTCAAAATCGATGGTAAGTGGCAGCAAATTCGTAAGACTCTATTTGAGTACTTACGGATAGCCCACAGGAATACCCAGGAGGTCTGGCGTCATTTCTGGATGCCTGGCTATCTTCATGTCGTTCTGAGTAAACCTGAGAAATCTAAAAATAATATGAAGTTATACAGGCGTACTTATGGCCGACTAAAATATCAGAGTCGCCGATGAGCAAAGACTGGCCAGATGAGAGATTAGGCTTGAATTGTGGTCGAAAGACACGAGATGCCCCATGAACAATCGTGCAGCTGAGAGGACTTTGCTGAACTGGACTAGCTTGAGAGCAATCAAGGTCGCTATCACGTGGTTATACCAAGTCATTGAGCCGCAAACAGAAGGTCGTGTAAAGTTACCGTCGGCACTGTTTCTAGACGCTGTGCGTTAGATATGTGTTTGAGACGCAAGCTACTCCCACCCCAGCGCCGTGAAGTCATCCAGCCGATCCGGACATCATCCGCAGCATGCGACAGCAACCAGCATTATCACCTAGCGACAGGACTTGGCAGACTAGAATGCTTCGCGAACCATGAGCGTGCCAGTAATCGCCCGCGCCGCCGTGCAAAATTCGAGTTCCGGACCCTCTGCCGCTTGGTTGTTGGCCCGAGCCTGCTGCCGCCCCGAGATTACCCGACTCGAAAAGGCTCATAGCGGATCCTGGAGAAGACGGCCAGCATTTGAATGTGGATTTGACAGCGGAGCACCTGGGCTGGGAGGGCATGTGAGTCCCCAGTCTTGTGCCTAGCATGGAATTTGGGGAGTGCAGTGTGCGCGTGCGCCTGAAGATATCCGTTTGGTGGCTGCTACGGCAACGCTCCGGATGCTTTATTGGGAGCGTGGATACCGGACGCTGGACAAGTCGTGTGCGACGGTGAAGCTACACACAATGGCATCATGCTGCAGTAATTGAGGCTCTGCAGCATCAAAGTAATGCTACATCCAGCCGCAGTGTCGATTATATACCTCCTCCAGCAATCCGCAGCCCCGAGGCATCGAACAGAGTTCGGGAGGGCGGACAAGGGCGCTAAGCAAATGCGGCGTTAGCGCGCTTGGGCCAACTTTTCGCAGATTTTGTCGCAGCACCCGTACAAATACCTTTCATCCTCCAACTGCAGCAACTGATTCTGCAACCACCTCTAATTCAATCAATCTCCCCTCAACTCGCTCCAATCTATACAAGATGGCAGCCCAACAGGACAAGAGCTTCATGGGAATGCCCGTACGTCATACGTCCCGTTGTTCGGCAAGCTGTCCATTTCAGCGCATATCGATCCCGCAATTCGCAAGCTGTCATCTCACTACCATCGACCGCACCTTCCGAATGGGGTGACGATGCTGTGAGACGCTCCTGCCTTTGCTGGAATTGTGTTGGTGAAATGGCGGCTCAGCTGGAACTTCGTGTGTAAATTCCCGCAGCATGTGCTAACGATGATGACAGGGCTTCGTGGTCGACTTCTTGAGTACGTCTCATTCAACCCCTCGATAACCATCAATTGCGATTCCAATTGGCATCGCAATGGCATTGGACGATATCGAGCGATTTGATTTCGCACCTTGCAGCTGCTAACCGCTTATCTATAGTGGGTGGTGTCTCCGCCGCCGTCTCGAAGACCGCTGCCGCTCCCATCGAGCGTGTCAAGCTCCTCATCCAGAACCAGGTACGCAAATCCGACACTTTCCATCAAATACTCCCATTAACCCCTCCCAGGATGAGATGCTCAAGTCCGGTCGTCTCGACCGCAAGTACGACGGTATCGCCGAGTGCTTCAAGCGTACCTCGCAGGCTGAGGGTGTTCTCTCGCTCTGGCGTGGTAACACCGCCAACGTCATCCGTTACTTCCCCACCCAGGCGCTGAACTTCGCTTTCCGCGACACCTACAAGTCTATGTTCGCCTACAAGAAGGAGCGTGACGGTTACGCCAAGTGGATGGCCGGTAACTTGGCCTCCGGTGGTGTAAGTTCTTTCATCCTCTACGCCATATTTGTCCACTAACACACTCAGGCCGCTGGTGCCACTTCCCTCCTCTTCGTCTACTCCCTCGACTACGCCCGTACCCGTCTGGCCAACGACGCCAAGTCCGCCAAGAAGGGTGGTGAGCGCCAGTTCAACGGTCTTGCCGATGTCTACAAGAAGACCCTCGCCTCCGACGGTATCGGCGGTCTTTACCGTGGATTCATGCCCTCCGTGGCTGGTATCGTCGTCTACCGTGGTCTGTACTTCGGTATGTACGACTCGATCAAGCCCGTCCTCCTGACCGGCACCCTCGAGGGCAACTTCTTGGCCTCGTTCGCTCTTGGTTGGGCCGTCACCACCGGTGCCGGTATCGCCTCGTACCCTCTCGACACCATCCGTCGTCGTATGATGATGACCTCCGGTGAGGCCGTCAAGTACAAGGGTACCATGGATGCCGCCCGCCAGATTGTCGCTGCCGAGGGTGTCAAGTCTCTCTTCAAGGGTGCTGGTGCCAACATTCTCCGTGGTGTTGCCGGTGCCGGTGTCCTGTCCATCTACGACCAGGCCCAGCTCATCATGTTCGGCAAGAAGTTCAAGGGTGGATCCGGTTAAGCGCCTTCTCTCTTGATACCCCAATCCGAGTCTATGTGGTGGAGGGAGCTAATCGCGAGCGAGGGGTCGAGGCGCGTGTGGTGGTAGACTGAATAGAGCATTCACAAGCCCGATGGGCAGAAGAGTGTTCATGGTAACGAAAAGCACGATCTGGTGGTAACCCACCCTGTACTTTACCTTGCCGGCCAACTCTTTTTCCCCTCATAGCCACCTGTATTACACGTCATATCCGGCTTGCATTGCTTTGTCTGTTTACCTGTATTTTCTCGTTCCATCGCTTGGTGCCAAGGGGAAAATAGGTGGTCTATAGAAAGTTTCTGAGTTTTTTGTAACACGGGCTCAACAACTTTCATGTGATTGTGATGACTGTTGTACATTGATGCATCCCTACTGGCTTGACATCCACCCATGTCTGACCTGGGACTGACTATATCACGCCATACATGACCCAGGATTGACCATATCACGCCACACCCTCTTCCAACCTACTTATTCCTCACAGCCCTCCACGCCGCCTCCTCCCCCTTCTTCAACGCCTCCCCCGCCTTGCTCAAATACCCCCACGCCGTCGCTCCCACACCCTCTCCCTCTGTTCCTCCACTCCCACTACCACCAACTTCTCCACCACCAATCCCTCCGCCCAACGTATACGGTGCATTATCCGCCGCCTGTTGATAACCAGGCGGATGTTCCAAGCTCGCCCTCGGACTCGCCACGGGCCCCATATTCAACGTCGTCGGGCCTGGCTTACTCGCTGTCGTCGCCGTTACCGTCGAGCGGCCCGCGAGCGCGGAGTCTGAGGGCGGGGGCTGGGTGAATTGCGGCGGGGGCACGGCTTGGGATGTTGAGGTGGTTATGTGGTGGGCTGTGTAGCTAGGTTGAGGGGGCGGAGGGTCGGTAGAGTATGGTGCTTGTGCGGTGGACGTTGGTGGAATTGGGCGGGCGCCGGGTTGGGGGGCGGGAGGGGATGACGAGGCGGTTGTGGTTGCTGGGACGGAGGCGGGGACGGTGCGTGTTGGTGTTGGAGTTGTGGTGTCGTCGGAGGCGGTTTTGGGGGTGATGCCGTCGGGCTTTATGGGTGCGTTCTTGTGGATTGGGATTGGAGGCATCGTGGGGATGTAGCTTTATGCTGAGTGTATAGAGCGGCCGTAATGGATAGCAGAGTGCTCGGTGATTTGTATGAGGAGATTTTTTGCAAGATTGGAGAAGTGGAGATCTTGCAGTAAGTCAGGCTATATGTTTGATATACCGTTGCGTTCGTTGCTGCCTTGTGTAATTTGTCGCGCTGTCCTCAATCGGCCGTGCCTTGAGGTGATTGCCGCTTTGGGCGATGATGTCATCAAAGCACGTGCACATGACCTTCACTTCGATCGTCTCCAAAATTTGTATTGATTCGTGACTTGCGTAAGGAATGAAATAGCCCATAAGGTGCAAAAAGCAGTACACTCAAATTCACATACGAAAACGCCCACGTCTTTCCTCAGTCTTTCATCGCATACACCCTCCAAACTGGTCCATCTTCTTACGCACGGAGCGTCGCTTACCCCTAGTAACTCATCATCAAGATCTAGGAGCAACCGCCTCTAGCCAGCTGCTGCGGAGAGCAGTTGAGAGTTTTATAAGAACTGTAGGAGGTGGGTGAAGGTTGTGCTCCGAGGCCCGGATTCGGTGCATCAGTGTTGACGAATTGCGGGTTACGAGAACGACTCTGTGCTGGCATAGGAGCTGGCGTAGATGGTGGAGGAGCGGGCGACGGGGATGGCGGATTGGGCGCCAATGGAGATGGACTTTGTGAGGAAGAAGATGTTGATGGCGAAGACAGTGGTGCGGATGAAGACGGCGTTGTGGACGAAGTCATGGCCATGGAGAAGCTCGAAGTGGTCAAGATCATTGATGAGTTAGACATGCTCGAGAGAGTAACAATACTTGACGACCTTTCGAAGATGAAGTTTAGCATGACAGTCAACAGGAGATTTGGGTAGACATACCTCGTCGATATGGAGGATGTGGCCATCCTCACAGAGCTGGTGGCGCTTCGAGAACTTGAACAGGCTGATACCGATTCTGCTCGCTTCACTGGATTATCGCCCCACTGAATAGCGCACGGATTGTCCTGATGTTGGGTGTCGCCTCTGGCAAGATTGTAGATAACGTTCAAGTCCAGTACCCCTCCCCGTCTGTCCAACGAAACTCTTGACCATGCATGACCAACGACAAATTTCTTCATGTGTTCGTCAGGCTTCGGAATATCAGGATGGGTAATCATTCCGACGCCTGGGGCGGCAAAGAGATACGCTATCATGCCAGACTGTCTATAGGTTAGTAGATGATGATTTTGCGTGCTCGAAATTCCACTTACCGTAATAGCAGCTGCTTGACTTGTACCTGTGTGGTAATCGATACCATCGGAAGGCACTCTGACATCCCTTGCTGGGGCGTAGGCAGACATAGAGCCAGCATCACCAGCATGCTTTGGCGTTGTATTTTCGTAGTAAGTGCCATCAGGCTCGACGCCCCCGATGGTGATGATTCCGTTGTCTGGGGTTCCGAACTTTTGGGGTACCTGTTCGTGCAAGTATCTGGTAGGGTCGTTTCCAGCAGCCAAAACCATGGGAATCTTAAGGCTTTCGCACCATCCTTGAAAGTCTGGGAACAGCGCTTCAATCTCAGCGCCTGCTCCAAATGGCTTTTTGGTCTGGTCGTTTATAAGCAATTGTACACCTGTCATAAGATTAGCCTAGCTTGAGACGGTAGCTGCTATGGTAAGATACACGAACCCCATGACATGTTGATTACCGACTTGGTGTTTGGGTCAACACTGCGTCTGGCTTCGACATGGCGTCTAACTTCGTCAAAGGCGACCCTCAGAGCCGCGGGTTGTATTCTTCCAGGTTTTTCTTGCGCTGTTGAACTGGTTCCAGCGTTCCATTGGCCCATAATTTTCACCAGATACAGATTCGCGTTGGGGGAAATGCCGTCAAGCTTTCCACCAGCGATTGTAGCCATCTTAGTACCATGTCCTAGAACCCCGCGTATTTGTTCGGGAACCATGTATGCTTCTGGTCTCCCGAACCTTCTTACATTTTCCATATACTCATTTGTAAAGGCAGCGGCATTGGGGACGATGAAGTGTTCCACAAGACGTCCATCAGCAGCAAGATTCTGTTTAGGTTAGCTCGTTGCAATCGTTTAAACATGTCGGACATACAGGTTGACTGAGATCGAAACCATCATCTAACACATAAATTGTTGTGCCTCTGCCGCCAGAATCGTCGGCAGCGTAAGGAGGATCATCAGAAGTAGGAGGCAACGGTGGTGCTTTCCATGGAGAAGATATCATCTTCTTCCAGTACGGTGCGTTCGGATGCTGGACTATGTCTCTTGCAAACAATCTGGGTTGGCCTAATGGATTTGTCTTTTCCAAAGATTTCCGTGAGTAAGCCGTGGGGTTTAAAGAAGCATTGCGACGTCTTGGTATTGCGTGAAACAGCTCTTTCTCGCCCACATCAGCCTGGTCGGTTACAGACGCATCGTTGTAGACAACCACGAGGAAGTCGTACTTGGCCTTCAGATCTTCTGCCTCGGTTTGATTAAGAAGCGTCTTGTAAATTTGGCTGTATGGGGTGTAGATCGAATGTCCAACGCCGTTGTCTAGCTCATGCACAAACCTTTCGAACACATCTTTGGGTGTTCCGACTTTTGTGATGATGGAGTATTCCAGAGGCTTTCCCGTCGCGTTCGGTATAGCACTACTACTACTCGACGACGTCGAACTAGTCTTCGTGCTCGCCGTAGTCTCAGCTTTCGAATTCTGTGTAGTAGCTGACTGGCTTGCCCGAGCACTTTCACTGGCCTTCGGAGTGGCAGTCGCTGACGGCAAGTCTGTCTTCGGTGCTTCCGTCCTTGGCGCTTCCTGCTCCCACGGAAAGTCTTCAAGCGCTTTCAATGCACTAGCCGCCTGCGCCAATTGTCCTCCTGGCTTAGAGTAGTCCGCCATGTTGCTCCGAACTTTTTGCTGAACTTCGGGCTTGAGACTGTCGAAGCCTTGGAGCATGGTGCCCAGTGACTGCATCCAGTTGGCCGAGCTGCGTCCTGCATTCTGCGCTTTGTTGAAGACTTCCATGCCAGATTTGCTGAGGCCATCAGCTGGGAACGATTGCTGAATGCCGTTGAGAGAAGAGACGACGCCATTTGCACTGTTCGCTGCCCCGGAGAATGTTCCTGAAAGACTGGCAGCAGCTACTTCAGCGCCACCCGCCGCGCCTGAGGCGAAGCTGGCAGCACCTGATGCTGCATTGCCGATGTCTTTTGCTACTGAGCCAGCGGCACCGCCCACTTTTCCCAAGAATCCAAACAATCCACCTCCTCCGTTATCGCTACCATCAGGACTGCTTGTGTCGGGTGTCGTGGATTGTCCAGGCTGGGCTTGGATAGTCTGGCCACCCACAGTAATAGGCTTTGAGAGATCGCTGGGTATGGGCAGAGTCTGGCCCCGCATCACGACTTGAGTGGCCAAGAGCTGGGCGAGTGATCCATCTTGTAGCATGATCTCCACAGGTCGTTCGTCTGACTGCGGTAGATGGTAGGTCTTGCCATCGATGGTCACATCGACAGCGGAGAGGGCGGGAAAGAGGACCTGGGACTCATTGCCAGCTGCTGGAGCCTGACTAGGTTGAGGAGTAGGGGTAGGCATGTTTGAAAGACCGCTGCCACTTGAATATGGTTGCGATGCACCCGAAGTACCAACCGAGGTTGGATTTTGTGCAGGAGAGGAGATAGGAGGTATCACAGTGGTGGTGACGACAATAGGAGGACCTACAGAAGGTGTGACCGTGATAACAACCACGCTGTTACTGGCCACCGGATCACTTTTGCCGGTGGACGTGGAAGTAGTGTTGGTCGGACTGTTCGATGGTGAAGGAGACAGACTCAAAGCAGAGCTGATGGGCGTGGAAGCAGTGTTCGCAGGGCCGTTAGATGATGGAGGAGGTAAGGTCGAGGTCGAGTTGATGACAGGCAAAATAATGCTTGAACTATACCCAGGAGTAAATGACGATGAGAGTGTGGAGGGGTTCGAGCTCAAGCTAGATGCAGTTGGACCAGGCGTACCGGTGGTCGAGTTCAAGGGAATTGGAAACGGTACCGATGGGTATTGGGCTTGACTGGTTGACTGCGACGGCTCCGCCGCAACAGATGAAGAACTGTGACCAGAGGCAGTACCTAGCGTCGGGTACGATGATGGTGGGGTGTTGGACGGCACTGGCCAAGAGATATCTGCGGGCACATTCGCACGGCGATCTTTGCATAACAGTAAGCAATTTGCGCCCAAACTGATGTGATATGCTTGCCTAAGTTGGGTATGCTATATGGCAATGAAGCTTGGGCTCTTTCAAATGTCAGCAAGAGGAGGATAATTGGAAGCTTCTTCGGCTTCATTGCTTGAGAATGAACGTGTATGCTGAGGTAAAGAAGTTTGAGGTTTGGAGAGAGACAGATATGGGAGTTGTAGAACAAGTGAAGTGGTTTGATGCGAGATACAAAGAGAGGTACGCCTCTTACCTTTAAATCCTTCACGCGCTACTATCAGTGAGCAGTCTGCTTGCGGCGCAGTAGCCAGTTTTACACGGTTAGAAGACTGGCAGACGAAGGATATGCGGCGTGAAGTTTCGAAAGGTTGCACAACAGTGCTTCGCCGCAGACTTTGTAAAGTCAGAGGCACTGCGATGACGCTGATCCGGCAGGTTGGCAACAATGCCGCAGTAAAGCACATACAGGAAGATTAGCAGGGGTGCAAAGACTGCTCGTCCAGCCGATTGAAATATGGGCTACCCAGTCAGCCTTGGGTGTGATTACTAGTACTCGGTCATTCTGGCACCCGGTACAAAATGAAACAAAGGTGTAAATGCAAATTGGACAGTCACGGCAACCTCGGGGACTTACGCGTGTGCGGCGTCAAAGGTTACTCCAAGGAAGACCCCAATATATCATCTATCCAGATGTCGCTCGTCTGCGTCGCCGCCGCCGCCGCCGCCGCGCTGTGACGTCTTTCTCAATTCTGGCCGGCGGCGTGTAAGACATATGACGACAAAACTCATCAAGCCCCAAACTTATTGACACATGCCCTTTGCCGTGGTGGTGTACGTTCGCGGCGATGTCGATGGTGAAAGAGGCGTGGTGTTGAAGTTTCCGAAGAAGGCGCGAACACTGGGGCCATCCATCCCGCCGCGCAACAGCAGCGATGACAACGTTTGCATTTCTCAACACGCGGCAATGGAAACGTTCAATTTGTGTTAACAGATTAATGGGCTTTCTGAGAAGGCGTATTCTACAGTTCTTGGGAGTGAAATGACTTGCATGTTACAGAATGGGGTTGTTGTTGCGGTGACAATTGCCAGGCGTCAAATTTGTGGGTAAGATCAAAGCTGCGATTCTACCAGGTGCTTCACAATATCTTCCAACTTATTGTACAGCGTATCGATAACGTCGCGGAACATCAGGTTCGAAAAGGCGCGGGGTTGTTTTTAATTTAATAGTTCACACCAGTGCCTGCCTTTCTCATGCAAACGTTTAGTACATTTTGCTACTACGCTACACATTCCCTCACGTACGACCATAGAGCGTTAAATACAAGTTTACTGGTCTAATCTATCAAGAGCTAGTAAGCTAACTTACTCTATGGACGAGTTAGTTACTGAGCGAGTTAGTTACTTTTGCTAAGCCCCTACTAAACCCCCCTTTATACAGCTATGCCTTCTTAATAATACTAACTAGATATGTCCCACGCACTAATAACATAACTATCTGATCTGCTAACACGCGACGTTACGCTATAGTTTTTAAATACGTTGATAATTACTGCTCTATCATATTATCTACCTACGCACTAGTATTGATAAAGAGAAGCTAAGGTTTGCATTCTACTTGGTTCTCTACTTGTTTTCCTAACAATAAAATCTATAATTTATCTCATATTTGCTTAGTTAAATCTACTACAATGTGCTAGACGTAAACCTCGCTTTTATCGAAACTCTGCACTTAAGGACGACATTCCCAAGTACTTGTTTGTCGCCATATCTAGAAGTCACTGCATATCGGCCGTGCACCAGGATATCTAAGAGACTCATCGCCGCCAGGATATCACCCCCCGCGGATCCTATCCAACGCAACCCCTCTACAGTAGTTCGCATCGAATTCCCAGACATGCTCTCGGACATTAGTGTTGAGCCAGATCAGCTGTTCATGAATGTAAAGATACAAAAGCATGATTACCTCCTCCCTCAACGCTTCTTTATAAAGCAGATAGACATCCTGCCTTTCTCGCTACGACGCTTCATAAAGAGCTATAAAACTTTCGTCCTCAGGTAGGTTGTCATCGAGTGGGATATCCTCTTGCGCCGAATCGCCTCCCATATGAGGCACGGCATCGGGGAGCAGCGGCATGCGCAGTAATAGCTTCGCCCAGTCCGCAGCGTCGCCTACATACAGATCTTCGTTGTCGAGCATTGAGAGGCGATCTACGCGGTTAAAGTATGCTGCGGTTTCGATAATCTTCTCGCATGCGCTTTGAAGATCGGGTGCGTAGCAGGTGCGAATCCACACTGGATTGTTACCGCCGGACGCCATCAGCAGCGAAGACTGTCTTATTACATGGAAAATCTGTAATGCAGAGAAATTGCCAGCATAGGTACTGCACCTGAGAAGCACCGGTGGGACAATTCGCGTGCTTACAGCAGCAGCAGTACAACGCAATGATACCTTTTTTCAAAGCAAGGTAATAAAGTTAAAGCTTATGTACTTCTTCTGTATTAACGAAAATTTAAGAAACAACTATCTTGCTTTTGCCCTTGCTGTATGGTTGTGTTTGCCAAGCCCTCGGTCTCCTACCGGTGGTGATTTTGTGCGGTATTTGCTTACGGGCGAGTTTAAGACTAGCGCTATTGCTTGTATAGGCTTTCGGAGCTCATCTCCGAGACTCTTGAATGGGCATTCAATTGGGTTGCGGAACTGCCGGAACTCATGCTGAGGCCAGCGTTCATGGATTGAACCATTCCTCATCGCATCTTCGGACGTAATGCTGTTCTCGAATTGCATAAATTGACCACACATCGACGAAGCGGTCTAGTTTTGAGACTTTCCGGCTGTGCATCTTTCAAGAATCCTGCGTGGATCCCACGCCGTCACGGAGCATAAGGCGTTGGAATGCCAGAATACCACAACTGCAAATTACCCAGTCATGCCGTTAATTTAATGATGCTCCCGATGTCAGACTGTCAGACTGTCAGCCTTGGCCTTGCCTTGGCCTACCATGAAATTGCAGTTGAGATCGATCGAGAGGGGTAATTGCCTTCGACCAATGGAGCCTTGCTGTCCGGAAGAGATATAAAAATCAACAAGTGCCCCCAATCGCAATGAGCTCAGTGAGCATTATCATCCACTTTGCGTTCCACTGAACTAAACTCTTCGAGCATGATGTCACGGCTTTCTGCTTCAGCGATCCTGCTTGGATGCCTCGAGCTTGCACAGCTTGTCGCTGGCAATCCTCCAGATTTCTCGACCTATCAATACCCTCATGCCCCTAAAGTCGAGTTCCAGCCCAGCTATGACTTTTGCATCGTAGGAGGAGGGACAGCGGGCCTCGTACTCGCCAATCGTCTTACAGAAAGCGGCAAACACAATGTTATCGTCTTCGAAGCCGGGCCTAACCCGGAAACGGTGGCGACATAAAAGACAGCTGGAGCAAATCAGTTCGTCCTTAACGGTGGCTTAAGCTTAATCGATTACAACTTCGTTACCATCCCACAGAAGGGGCTCAACAATCGAACGATGAACTACCACCGTGGTCGAGCACTTGGAGGCAGCAGTGCTACCAATGGCTTATTCTACGGTCTTGGAAGTTCTTCCGTCTATGATCAGTGGGAGACTGACGGCAATCCGGGATGGAACTGGACGACCGTTTCCGCTGCCGCCAAGAAAGGCACCGTCTTCGTCGGCAATCCTGCAAACACCAACGACCCTACGTACATGACCTGGGATCCGGCCAACTATGGCACCGAAGGACCACTCAAAATTGGCTTCCAGGGCTACGTCGTCAGATCGAATCCCTCTTTCATGAATGCGACAAGCGCCATTGGCATTCCTGTTGTGAAAGATCAGAACGGCGGCAATCCAATAGGCATCAAGCAAGGCACGATGACGCTAGATGAGAACTTCGAGCGCAGTTCTTCTTACGACTCCTATTACAAAGCGGCAAAGGGGCGAACCAACCTCAATGTTCGAGACCGAGCCGTCGTGGCCCGAATCATCTTCGACGATAAAACACTTGGAACGGACGAAGTCCATGCTGTCGGTGTGACTTTCATTGAGGATGGTATCTTCCACAACATTTCCCTGCTCGAAGGAAGTCATCCTCTCCGCGGGTGCATTTCACAGCCCCTTTATCCTTAAGCAATCCGGCATTGGACCACAGGATGAGCTAGACAGGTATGGCATTCCGGTTGTGGTCGCCAATGATAACGTTGGCAATCACATGCAAGATCACACCGCTTTCAGTGTCATCTATTCTGTGAAGCCAGAGTTTGCCGATGTAGCCAGTACGACTGACATGGTAAGGCTGATCCAGCTGCATTTGACATGATTTTAGACGCTGACCATATCATCCAGGTCAACGACCTCACTTTCCTCGCCGAAGAGCAACGCATCTTCTACAATAGCTCTGACCCTCACGAGAAAGCCAAGAGTAAGTGGTCAGCCCCCCCTGGTTGCACCAACGCTTTCCAAGAAATCTCGGACGAAGAGCTTGAGACGTTCGGTGCTGGGGACATCGTCAAAGCCGGCCTTGTGCACCAAGCCCACAATGAGATCCTTTATGAGAGTGTGTGGTACCCGCAGGCCTTTAACAAATATGGCCGGCCCCAGAGGAATACCACGTATATTTCTCTGACAGTGTCGAATATGGCGGCTTTGTCGAGAGGAAGTGTCAAGGTGGGAAGTAATTCCCCGTTGAGTGATCCGGTCATTGATCCCAACGTAAGTCTCTGCCAAAAGTGACAGTTTTTCGCGGTCTAACATCTTGTCCGTCTTAGTACCTTACCGAAAAGGCCGATGAAGCCATGGCAGTGCAAGATGTGAAGTACTTGCGCAAGATCGCAGGGCACCCTGCCTGGGCGCAGTGGGTCGACAAGGAAGTCTCGCCCGGACCAAATGTTCAGAGCGACGAAGACATCTTGGAGTGAGTCACCATCACCTTTGAGACTTGTACCAAAGCAAGACTGACGCAGCCTTTCAGGTACGCCAGGACTTCAATGATCCCCAACTGGCATGCATCCAGCACAGTCCGCATGCTTCCCAAGGACAAAGGCGGCGTCGTCGATTACCGCCTTCGAGTGTATGTTTGAAACGATTGCGCATCTTATTAGAAATACACTGACAATCCTCGCTGTAGATACGGAACGAAGGGCCTTCGAGTCTGCGACGTCTCAACCTTTGGCCGCCTGCCGGACGTCAATCTTGTGGGCCCGGTCTATGCAGTAGCTGAACGTGGTGCGGAGATCATTCGAGAAGAGTATGGTGATCTTTGAGGTTTAGTCATACTAATAAGAGGGGCTAGAGGAAACTCGATTTCATCTGCATTGTCCATAGCTAGTTCGAACTACCCGGAGTACCTTTGATAAAAATGAATTGCGCATAACTATATTACTTTTCCTTCTGCTGTCTCCGCTAAGCAGCACTAATCTGAAGCTCTACGTCATAGCTTATATCGTTGCTTATAGTTTTACAGGGCGTTGAAGTGCAAATATGCAAGGCTGAGTCGAGCTTTGTAGCTAGGCCCATCGGCAACACTGTGGTTTGTATGCGGGAGAGCCCGGACATAGACAAGGCAACAAAATGCCGGAAATAGTTGAAAAACATCATAGAGGATACCTTGATAGGTAGAAAACTGAATAGGCGTCAAAAATGGCAGAGACATCTTAAGAGATCAATATTACTCTACTGCATATAAGCGAAATCGATTGATATGATCTTTTGAGGTAAATTTCGGTTTACCTGCCGCGTAATGCATCTTCGCCGCTGTTAGGCTGCAAGAGAGAAATTTTCATGTATATGGGATCCTTCTTTCGTAAGCCACTACGCAAATCGACTATGCAACTCTTTGGTTCTATTTGAAGATTCAAGTCCGTGGCGTACAGTATGCTCATCTGGCGGCAGCCTAAACGCATGCTTTACACATCACCAGATGACTGACACATCGCAGTCACTCTGCCTTACCCATAACAAAGAACAGAACGAAGTCGTGGGTCGTTTCCACTGTTGAGGCTGTTTGCGCACTATATGTGAGGCCACTAGTCCTCATGTAACCCCACTTAACTTAGGCACTGTAAAGAGTAAGCGTCTCCTGGCTTAGAAACACTGGCCCCACAGGGATATTCGAACCGTAAGCCCCGGAAGCTCCATCACAAATGTCTTCATCATATCGCTCTTTGAATATGTTCTAAACCTGGGAGGATGGGCTGAGGATACAAGCGAGACAGACTTTTGAGGATGATTCGGTGCTCGTCACGAAACCTGACGTCTACAGAATGTCGTAAGGCGTGAAATAAGAATGACCTTTGCTTGTTCTGAATGTACCATGAACCTGTTGATGAGCCCGCGGGATGATGATCAGGGTAGCATTAGCAAAGTGAAAACTTCGACGGCGCGAGAGAGTAGCCGGCCGAGTGCAGTACTCAAATGGACCACCTACGTTTACGGAGGAAGTGATAGGTTTAATCGGTGTAGCTTCACCATCAAAGTTCTTTAGACCACACGGGATTGTGAACCGAGCTTAGCGGGCAGGAGCAGCCACGAGCATTCTAGTCAGGGCTTACCATTCACATCGGCGAAGTTTATGGAACTTGAGCTTTAGATCGCCCACAGCCCCAATCTCTACCCATACATTCCAATCTAACGTACCCGGTATCGCTACGACATGGTCATACTGAGGATCACACACTCTGGCCACGTCGTTTCTTGGTAGGAAAGGCTCGTAATGTGCATCAAAACTATAACAAGACCGAGTTCAGAAGACGTGGGGTTTGATTTGCGTTGCGTATGAGCTCATATATATGAGGAAATGATAGGCTGTGTACTAAGATGAAAAGAGAACGCCATGTACGCGGACATTGTACAAAAACCTCCTTCGCATTCTCGTCCATCCTTCGCGTGTACTCATTAATCAGGTCATGGGCACTACGAGATCCTCCCAGTGCCATCCTGGTGCACATGGCTAGTGGCAATCTTCTTGATATTCTCATCTTTGAAGCGGATGGAGATGACCAGTTCGCTATCGTTTGGGTCGTCGTCGGACTTGTGCCACTTGCTTCCCTTGATCTCTGCATTTGTGATGTTTGGATTCTAGATCATGTAAGCAAGTCAATGGCTGAATCAGCCCTGCGTATCGACATAGTTCTTTCTCGACTTTTTCGCAGAATCCTTTGACTACTGGGAGAGTCTTGGAGTCGAGTTTCTCAAGGGTGACACTGCCGACGAATTTGATGAGTCTGCGGGACGTGGCTTGCATGTTGAAAGTTGCGATGATAGACTAGTAAAGTTCGGAGTGATAGTGAATGATGTTGTGATGTGCTTGGTAATGAATGCTGATCGATGAAGATGTGATAAGGCATGATTGATGTTTTCGAGATGGAGTGGGGCTCCAAGGTGGACATTTGGAGTGTCGCTACGTTAGTAAGTATTCAATCATATTGGGAAGAAGCCTCAATAGCTTACTTTTGATTAGGTGTGAGACTTGCTTGAAAATCAGCACCTATTTGACGCCTGTGACAACGAAGGTAAGTCATTAGGGACACATCATGTTTCCGAAATAGTCGCATACCTTGGAATGCCTCCACTTCAATACACGCAAAGCAACGATATAACAAAGAAGGTTTTCAACGAGCAAGGTAAGTCACTGAGATCGTCCCGATATAGACGCTGCTAAGTCGAACAGGACACTGGACGGGTAGTTCTAAGAGTGCGCATATCCATACGATCTCACTCGAGGATAGAATCTCAGTGCTTGAAGGAGAGGAAAGGAAATTGTTTCTCGACTTCATGCGATCGATGCTCAGACGTCGGCCGGAAGACAGGAAGTCTGCAACTGAACTTTTGAAACACCCATGGATAGCTGACGCTATGTAGTTATGATCACGATGGAACCATAATAGCGCTGCAAATTAACTCTCAAGGAGTTTTGATATCTCGTCTCACCAACACTGCTTATCTCACACCGTTTTCCAGGTTATATTGCTGCTGTGTGATCTTAGCTTTCACATACGACCATAGGGCGTTGAATACAAGGCTTCCCGTCCGCTCAGCCATATTTAAGCAGCGCACCGGCGGATTAGTAGTCAGGTGGGTGACCACTGGCGAATCCCCGCTGTTGTATGTTTTTGCCATTTCTTTTTGCTTGCCCACACCCAAGAAGTATAAGGTATCTTGGTGTGTGCATGTTCTATGTTTCCTCTTGGCAGGCTGGTCTATGGTGTAAGCGTTCCTTTCTACATGAGATGCTGTACGGCCTTTCGTTCAGAACAAGTTCATGGTACTAAAGCATATTATCCTTCTTTTGATGTTGAGTTGCATTTGTCTTTATTCCTGTGGCGGCTTCTTTGTTTAAATCATTTAAGATACATCGAATTCGTTGGCCTGACGCTCGTTTCCCACGTTAATTGAGCATAGTACCTTCAAGATTTTGTCTATACGAATCGATTCTACTCTCTACAAGACATTTCTATAACTGGAACTTTGCCACGTACATTCCTATTGCTAGGCAATATGTCCACTGAGAACCGGTTGGTCCCCTCACCCCGAGAGATTTATTTACACATATTTTGTATTATGTGTGATATTCTCACCGCGCAGTTCCACGGCTTCGACTGAGTGAGACATTGAAAACGCCGCAGGAAGCTCTGTCGGTTCTCCAATATCGCCTTGGTCCCTTTCAGGGGCATCTAGCGCTGCTTTTTTCTCGTAGTATGTGCCAGGTATGAACTTGGGCAGTTGGTCTTGTAGTGCTAGATCGGACGCCTGGTTGCGCTTCCGGCACCATCGCAGGAAGATCGAGGAGAGTATGACGACGAGGGCAGCGATTGACCCGACGACAATTCCAGCGATAGTACCGCCAGATAGGCTATTTCTCGATTGTGAAGAAGTCGATGCGCCGGCAGCAGTGTCGTGCGAAGATGTCCGCGCTGCAACGAAAGCAACAGTAGGACCCCCAATAACGTACGGAGACTGTTATTCCATGCTAACCGTGTATGTACCTGTAGTGCTTTCTTCCGAACGACAGTAGAGGGCAGTGACTTCGATCCGCCCAGCGTGACTGAAGCACAACTAGGGTGCGCTCTCGTTCCAAGAATAATTACTGCGCCGAAGTATTAGCATGCCTCGGGGTGGATACTTTGGTCGGTCTTGTATGGTGTTCAGTACCTTGAACAGCATATTGTTGTAGCAGAGTTTGTAGCTGCGGGTGTCCAAAATATGGGGCATTCTGTGATTGTTGTCGCAGGAGGGACACATGCCTTGTCGTCCGTGAGGGTCCTATCCGGGCATTGAGCACCGATACGTATACCAAGTCCACCTGTGTTCACGCCCAGACCCCACCATTGGTCTAAGCATGAAATGGGTGGGGTGAATTGTGATACCGAAGGAGTAGTCATGGCAAGTCTTTAGAACCGGAAATCAACGTGAAAGAAAAAGTATGTAGGAGGACTTAGGCGGGACAAAGGTCATAATAATGTGCAGATACAGACTGTTCCATTTTCTCTAGTTTTCGTTACCCAGCACAACCGCTGAGCCAAATCCTGGAGTGCAACACTTCCTTCAGCTACCCTACAGCATAACCTATCAGGCTCAAAGCGTACGACAGGACCAATCCTAATGCTTGGCTCACAAGATGCCTGTACTCAAGCCTTACTACACGACGTAATCCACAAGCAACGGCGGTAATCTACCGATTGAGACTGGATAGCAATAAACAAGCACAAACACTGTCCTGCAGAATGGATGATTGATTTTCACTTCCAACGGCTAGGCTAGCAGCGCAAACAGCAAATACGTCTTCTTCGCATACTCGCCCGCGTTCTTCTTGAGCCTCTTAACCCCCTCCTCATCCAAATCAACGTCGACCTTCTCCACCAAGACTTCCAGCCCATCTTTCCCATCCTCTGTAGTGCTTGTAAAGCGCTGGATAAACAGCGCATCGAAAAGCACCTGCTTGAGTCGCCGCTGCTGTACTTCAACACGTGCAGAATCGTCGTCAGCATCGGCTTCCTCGTTTTCTTCATCCTCCTCCTCTGTCTTCGTCTTCCCTTCCGCGCTCTTCTTAACATCTTCAACAAAGCCCTCCAAAACCCCTCTGACCCCCTCCGCAACCTTCTTCTTCAACACACGCGTACACTCCGCCGCCCAGAGATCACTCCCAATCTCTGCCATATGCCTATTCACCTCCCTCAGAAACCTGAACGTACTAGGCGACGGCTGCCCAGGGAGCGCGGGATTGCCCTCCCACAAGATGTGATTGTTCGATGACAAAGTCAGAGATTTCGCTAGCGAAGCCTGATACGCTTGGATCGTCGGGGACGTGATACTCAACGTCAAGACTGCGCGGAGGTGTTGTAAAGTCTCGTTATCGAACGGGGATGCGAGTGCGCTTGCTTTGTCGTGGAGTTTCAAGCGCGGTATGCGATCGCTGATTTCGCGGGCTATGCGTGTGGCGAAAACGGCTTTATGTATTGCATCCCCGTCGCTGCCAATCTTCTCGCTCACCAATTTTGCAAAGCTTGATCCAAAATTCTGCAGCGCTTCGCGGAGCGCTTCTTGCGTGACGTCTTCGAGTAATCGTGGATCGTCGTCGCTGAGCAGTGTCTGCTTTGAGTCGCCCAGGTCAGAGTCGGAGTCGGAGTCGACGTCGTCTGCGAAGGTGTCGTCCCAGCGTGCTTCTTTCATGCTTTTGACTATGCCTTTGACTTCGAGGACTGAATCCATCCACATGTCGAATGCGGCTGTGAGGCCGTTTACATGCTGGTCGCGGCCCTGGTAGGTGTTGAGGATGGTGCTTTTGAACTTCTCGGCGCCGTTGCTTAGGTCTGAACTTTTTTCTGTTGTGTGCCATAGGGAGGCGGGAGAGGAATCAGATGATGTGCGGTCGTCTACTCGAGTTGCCAACTCCGAGACTACACTTTGCAATCCCTGTGTGCGCGCACGAACGATACTTTCCAGCTTCTCGTTCATTGTGTCACGCAGGTCGTCGAGCACGTTGGCAGACTTGACGCCCGCCATGCGCGAGCCAGACAGAATCCACGTCTCAATCAGCTCCTGTCGCAAGTGCGCTACTTCTTTGAGGCGATCTTCTCCATCGAGCGCCTTCTTGATGCCTTTCAGGAACGCAGCAATCGCATCTTTCGACCAACGATGTAGAATCTTCTCCGCCTCGGGTCTTTGTAGCTCATCGTGGCGTGGCCAGGGCGTATAATTCCGCGCTTCGTCCCCAATCCAACGATCATGCACATCCAGATTCAACTCGTAAAGCCCTCGGACATCCGCATCCTGAATCAAAGGATGTGCCTTCAACTTCGCCAACGCATCAGCCAGCCGTCGCGGGAAGATGGTCTGCGTGTCGAGACACGTCTGTATGCACAGCTTCAGCGCAGTGATTCCATGCCTCGCCAGCTCATCATCCGCCCTCTTGAGCCCCCCAACCACCTTCTCCAAGCGCACCTTGTGAAAATGCAGCAAAACATCTGACGGCGCCGAACTCGTCGCCAGCGCGTACGCGCACATACTCTCGACCAACCCCCCCGTTTCCCCCGCCGTGCTCGCAAGCCGCTTATCAATCCTCCTCAACAGCTTGCGCCGCATCGACAGCACCTTCTCCCACAACTGATCGACAATCGGCGGTTTATTCTCCGCCTGACCCAGCGCCTTATGCAGCAGTCTTGAGATAACGAGTATCTTCGCAATAAGCAAATACGAGCCCTCTCTCTTCATCAACCTTGCCATGATGACCGGCGCATTGCGCAGCACCGCCAGCTGTGATGCAAAGGTATATCGCAGCACGTCTGTGTCTTGCGTCAACACTCTGCGCGTCCTCAAAGCGGCGGCAAGGACTGACCGTGACTGCGCGCATGCGAATCCATTTTGACCGCGTTGTTCGATATGCGCTCCACGCCTCTGGAGTTGCAGCTCTGGCCTACTCTTGCAAGCTTGGCTTCGACCTGCTGCATTTGCACTTCCATGTCGATGATTGTTTCGGCCGTGGCGAGGAGGTTGCGGTAGCTCGTTCTGAAGCATTGTCAGTATCTATCATACATGGTGTGGTGGCTTTCCTACCCCACGAGCGACCGCAGCTTCTCGCGATTCTCGTCGGCATTGTTGCGGAGCTGCCGTTCGAGCTTGCGGACTATGGGAATGGGGTATTGGAATGCATCTTCCCAGCTTTGGAAGGTTCGAGGGTCAGGCGCCTCTGTCGCCATTGCGATTGCGGGGTCGTAAGTGTGGTTGTTGCGGTCGTCGAAGCTGTGTACCTGGACGCGCATCGCCGGTAACACGTCTCCACCAAATGCTCGCTTAGTCATCTTACACCTCCACTACAACTCTATACATAGAACCAGTCTGGAACGTGTAGATCTGTATCTTATACGGCTCTAATGGCCTAGTTCAGTGGAGATAGTCAACTTCATACATGTTGGTAGATGTTCTGACGTGCCGATTGAACAGCAACAATATAATCTATTCGGTGTTGAACCTATGCATACTTCTAACAAAATTCTAAATTTGGTATCACTGGTAAAATCTCTCGTCATCCCTCTTGATCACTCAACCCCTTCAGCCTCTTCAGCCCCTTCAGCAGGTGGAGCTCCTCTCCTGCGCAACTCAGCTTCAAGCGCCCTCACCATCATCTGCGCATCGTCAAGACTCAAATCATCTATGTCTGCCGGGTCTCCTATCGCTCGCAGACCCGCCAGGAGCTCGGAAAACTCTGGACTAATTGGCTCTTCGATGACGATCCTCTTGGCCTTCAGCGGAGGCTTGGGAGGTGGCAGATGCCTGAATGCGCGCGAGGTGCTCTGGAACTTGGCGAGCATCTCTTCATGCTCGCCTTCAGGCGTACTCTGGCTAGTAATCGCGCCTCCAGCACCGATACGCCAGAGATCGACCTTGTTGTTGTCGTCTGGATTGTCGATCTTGACAGCGGTGCGAATCACAACGCTGAAGTCGCCTCCGCCTCCGACATCTAGATATCCGAGCACACCAGAATAGATGCCGCGCCTCACGCCCTCTTCTTGCTTCAGCAGGATCTCGCAAGATCGCTTTTTCGGTGCGCCAGTCATGCTGCCTGGCGGTAGGCTCTCGACAAAGGCGTCAAAGCCTAGGTATGGGACTTCTTGGCCGACGGGGGCGATGCGCTCGGTCGGCTCTTGCCACTCTTCGGGTGTGTTTGCCTTGCGAACCCCACTAGGCACTGCATCCACAACAGAGACAAGTTGCCAAAGTGTCTCATACTCCTCGACCTCCATCAATTGGCTGACTCGTACGTTCTTAGAGCCGTAGACACCATGAAGCTGATGTCGAGTCAAGTCGACAATCATGAGGTTCTCCGCGCGTTCTTTGGAAGAAGATAAAATCGCGTGCGCCATCTCCTGCGTAACGCCTGGCTTCTTTTGTACTGTGCCCTTGATTGGCCGACACTGTGCCGTCTGAGATCGGTCCCAGCTGATGTACCGCTCCGGAGAAGAGCTGAGGATATGTACATTGTGCATCCTCATGTACGCGCTGAATGGGGCAGGGTTTTGTCCAGTGAGGCGTCTATACATCTTCCAAGAATGCTCGTTGTCCTCCGACTGCGATATTCTGCTAGCTATCGAGGTACGAGCGCGGATACAGTTGCATGTGGTAAGACAGAGCTCGTAGCTTTGGCCATCAGCTATGGCGTCCTGACATGAGCGCACCTTGTCACAGTACTTGTCGGCGCTGACCATGAGTTGATCACATGAATCAATATACTGAAACATGATGCCCTGCTCGTCGAAAGGATTCTTTACGTTTCTGTTGGCAACGGGCGAGGAGCTTGGAGTCGACTCCAGTGACTTATAAGCGGCGGCTTCGTAGATCTTTTGTTGTATTTCTTCTACCCATTCCTCGTCGTCGGTCCCACGAATGCTTTGGACGTAGACTTTCTTGACTTGATGGTCAAATACAATGCTTCGTGTGACGTACGCAAAGCAGATATCCGGGTATCCTGCTGGGTCGACTTCGACGTTGATGGTCTCCAGTCCGGCTTCGTATGATGCATACCCCATGAGTCCTCCCCAGAATGGAGCCCAGGTAGATGTACGAGGTGGTGTCGAGGGTTGCAAGCTCTTCATGACCTCTTTGATGTATGGCCAGGGGTCCGCCACAGTCCATTCAGTATGCAATTCATCGTGTCCATCTCTGAGCTGCATCAATCTTATGTTGGCATAGTAATGTAGTCGCAAAGTTTCCCCAGGAATGATCAGCCCAATGATGCTGTATCTTCCCGTGCCGATTGCCATGGGCATTAGGTTGGACTGCAACCCTGACTCTAGAACTATAGCCTCATGCCTCGGGATGTCGAGAAGTTCGCATACGTCGGCGACAGTGAGCCTTCCACTTCCCGTTGTGAGGCAATGAACAGTACTTGGTGGGAGATCGGGAAGTAAATGCCCGTCGCCGTGAGCCACCAAGGACGCCAGCTCATGGGGAGCAATCGTATCGCTATCAAGGGACTGGATGGCCGATCCACGCCTGTAATTAGGCTTTACTGGCCCACCCTGTATGCCTAGCTCGCGGCGTATTTCTTTGAAGGTGACAGGCATGGAGGGATGTGAGTCAAGGGAAGTCTTGGGTGCAATATGTCTAAACATGCGCTTCCTCTTCCAGGCTTGCACGTCTTCCCACCAATTTTTAATGAGACGTGTACCCTCAGCATTTGTACAGATGGACTCCGGGTGGAATTGGACACCCCAGAATGGCTTGAGCACGTGCTTAACGCCCATGAGTACTGCGCCGTTGAGCTCGCTATCAAAATCCCAAGCTAATGGTTCCAGGTGTGGACAGCGTTTGGTCGGCTCCCAGAGTTGCGCCGGGTATTTGACAGCTCGCTTGGTCTGGATTGGATGGTTGAGCTTCACCTGCAAGGAGTGGTATTGTGTCGCCAGCAATTGCTCAACATTTCGGAAAATGCTTTGACCCTCGTGCAAGACTGCGGATATGATTCCGTGCTTTGGTTCGTTCAGCTTTTCGATGTCCGCACCAAACGCAAGGCAGAGCGATTGGAAGCCCAGACATATTCCCAGTACAGGTACAAGATCCTCATCTTGAAGCAACCAGAGCTCTTTCATGAGGCCGACATCTGTGTTGCATTTGGCCCAGCCTGGTCCAGGACCAGCAATGACTGCATCGAATTCCTTCAAATATTCCCGAAAGGCACCCGTGCTCTTTGCATCCTGGCTCCCCACGAAGTTCGGGTCATCAATGTAAATTTTGACAACTTCCGCATCCACGTTCTGTTCGACCAAGGCAACGATATTGTTTGAGAAGGAGTCGTATGCGTCCAAGAACAAAATCTTGGGTTGCTGAGTCAGAATCGCGGGCGCCATCGGTCGGATTTGTTTTAGCAAGGATCGATCCAGAAGGTTGGAGATGAGCCTGAAAGGCTCGTATACGTGTCTGTGTATCTACAGATGTCTTCTCGATGTAGCCGGTGTAATGTTCGAGTGTAGATGGCTCGTCGTCGGTCGTCACGAGAAAAGTCGGAGGTTTGTCCGTAGGGCTGATTCGCCGAGGTCGCCGCGATAAGACCTGATTATCGCCGTCGGAAGCCGGGATCCGATCTGTCTCAGACGTCAAGTGTGCACGAAGTTGAAAAAAGTAATGTGAATCAATTCTAACGCGATCGGACTGACTTGCGCGCCTCAAAGTAGGATGCTCAAGGTAATGAGCGATAGCTGTGATTTATCGCGACACCCCCAAGGGTCCAATGCATATGCAGGGACCCAGAGGCTAGACCTCTCACGGCGCGCGGCGACCCCAGCCCGAGCCGATCATTCCCCATCCCACAGTGTGCGACATGTCGAGAGGCATGGATGGACACGCTCTGACCCGCTTCGCCGTGGAACAGCCTTTTGCCACCTCCTGTCTGCCCAAAGTAGGGCCGCATACTCGGTCTCTATGTGGAATCTGGTTTTCCGTGAGGCTACACAAGATGTCTGAACACGATCTAGTTGATAGAAGAATGCGAGTCGACGCCCTGTCTATTAGTTGCCACGTAGGCTATAACCTAACCGTGCCTTCGACAACAGCTTGGTCTGAAGTGAAGCCTGGGTCAGGAGTTGGAGCCTCAGGCGTATTTTCACGATTGCCAGTCTCGTCGCTCGAATCACCGCTCTCTTCAAGTGGCCCATCCTTGCGTGGGTGCACCTTCCCACCAAAGAATGCCAGTAGCATTACATCATACGCAGCTTTCAAAGAGCCTGCTACAACAAATGCTACCCAGAAGTGACCACGGCCAGCCAGAACGCCCGTCAGAGACGGACCTGAGCTTTGTGCCAGCGTCTTGAGTATATTAACCACGCCCATGACCGCTGTCCGCTCTTCGGGCAGGACAATGAGTGACAAAAATGCTGAGCGCGGTGCTTGATCCATCGAGTTCAGCACTGATCTGCCTACGAGAAGGCAAATCGTCAATGGCAGACCAGAGGGCACAGGAACCAGGCCTAGAAAGATAGAGCTTGGGAGATGGGTCACGACCATTGCTTGTATGAGGCCGAGGCGCCTGGCTAGAGATGCGGCAAATACGTTACCAATCGTAGAGACAAACCTGGTTTTATGTCAGCGAATGTAGTCTTTACGCACTTGTCGAACATACCATGTAGCGGACATGATTCCACCAAGTTTGCCCTTTGCAAGATCAAACTTTCTCTCCATGTAGTAGTTGATCAAAGAGAACGGAACCATGCCACTGCCAAGCGAGTCGAAGAAGAACAGGCTGCACAGCTTGAACAAGACTCCACGGCTAGGTTTCGAAATGGTGCTGATCGAACTCCACATCTTCTTGGGCTTCTTTACCGGAGTAGCGACCTGGGAATCGGCTTCATCACCATCCGGGCCATCTGTACTATTGAGGAGCGGCTCCGTCTCATCACTTTCCTTGGGCTGATTTGACCTGTGGTCGGCATGTTCGCAATGTCGACTTAGAAGTAGAGTCATGAGAGCCTTGACACAGCCGACGCCGGTGTATATCCAAAAGATGGCGCGATATGCATCCAGATCGGTCCACCCCGGTTTGGCCTGTAGATGATCCACGGCCGTTCCGCCGACTACGAGGCCGGTAGACGTGCCGAGTACCGCCAGCACCACGTACCAAGTGTATACATCAGAGCGTTGAGCCTCCGGCACCAAATGTGCCAACGTAGATTCCTCCACCGCTCTAAACGGCCCAATCTCATTCCCACTGGGGCTGATGACACCGATGATTGCAGCCATAAGTAGGTAGACATAGTTGCTTGTCGTCGCGAATATCGCACCCGATGCAGCCATGGCAATCGCTCCGAACAAAAGTATCGTCCTGCGTCCAACCGAGTCCGCGACCAGCGTCAGAAGAAGACTGATCAAGACATCGCCGAGTAGCGTCAGTGTCATGAATAGTCCAATTTGTTCGTCCGTGAAGCCGAGTTCTTGGAAGTAGAGAGCCAGGATTAGCGCGACTGCACCGTAGGCTGTCAGCCGGACGTAACGCGCCAGAATAAGAATGTAAACGTCCTTTCCGGCGGTCTTCATTGTTGCCAGACCAAGCTCGTTCGATAGCCATCGTGTCGCTTTGAGGGATCCGTTTCGGATGGACATTCTTGGGTAGATTGAGATTGCAGTCGGTGTCTTTCAAGAAGCAGAGGGAGGTGACTCGGGATTAGCAGAACGGCAGGCGGATCGTTGGCGTGGGATCAGGCCCGCAGGCAATGCGTGACGCGGTGCCGCAATCGCGCCAAACAAATGTTCGCGAGGCTTGTGCACTGCCATGTTGTGTTTGTGATGCTGGTGCCTAGCCAGTGCCAGGATCGCTACGACATTGTACGTCCGCGCGTTACCTCGGCCTATTCAAGCTGGAGCAACAAGACGCAGGGCGTGTGGAATAAGAAAACAAAATTTCTTGGTGTTAGAGCAACGATTCAGCATTGATTATTCTGATGCATACTTGGTCACATAGAGAAAGTCACGGGTCTTGGGTGAACGAACCCTTACGAAAAAGATATAATAGCCTGCCAACACCTAGACACACAAAAAGGAGACTCTAACGAACCTCGACCAGTCCAATGCACAATCTAGAAAATCCAACAAGTGTTCCCCTTCTGGTTCAGGCTGCGCCATACAAGTAGGACCAGGAGATGCGACATGGGTAGACATGAAGAGTCGTTGAAAAGAAGCCATAGCCATAACCATGAGCATTAAGTTATCGTTACCAAAGTCACAGAATGGGAACGCAGACACCCACGCCGTATGTTGCTCGTCTTGATCACCGCTTGAATTCCAGCACACCACTGTTCGTCGTAGCAACACTCTAGCAGCAGCCGCCTCCAGATCCGCTCTGCACACCCTGTCCTTGCCCGATCGGGACGGTTGGCTTGGTGTTGGCGGTTGTGGTGCCCATGCGCTCCTTGATTTGACGGGCCATGGTCAAGAAAGCTTGCTCTACATTGGTGGCGCTCTTTGCGGAAGTCTCGAGGAATGGGATACCGAGGCTGTCTGCGAACTCCTGTTGTGTGTGTTAGACATGTACGGGAATCTGTGGGGTGGTGCATCCTACCTTTGCTACGGTGTACTCGACCACCTTCTTGTCTGCCATATCGGACTTGTTGCCCACCAACAGCTTGTTGACACCCTCGGTGGCGTATCGGTCAATTTCTTGCAGCCACTGCTTCACGTTGTTGAACGAGTCCATGTCGGTGACATCGTAGACGACGCAGATGCCGTGGGCACCGCGGTAGTACGAGGATGTGATGGTTCGGAAGCGCTCTTGACCAGCGGTATCCCACTACGGCTAGTATTAGCAGCCTGTCGCAGAAAGTTGTTGCAGCGTCCAAGACATACAATCTGTAGCTTCACCGTCTTGCCATCGAGTTCGATGGTTCGGATTTTCTAGCTTGTGTTAGCCTGTTGCCGGGCATGGCCAGGAGGCTGCTGGTGCACGCACGAAGTCGACACCGATGGTCGAGATGTAGCTCTCTGTGTATGTGTCGTCGGCAAAACGAAGCAGCAAGCACGACTTTCCGACGCCAGAGTCTCCGATGAGCAGAAGCTTGAAGAGGTAATCGTATCTGTCGTGAGAGAGCGGTCAGCGAGTGCCTACAGCGAGGGCTTGGGGGCCACAGGGCGATGGGGGGTTCGTATAAGTGACTCTGCAAGCACTCGGATTAGCACATCTTCAGTCATGTATGCCATGGCATCGCTCCCCGGCTTGTGGCGGTGGGGAGGTTACGTACTACTCAGGATTCATGTTGGCGGTCGAGAACGGGGTGTGATAAAGGTGGAGCTGTTGAATGTGTTGCTAGGTGATACCTGGGGGTATAAGTTGAGGGTATCGCGGGGTGCTGGGGTGGAGGGTGTTAAGTACAAAGGTCGATGGTTGTCCCTGGAGTGCTTCTGCGCAACATTGCTTGGCGGCCCCGACTGAGGGTCACAAGTTCGCCCGTTGGTCCCGTTGCACTCAACCAACATCACATTCACTACCGCCGTCTGCTGCCTAGCTCACTCTGGCAAGGCGGTGTACAAGTCTTCTGACGTATGCGTTCCACATCGTCCACTATACATCATCCCCAATAGTGCACCAACTTGCACTGCAGGCACGAGGGAGCACATCTGCACGTGATGTCAAAGCGTTCGATGCTGGGCAAGCAGCGGGCAACATCAATGAGCGTTTAGCCCACCACGTCATTTCCCGGCGGCGATTCATGTGACAGCTTTGTTGGAATGGAGATTTTTGATTATTTTCAACTAAGACACGCTTGTCGTGCGCCGTTTTCCCTGCCGCTAGCCTACCATCCTATCCAAAGAACCCGTTAAATCATTTGCCCAGGTATCATACAGACATGTTCACAAACACAGCTCGAATTCGAATTTACATAATCTTGCCAAACGCGGGGATCAGCGTCTGCGCAAGCCAGAAGGAGAAGACAAGCTTGGGCCCAGTCATGAGCAGCTTGGGTGTGAGTCCCTTGAAGAAGGAAGTAAATCCCTCGTTCTTCATCATCTTGGACACGATCTTGAAGCCGCTTTCGGGGTTCTCGAAGTTCCTGTTTTGGATTCGCGTCTTGATGACGTCGAGAGGAGCAGAGACGAGAAGCGAGGCGCTGGCACCGGCAATCGAGGCGACAAAGTTCTGCGACCACGAAGCGCTATTGTAGTCGCCGAGTTTGTAGAGGTACTCCTTGGCCGCGGCAGATCCACCAAACAGCTGTTCGATTGTCAGATGGAAAGCAGTCAGTGAACCTTTGGAAAACTTACGGCGAACGATCCAGGTGCATTACGTGCGGCGGTCCAACCCCACCCTCGGTACAGTCCAAAGCCTTCGTCAGCAATAATCCTCATCAGCCCACGACCGCGGAAGGCCTCCGGGTTGGTCTGTCGCTTGATCTTGAGCACGTCGAGAGGCAGCAGCACGATCTCACCAATTCCAATAATGGAACCTGCGGTCGCGTGCATGATTGCCTTGCCATTGCCCTTGCCGAATGTGCGGTCGAAGCTACCGCCGTGGTGTTGCGCCAGATAGTCCCTTACGAAGGGCTGTCCACCGTACTTGTACACGCGTTGGAGGATCTGGCGCTGTCAATAACCTGCTCCCTCTCTGCGCCATGTGCACATACTTTGTAGGCCGCAGCATATCCGAGACCGGGGAAGAGAGAGAAGAATCGGCCAGGAACCGAGGCCCCGGCGGCGTCTCTGAAGACAACTTTGTTAAGGTGTGATGCGGACTCGATCTTAGGAGGGGTCAGAACAGGCATCTCTGTCTAGATACGGTGGCCGTGTACCTTGCCAACATTGCTCATCAACCGCTTCGCCGTGGTGTCGACAGGATGGAAGACCATGAGCTCCGCGATTCCCGCACATCCTTTACTTGTCAGCTATTTCCCTTCCAAATCAGGTGATTCCATACCTGCGCCCAGTACTCTGGCTGTGTTTGACTCCCGCTTGTAGACTTTGGCCGACGAATTGGTGCCAGCAGCGGCTTGCGCAATCTTTGCTGCAGCTTCTGAAGGTGATGGCGTCATTATGGGCGACTGTTGACAAGAAACAAATTACAATGTATACGATTGAACAGCGAAGAAGTACAGCGCAGGGAACTTGGGGGTATCGACGAGCGGCAAAAACGAGCTGGAGATCGCTTGTCACTGCGGGTGTCAAAAAAAGTTACCCATGGAGCTGGGGCCGCCGAGCTCGGAGCTAAGCATGGGCAAGGCGCATTCCTTGCGGCTGCCCACATAAGGCCTCTACTCAACCCAACACCACGCGACAGCCCGATCGTGATACACATCTCAGACGACTCGACAATGGGAAGATCAAACCGCAACACTGTTGAGTTCCTCTTACAACTGTCGCGCACGTACACATCGTTGACACTATGTGCACCACCTCCAGGACTGTACCCCGGCCCTCGCGTGCTTCTCAACAACGCAAAGAATGACCTCTAACTGCCCAAACTACGCTGCATCATCCACAGCAGTCACTTGGCCCGCCAAAGGATCCCATTAGTTCTCAAGCACTCTGGGATTCGGCAAGCATCTAGCACTAATAGTCATTCTCCATTTACATTAATACTCAGCATCCGTATTTTCTTGGCCCTTAATCAAATCCAACTCCAGTCAGGTTGTTACATGGCTCCCTTCACACCTTTTCTAATTGTGTCGTGTGCCGGATTGTAGTGCAGGCTTGCAGCGCGAAATCTCTACACGGGACCGGTCAGCACACCTGGTCAAAAAAAAACCGCAGAGTTCTGAGGTACACAATTGAAGCAGAGCGCGGCATGGCCAGTGCCATTACGGGCAAGGATCCCACGAGTTGGCCAGTTCGCTCGGGTGTGCAATCTTCTTTTTAATTGATTCACTCCTAGTCAGCGTCGTCCCCAGATCAGCTTCCGGACAGGTACACATTCGCACCAACCGACTTCTCGGCACATCGTCTTTACCTTAGGATCTTAGGACTTTCTATCTTGTCGGAGTGCAACCACAGGCGGTCGCTATGACGGCGACTCTAGAAACCACCGGTCGCTCATAACTCGTTGCTTTTCCGCGGACATGGCTCCGACAAGGAACCACTGCTCGCTCACGTTGTGAGTGTCATCGTTCCCAGCTCCAGCTTTCCCCGGAGTATCTAAGATAAAGCGTACCACTTCGGCGTCTGTTACAAGAGATGATTACGATCGGTCACATTCGGCCATGAACATGGACTTTTGTCCCTTAGTCTTTCAACTCAAGGGGATATTGCCAAGACATTCTGTCGATCACACCCTCCGGAACCCTACCTTGCCGACCGACAAACCTCGAAATCGTACGGCCGCAAATCACAACACAACCAAATTCCAAACATGTTCCTTTGTCCTGTCGTCAAAGCCCTCTCCGTCACACTAATATAATGATGTACCACCCCAGCACTGCGACGCTATGACTGCAGTTCACGGCGTACCTGCATCTTGTTTCCCGGCGTCATGGAAATAAGAACTCTGGTTTGGTTCCGCTTGTCCAGAAAGACCGCGGCATACCAGCTTTAGTGAAGCTGTACCTGCTTTTCAAAGTCAAGCGTCGACGATCGCGGCGCCAACCGTATCTGACATTGACAAATTGTGGAGCCGTCGGATTTTCGATGAACCGCTGCAAGACAGTAGTGATCTGACCATGAATTCGATAAAAGCAGCCACAGCAGGGATCCGAGCACTTGGTGCAGGCATGAAGATCTACGATTGCATCATCTTGGCCAAATGTGTCGTCCTATGTAGTTTGAAACTCTGCGATCGTAGCGCCTTTTTCGGGTAGATCTCTTGCCCCATCACGAATAGCATCTGCTCACTAAATACGTTGCGAAGAGCAGCAGACTGGAAGAAAAGTGGCGGCCGATGAACTCAAAATTAGATCCTAACAAGAGCTGCACTCCGTAGAGCCGCTTGACGTAGGATAGGGCAGTCTTGCTATATTGACGAGGAGTCACCCACTATTTCCCGTCACATGTCCAGCTCCTTACACTCTTTGTCCTTCTGATACTCACACTCCTTTCCGGACCTCCCATCAATCGCTCACTATGGACATGTCGGCTTTGACCATCTACAACTTGCCGCCACAAAGTCCAAAGTTCGACGGCGTGGGAATTTTCTACATCACCTTTTGCGCAGTATGGACTGTCATCATTGTAGCAGGAATGGTATTCTGCTGGATGAACCGACAGCTACCTATCCTCAAGGTCCGGGGCCTGGGATTGTCGTTTGCGTCCGTCATCTTCCTACATCTCTATTGGATCTTGTCCCAGATTGTGTATCCCGTGGGAGTGACGATGCGAGTGCTCGTTGCGTATGATATCCAGTACTTCGTCATGGGCACTTGGTTTCCTCTCGGTATTGCGCTGTTCCACGCCGCCAACCTCCGGCTACTGCACGTTGCGGAACTGCAGAAGCGATTCACCCATCCAGCTTTGATTAGGAAAGGAGGGAACAACGGTGCGAATTCCTCGTGGGTTTCCAGGATACGAAGCCTAAAGTATGATACCAAGGTCCTGGTTTTCATCGGCATTGGCATCACTGTTCAGGTATGCAGCTTGATATGAGTCACCGACCAGGCTAATGTTTCAAAGACACTTCTCACCGTATGCATGTGGTTGGTTTGCAGAAAGTATCACCCTTCTTTTGGTGTCCGCGGCACGGAGATACGAGGGGAAACTCTTCCAGAGCAGATCCGAGACCTGTACATTGGATGGGAGTGGTGGCCAAGTGTTGTTTGGCAATTTGTATGGACCTGGGGTGTCGCTCCTTCGCTGATCTGGAGAGCTTGGAATATCCGCGATACCATGGGATGGCGAACACAAACCATTGGTGCTTGTCTCTCAGGGTATGTCTGGAGCCTTCGATCAACGACGACCTGCTGACATTTGCACTTATTAGCCTTCACGCTACGCCCATGTTCCTAATCGCGTCGTATTCCCGAGCATTCGATAAAGTCAATGCATACTTCCCTCCTAGCCAATGGTGAGTTAACGGCATCTAACACTAAGGCAGGATGCTGACGATTCTTAGGATCCAGCTTCACACCATGGTTCTCGAAGGCTTCCTCATCTTCGTGCCAGCATACCAAGTCATCAAACTATGGCAGACAAACCGCAAAGTCATTTACTCAAATGATAAGTGGGAGACATCATCTCAATCAACAACCATTCGAGTCAATGGAGGCGACAAAGGATCCACCTTCGAGCTCGTGGAGAAAGATCAGGTCCTCCGGTATGCTAGTAATGGATACAACGGCGACCGCCTGCTCACCATGACGGCACTCAATCGCGTCCTCCACGAACATCCCGAGCCCCTGCAAGAGTTCTCGGCGTACAACGACTTCTCTGGGGAAAATATCGCTTTCCTGACACGTGTAGCGAAGTGGAAAGTCACCTGGTCGCGCGACCTATCTCTCGACCAAGAACAGCGCGCCGACATGTACAACGCCGCTCTGAAGATATACATCGACTTCATTAGCCCTCGCGACGCAGAATTCCCGCTCAACCTCGCCTCAGCACAACTCAAAGACCTCGAGGCCGTCTTCGAAGCTTCAGCCCGCAAAGTCTGCGGCAAGGCTCGCGTCGACCCAACGTTGCCTTTTGCTTTCGAAATGCCGTTCACCTTTGACGTCCCGGTGTCGAGGGAGAACGATGACGAGGAAGCGATACTGGAGTCGCGATACACTGGAGACATATCACGGCAGTTTGGCATCAATGTCTTCGACCAGGCGCTGAATCATGTCAAGAATCTCGTCCTGACGAATACGTGGCCCAAGTTCGTCAAGGAGATTCGGAGACGCAGGAGTATCGATTCGGATCGGAGTGGGATGACAGACAGCAGTGCTGAGACGGCAGTAAGTCGAGTCACGAGGTTTGTCAAGTCCTTGACATGATCTCAACATTCCATATAACGAATTACATTCACCCCTTACGCGTCAGGATTATAATACTTTCTCCAATCATGTTCCTCTTTGAACCCAAGCACCTCCTTAATCTTCCGATTACTCAGCGGCGCCTCCCACTCCCCCATCTCCCGCGTCACGGGACTATTCGGCGCAAACTGCTCCAAGAACTGGCGCGTTGGAAACGTCGCAGTGATGGTGTCGTTGGTCGCGTTGAAGACTTGAAACCCCAACCCGTCCTTTTGCACACACAAATGGCATATCTGCCCCAAGTCCCGCGCGTCGATATAACTCCACGCATTCCTCTTGCGCATGGCGGGATTCTTGATATACGCGGGGAAATCTCTCTCATACTCATGCGGCTCGACGACATTGCCTATTCTGAGCGCGTAGATGTCTGCGTCGAAGCGGCGCGCGAAGCCCCTGGCTACCCTCTCGCCGCAGAGTTTGCTGATGGCGTAAGTGTCCATGGGATTCACGTCGTGGGTTTCGTCGAGTGGGAAGGAGGTGTAGTCGAGATCGCCCTGGCCGAAGCAGACTTCGTAGGTTGTTTCTGACGACGCGATGATTATCTTGCGCACGCCGAGTTTGCAGGCGGCTTCGATGACGTTGTATGTACTCGTCGTGTTACCACGGTAGCATTCGTTGTCCTGGGTTTGCTGGTCAGGAGGGGAAGGCGGGAGAGGAGTGTGTTCGGAGACGTACCGGCACGAGCATGTTCCTGGCATACGCGGCGAAGTGAATGACCGCATCTGGAGGGCTGGCGTTGTGAGGGCCCTCGTAGTCCTTGAAGCCGTAGTGCGAGGTCAGCGCGTTGAAGACTTGGCCGCTGTCGGTCAGGTCGGCTTTGAGGGTGAAGACGCCCGCGCTGGGGTCGGGGAAGTCGGTGAGGTCGACGTTGAGGACTTGGTAGCCTTGGGCGAGGAGGTAGGGGATTACGTGGCGGCCGGCTTTGCCTGAGCCGCCGGTGAAGACGATGCGTTTGCCTGCCATTGTGGGCAATTGAAGATGGGGTAGTTTGGCGGGGTTAGAGTGGTGGGGGTGTAGAGGGATCAAGTTGTGGGAGGCAGGGTTAGTCTGGGGATCTTGAGTTTTGTATGAGAAGATCTGTAGTATTCGAGTATGTCATCATGTATATCTTTTGCATGGGTGCAATTGTCCCACCGGAACATTGATGTCCCACGCGGTATCGCGCGTCGGTAGGTAGCATCGCTGAACGGGATGGAATGTTCGCCATGCGGGACCACGCTACGTCACGAACTACACCCCAGTCCCTCACTAGTCCCGTCGCGATTCTTCTTCGGGGTCGGCTAGTGCACCTTTCCACCAAACTTCAGCACCTAGCAAACCTATTCGCATTCTCTATGGTTGCATATCTCTACCCGTACAGATGACCACAGGTCTTATGCGGCGGTTTTCCACCTCTGCACGCACTCAATTCTCACCACATGCTGCGCGAGCACTCGCGGCGCCCCGGCTGCTTGGGCTCAGGCAGTATCAGAGGAATATCACAGATGTGAGGCCACGGCAGGCAACGGTGTCGAGGAATTGGTTTACGAGCTCGTCGCCCTGTAGAGGGCCTGAGCTGGATGAGGAGGAGAAGAAGCGCTTGGCGGAGCGCAATTTGAAGCTGGGAAACAGTATGCGACATGCTCCATCATAGAAGTGGGAGGATGTTTGCTGACATTCTGAAAGCTATCCGAATCCTACACGAGCGCCTGCCTACGCTCCTGGTATCACCACTCCCGCAAGACATCCTCTCGCCACATATCAGCCTCCACCTGTTTCCCTCGACGCACCCACACTTGCCCAATGTGAGTGGCAAGATCGCATACACGGCCGCTTTGTGGACGGCGCCAGTCGCATGGGGCAGAGTACCTGTCATTGGCAACGTGAAACTCAAGATTCTGTCTGAGCGCATGATCAAGAACGGCAGCGCATTCACTCCGGCGCATCTACGGGACGAGAAGCTGATCGTCAAATGGCAGACGTGCGGCAAATCGGAGAAAAACGGACAAGTCAGCGATGTAGTTGAGAAGATCACGAGCATTGTGGGAGGCTCAGGACGTGCCAAGGAGGAATTCACTGGCCTCTTCATGTTCGAGTTCGACGAGGAAGGGCGCATCATCAACCACACCATTGAACACACAGACGAGGGACGCCACTGGGAGAAGACGGCAAAGGTCATCAGCGTCACGGACTGGCTGCTTGGCCGGGCATGGGGCAGGCGCGACGAAGGCAGTCCCAGTTTGGCGTTTGCGCCATACAAACCGTTCAAGAACCGTGACCAGCGACGTTGAGCCGCTGTCTCTCCCCTCACCACGTCTACACCTCTTCGCGACGCGATGTTTCGGCTCAGATTGCTGTACACGTCTGTCGTGCCACTTGCGCAGCCCAAGTGGCTTGCCGCCTGGAGCTTATCCTGGCCCCACTGTACAAAATGTGTAACCACGAAGTCATGATGTTTCTGTAGCATAGCGAATGATATGATCACCCTCTCAATGCGGAAGCTGCAAGGCTGTGCGACACTTCCATGGCTTTTTGTCTGCACAGACAGGGTCCACGGTGTCGTACATGGCCGAATTGGCAGCCCTTGACTGAATGCGTTGTCGAACACGATGGAACGACTTGGAGCGGGGACGCGTCAGGCCAATGCAGCCCGGTCATGTGCAGACGAACGAGCGGCCAGGTTGGGCTGCGCGCGGGACGAAGTGCATCGAGACGGCAGACCAACGTGTCGATTCGTGTAACACGGCTGACAGCTGCTGTACGCCTGTCCATGGGCCTCCTAGTGCGCCAAGCAGCGAAACACGACGAGGATCCATGGATGTTGCTCCGGGACGGTCTCACTACCGCGGCGGATCATCTCCATCACAATCACAATCTCCATCCTCTCCGCCTGGAGCTGCGGCTATTCCCTCCTGTCGTCGAGTCTCGTCGTAGTCGTCCGTATTCGTCTGCCGCCGCCAGCCTCCCGACTTTCCTTCGCCTGCCGCTGGGGACACGCAGCTTCCCCGCGCTACCACTATTGCCTATTACACGACAGCTTGGAGCTTCAGCCTCGTTGCAGGCTTCCCCCATCACCACCACGCGCCCGCCCATCTGAAGTGCCACAGCCATGGCGGATCTCGCGGCCAGCGGCGAATTGAGTACGTAGCCGCATATTGACGTTGTTTGTTGACGGCGCAGCTAAGCAAGTGCAGACCAGCCCATCCTCAACCTCACGCCGGATGAGAAGCGCATCTTCCAGTTCCTGTTCCAGCAGGCCGACACAGAGAAGCTTGGCGTCATAACAGGCGAGATCGCCGTCAAGTTCTTCGAGCGCACCAAGCTTGCGCCGGCGGTGCTGGGTGAGATATGGCAGATTGCAGACACGGAGAACCGCGGTCTGTTGACCATGGCCGGCTTCTGCCAGGTCCTGCGTCTCATCGGACACTACCAGGCCGGCCGGGACCCCGCGCCCGAGCTTGCTTTTAGACGTATGTGTTGATGGAGTTATGCTGGTGATATGCGCTGACCGGTGCCAGCTGCGCCGCTGCCCAAGTTCGAGGGCCTCAATATACCCGCCGCGCCGTCGGCAGCCCCCAGCTTCTCTCCACAGGCGACGGGCTCGATACAGCCTCAGATGAGCGGCAATGGCCCCATCCGTGTCCCTCCGCTGGTGCCCGCCAAAGCGGCCGAGTACGCAGGCTTGTTTGAGAAGTCAGGGGCTGTCAATGGCGTCCTGTCTGGCGAGAATGCAAAGGAGATATTCGAGAAGGCGCGGTTACCAAACGAAGTGCTCGGGCGCATCTGGAATCTCTCAGACACAGAGCAGCGTGGAGCGCTGAATGTCACAGAGTTCATTATTGCCATGCATCTGCTGGCATCGTACAGAACAGGCAATATGAAGGCGCTGCCGAATGCGCTGCCACCGGGCCTGTACGAGGCAGCATCACGGAGAGGCCAGCTTCCTCCACCCCCAGGACGTCCCGACCAGTCTACCATCCCACGTCAGTTCAGCGGCCAAAATGCGCCCAGACAAGGAAGCCCGCTTGCAAGACCTCCCTTTGGCGCACCACCTCCAGCAGCACAGCCGACCGGCAGCGATTGGCTGATTAGCCCACAAGAGAAGTCTTCGTATGACAACCTATTCAAAGGTGTAGACACGACGGGCCGTGGATTCATTACCGGAGATCAAGCAGTGCGCTTCTTCAGCGACTCGGGGCTGCCAGAGGACGTCTTGGCTGGAATCTGGGATCTTGCGGACATCAACTCAGAAGGACAACTGTCAAGAGACGAATTCTCCGTGGCCATGTACTTGATCCGGCAGCAACGGAAGGGCGACGCGCTTCCTACAACACTGCCGCCGAGTCTGATCCCGCCATCTCTACGCACCGCTGCCAACCAGGCTGTTCCCGTACCAGCACAAGCCGCGCCGCCTGCACCTCAGCCCAAATCTGCTGCTGACGATCTATTTGGCTTGGATGCCTTCACTGCGCCTACGGCTGCTCCCGCGCAAGCTCCACAGTCCACCGGTGGCTCTGCATCGTTTAGCCGTCCATTCGATAATGACCCGTTCGCGAAGCAAGGCAGCGTCGCCTACTTCGCCTCATCCGTTCCAACCTTCTCCACGAAACCCTGCTTCCACATTCAAGCCTTTCATGCCGAGCTCTTCATTTGGCCAGACCCTCACATCACATTCTACTGGTCAATCCGGTACCTCTCAGAGCCGCGCTCCACCATCGGCTATGGATGACCTGCTGGGTGGAGAGACTGATGCGGAGATCAACAAGAAGCTGACACAAGACTCTACTGAGTTGGCCAATATGTCAAATCAAATGACGACGCTCCGCACCCAGATGCAGGAAGTATCGAACAAGAAGGTCACGACCGCAAGCGATCTCAACAGCGTCAACACGCAGAAGCGCGACCTCGAAATTCGCTTGACGCAGTTCAAGAACCAATACGAGCAGGAGGTCAAGGCAGTCAAGGAGCTAGAAGAGCGCCTGGCGTCCTCGCGCAACGAGACGCGCAAGCTGCAACAAGACCTCGCCATGATTGAGGGCACTATTCAGGATCTCCAGAATCAACACCGCCAGGTTGGTGGTGCGCTCGAGGCTGACCAGCGCGAGAACAGCAATCTGAAGGAGCGTATCCGTCAGATCAATGTCGAAATTGGACAGTTGCGACCCCAGCTGGACAAGATGAGGAACGAGGCTCGTCAACAGAAGGGCATGGTAGCGATCAACAAGAAGCAGCTCACTACGAACGAGGGAGAGCGCGAGAAGCTCAAGAGTGAGATAAATGAACTAAGCAGGGCTCCAGAAGACGGAGTCCGCAGCCCGCAAGCCCAGACGCCGAGTGTGGTCAGTCCCGCAGCATCTGTTACGAGCCAGAGCACCAACCCATTCTTCCGCAAATCGCCGGCACCCGTCACGGAGAACACCATGTCGCCTTCAGGCTTTGCACGCGACGGCCCCCACAAGGACTTTGACAGCGTGTTTGGCGCGTTCGGACCTCCTCAGAGCGCAGCACCATCCGTCTCCTTCCGCCCCGATTCTCAGAACCAGGGTGCGTTCTCTGCGCCATCTGGCCAGTCGGTTCGCTCTTCTGAGGGACCTGATGTGCCTACACCTTCAACGTCACCGCCTCTCTCGTCCTACCAAGAGTCACCGCGCGGTGCAGAGCCTCCAGCTCCTCCAGAGTCTCGCCAATTCGCTTCAGCTTTCCTGCCACTCAGGGATGCTGTGCCTCGTTCCGACTCGTTTAGCTCCTCTGTGAAGGTTTCCGCGCCTGGCAGTCGACATGGCGTACCAGGCACCGAGACACCCACGATCTCAAAGGCCTCCCCAGCCAGCACCCCCGTGGCTGAAAAGCCCAGCATCGAGCGAGCCGATACCAGCCGCACAGAGACTGACAACTTCAACCCCTCTTTGTTCGACAGGACCTTTTCTACTGCATCCCCTGTTGCCAGCGTCACCAGCGATGCTCAGCGATCTACTAGACCCGAGGAGCGCAACAACTACCCCAGCTTCGGCCCACCATCGCAGGTCACGCAAGATCTTCCGGGAGCGTTCCCTCGTGATACAGCATCTCCACTCCAGCAGATGCAGACTGGAGAGAGCAACTTGAGCGGCGCAAGCAAGAACACCAACCGCGCTGATCCATTCGGTTCCGCTTCTGGTGAACAACCTCGTGTCGGTGGAAAGGTAGACTTTGATGCTGCTTTTGCTGGCTTCGGTCCCAACCGCCAAAACTCTGCTAGCGTTTCTTCCAATGGTCCTATCGACAACTCAAACAGGTTCAACAAGGAGTTCCCGCCGATCGAGGACCTTGCTCATGACGATGACAGCGACAGCAATGATGGACGCGGCTTCGACGACAACTTTACTTCGGCCTCTCCTCACCAGAAGCGCACCAGCGCTGGTCCTGACGCCGTGTCCCAGCCTGCTCGACCAGGAACTGCATCGACGACTGATGATCTGTACAGCAGGCCAGCTCCCGCTAGCCGCCTGGACTCAACCTTGAGCGACTTGCCTACTCCCGGCGCCCAGAAGTCGCCGCCGTCGTACGAATCAACTGTGCCTCAGCGAAGCGGATCAAACCAGTTTCCGCCAGAGTTCGGCGGCCTTCTTCCTTCGCGTGACGTGCCTGGCTCGCCTACGACTTCGCAGGGCCCTGAGAAGTCTTACAACCCATCTGGCGGTCACGGAGCTGCGTTGTTTGGCGGGCCCCAATCCAAGTCTGTCACAACTTCGCCACCTCCTCTAGACACCCCGTCGTCGACTGTACCGTCCGATGCCTACCATTCCGCTGTCTCCTACGGAACGAGCGAGACGAACAAGGGCCCTACACCGCCCGCAAATGTCCCTCAGCTAGGCAGGTCCGCATTTAATGACGACTTTGATGCTGGTTTTGACGACTTGACCGAGGCCAAGGAGGACGACAAGACGGACGACGACTTCATGTTCTCTTCTCAGCGAAGCGATGGGCTTGACGAGTTCAACCCAGTCTTTGACTCGCCCGCTGCGTCCAAGTCGAACACGATGGCCTCGCAGCAGACACCCACGGGCAAACAGCGCGCAGATGACAGCTTCAGTGACTTTGAGCACTTGTCGCAACACTTTGGCCAGCCACAAGCACCACAACCGTCATCCTCGAACCAGGACTGGGACGCCATCTTCTCCAACCTTGAGTCCTCTTCGACAGACAAGAACTCGCAGCAGGCATCGACCGAGTTCGGCAAGTCGTCTGTTTTCGACACGCTTGACAAGGAAGAGGCTGCAGCATCATCGTCCCTGGCACCACAGATGCCACAGCTCGGTCGGGCCATTTCGACTGGCACGGAACACGACGACCCCATTTTGAAGAAACTTACCGGTATGGGATACGCGCGTAACGACGCTCTTGACGCGCTTGAGAAGTTCGACTATGACATTAACAAGGTGAGCTAGAATGTCGCTTTCGCCGCGGAGCATTGGCTGACCTAGGACAGGCTGCGGACTACCTGACTGCTGGCAAACTTTGAGCCAACAACTACTCTGATCATGCAGGACATTGAGCAGTCTCGACCTATTGTATTGCTTTGTACGAGTACATCTTCCAGCATAGCCTGCTTGCCTCTCATACCCTCAACCACGCCCGCTATTGCGACGTTCCCTTTGTCACTTGCGCTTCTTGTATCATGCATTCATTTGGAGCGATAATTTGGCTGACTGGTGGACATATGCCTTTTACACATACTTCGCAATTAATCAATCAAATTTTCTCTTCTGCCCAGTTTACACTGATTATTGTTAAGTGTGGCTGAGCCGGCATGTGAATTGTGGATGTGTCGCCACAATGACGCGTTCCCGAACTCCAGTTCGCGCGCGTTCACTAGCTTATGAGCTCACCACCCCGCTGCTACCTACGTCTTACACAACTTGCAGCAACTACAGAGCTAGATTGTCCTGGTTGCATTCAAGCACAAACACGAATTTACGATTCTACTAGTCGACACACATTATGGCTGACTTTGCGCCTCCATCAGTGAGTCTCGCGAACAGAAGTCGGAGTAAGCGGCAAGCAGCTTATGTGCACAGGGTCCACCTCCACCTAAGGTCCCAGAAGGCTGGAAAGCTATTTGGAACGACCAGTACAACGAGTGGTTCTTCGTCAACAGTATGCCTCACAATTGTATGGAGTACGTCTGACATGTACACTGACAAACTATTCAGTCTACACAAAGAAGTCTCAATGGGAGAAGCCCAACGAGCCCGCATACCCAGCCGGTGAAGCACCTCTCAACCACGCTCCACCCGGCTACGCTCCAGGAGGAGTATCCGCAACACCGAGCGAGAAGTCGACCTTCGGCTCCAACAACCCATACGCCAACATAAGCGAAGACGAGAAACTCGCCCGCAAACTCCAAGACGAGGAAGAAGCGCGCGCACGAGGCCACGGCCCTGGCGCCGGCGCTTCGAACGACTACTACACCCAGCCCGGCCAGGCTCAGCACGGCGGGTACCCGGATCAGCAGTACGGCCACCAACAGACGCCGTACGATGCGCCGACGCAGGACAAGGGCAAGAGCAAGGGAGGCTTGTTGGGAAAGCTCCTCGGAAAGGCGTCGGGACATAGTTCAAGTTCGGCGCATGGATATCCGCAGCAGCAACAAGGCTATGGACAGCCGTATGGCGCGCCGATGGGGGCGCCGATGGGTGGAGGGCAATATTATGCTCAGCCCGGTAGGCCTATGATGGGTGGAATGGGAGGTATGGGAGGTATGGGAGGAGGAAGACGACCCGGTGGCGGTATGGGCGCTGGAGGCGCCATGGCGTTGGGTGCTGGTGGTGGTCTGTTGGGTGGTGCGCTGCTGGGATCTGCCATGGCGGATGCAGGCGATGGTGGCGGCTACGGTGGTGATGGCGGTGACTTCGGGGGAGACGGTGGTGGTGACTTTGGCGGAGATGGCGGTGGTGACTTTGGAGGCGGAGATATGGGCGGAGGTGATTAGTTTTCTTCACGGCTTACATGCTTGCTGGGTGGCTGATTGCTTTTTATGATTGATTCCCTACTTGTCATTGTTGGGCGATGCAGCTTAATCATTTGATTGGATTGACCTATGACGTCGTCGGTGTATTATCTTACCGAATCTTCAAAACTCCACAGCGAACAACGCCACACTTGAACTTGCAACATACCTTCATGCTCAGAGCGACTTCAACTATCTCCAAAATCATGGCAGCTGAGCAAAAGGGACGGAATATTGTTATCATTGGTAATTCCTCCTATCGAATTTTCTCCATGTGAAGAAATGTTGATTAATCTCTACAGGTGGCGGAATCATAGGATCGACCACAGCATACTTCCTCTCCCACCATGAAAACTTCAACAAAGATAGAGACACAATTACCTTATTAGAGGCCACAAAAATTGCAGGCGGCGCATCAGGTAAAGCTGGCGGTCTCCTTGGGCTCTGGGCTTATCCATCCTGCATCGTGCCACTGAGCTACAAACTGCATGAAGAACTCGCGGAGAAACATGGTGGTGCGGAGCGCTGGGGCTATCGAAAAGTACATGTTGGGCAGATTGATATGTATGGTGTGCTCGCCAAGCAGAGCAAAGATGTGAAGAAGAGCGAGGATTCCGTCTCACTGCAGAAGCGCACGCAGTCAGCAAAGGCATTATTGCGCGCAGCCGGCGTGCCCAAGGACTTGGACTGGGTAGCTGCCGAGGGTATCCAAAGCTACGAAGAAATGGGCACCCCAGCAACAACTGCTCAAGTTCACCCGTACCAATTCACCACATCTATGGCTTCGCTGGCCGAAGAGCGCGGAGTGAAACTAATCCTCGGCTCAGTGACGGCTATAAACCAATCTTCCGGCGCCGTCACCTCAGTGACTTACAAGTCCAAAGACAGCGAAGAGGAAGTCACCATACCAGCAGACACCGCCATCCTAACCACCGGCCCCTGGACAAAATCCCTCTGGCCCACAGCTCCCATCTCCGGCCTGCGAGCCCACAGCGTCACGATCCGCCCCTCCCGCCCGGTCTCGCCTTACTGCCTCTTCACATCCATCACCACCGGCACCTCCACAGCCACCCCAGAAATCTACGCCCGCCCCAACGCCGAAGTCTACGCCTGCGGCGAGGGCGACACACTCATCCCCCTCCCCGCCTTATCTTCCTCCGTAGAAGTCGACCAGAGCAGGTGCGAAGATATCATCAGTCAAGTCAGCAGTATTAGCGAGGAATTGCGCGACGGAGAGGTTACTGCAAGACAAGCGTGTTATCTCCCGAATGTCGAAGGAAGAGGAGGAGGGCCGATTGTGGGGGAGACGAGGGTGAAAGGAGTGTTTTTGGGCACGGGGCATACGTGTTGGGGAATTCAGAATGGGCCGGGAACGGGGAGGGTGCTTAGTGAGGTAAGTCGACTAGATGTGGACATGGATGAGGAGATGGGCTAATTTGTTTGAACAGATGGTTTGGGAAGGCAAGGCGAGCAGTGCGGATGTGAGGAGTTTGGCGCCGGGACGGTGGGGATTGTAAGCACGAAAAAAAAAAGGAAGAACGATGTTGGTGTAGTAGTTTAGATAGCTGTCAAGAGAAGAGTTATGGTACACAGAGACATGTACGTCGTCTTTAGAAGTGCAGAACCTTGCTATGGTATGGCAAACTAACGAGCAAAAACATGGCAAAAACATGCAACAGCGGGAAATGGCCAGTGGTCACCCACCTGACTACTAATCCGCCGGTGCGCTGCGTAGATATTGCTGAGCGGACGGGAAGCTTTGCTGTCTCTCGTTCTGTTACCACAAAATTGGCAAAATTGGCCGTATTCAGTAAGCGGCACGATTCGCGTCCATCATCGTTGCGACACAAAACTGTGAACCAGCCCAACCACAAACTCTTACTAGCTTTAGTTCTTCAACCGCTTCTATGTCATTTCTTCGCCTTCCCCTGCAGCGTACCTCTTTTCATCGCCTGCAATTACATATTAAACAGATCAATGCGCGCCCGTTTCACTCTACCTTGCGTAATTATCTAGCGCATAAGGGTGAAGCTATGGCAAACACGCATCATGACGAGTCCCATGACTACTTTCACTACACTTCCGGAAGATGGCTTTGGGGAGAGGAAGAACAACTTCGCGAACGCTATCGCGCATTCAATGTCAATGAACTTCAGAAGGTCGCTGTGGGCATTGCCGGGTCCGAGAAGTGTGTCTCTATGAGCAAAATTGGCGAAGGAAATTTCAACAAGGTTTTCCGCCTCCAGATGGACAATGGATCGGTCTTGATGGCACGCATTCCTCATCCCAACGCAGGCCCTCCCAAGTACACAACCACCTCAGAGGTTGCTACAATGGACTTTGTGAGACAAACATTTCACTTCCTGTCTTCGGTGGGTACTTATTCATACAGGCAAAATCAATCCTTGACATACCTGTACCAAAGATTCGGGCCTACTGTGCTACAGCTGATAACCCAGTTGGCTCAGAATACATCATCGTGGAGGAAGCCCAAGGCATACAACTGTCGAAGATCTGGGATACAATGGATTTGAAAGATCAATTGGGAATTGTGACTGAGCTTGTCGCCATTGACGAGAAGCTTCTTTCTGCATCACTCAACAGGTGCGTAGCTGCGTTAACTCACAGGCTCTATAAAGTGACTTTTCTAATGACAATAGACATGGCGCACTCTATCATAGAAAAGACAGCTTTCCTGGGTGCGAGACCGCAGAAATCACCGGTAACATTATGGATAGTTTCAAAGCAGATGTCGCGAACAGATTCGTCATTGGTCCCACAGTCGACAGGGCATTCTGGGAGAAACAAAGGGCAGCAATGGCTGTTGATCGTGGACCTTGTACGTAAGCCTCCATCGCGAACGAGCTAACCAACATACTGACAGCCATCGAAGGGAGTAGTGCATCTGAATATGTGGAAGCAATCGCACACCGCGAGATCGCTTGGCTCAGTGACTATGCTGAATCTTTGCCGCCCTCTACGGAGAAATGGAGCGCCTCCAAAGGCCAGAGCGACCCTCGGGCCCACATTGACTTGCTCGGAAAGTATCTTAGTGTCATTGCTAAGTTACTTCCAAAAGAACCTGAACTACTTGCACCCTTCCTTTGGCACCGCGACCTACACCCTGGCAACCTGTTCGTCCATGACGGAAAAATCTCGAGCGTCATTGATTGGCAATCTTGCTGGGTTGGTCCTCTCATCCTCCGAGCAAGGGCACCACGACTTCTGGATTACAATGGCGACATTATGCTGAAGCTACCGCCAGAATACGAGGAGATGCCGGAAGACGAGCGAAGCTTAGTGGAGTATAAGGTACAGCAGTCTGTCCAGGTATATAGTTACGAACATAAAACTGCTGGTCGGAATCCCCTTTTGAATCAGGTGCTAAGATATCCTCATGGAAAGATGTTGAGCAATGTTGTGGAATTTGCCTCTGCGTCTTGGGACGGAGACGTCCTTCCTCTTCGTGACTGTTTGATTCGAATTGAGAGGTACGCAGCGCTATTTACACTTTTGACAGTCATGTCTGGGAACTGATGACTGCTCTAGGGACTGGAAAGAATATGCTGGCTCAACAGCCGCTTGCCCATACCATTTCTCTGCTGAAGAAATCCAGAGAAGCCACGAAGACGCGGTTAGCTATAACGATATGCGGGATTTTTGGGATGACTTGAAAGGCCGAGTGGATGATACCGGTTTTACCACCCCTGACTTCTTTGACGATGCTGTAGATCTCTTTTCCACTCTACGAGAAAATGGCTTGAAGACGTTAGAAGGCCAGGAGCTCAAGCGTTTTGAAGAGCAGACGCGGTGGGTGCTTGACCATAGAAAGAAACAATAAGCTAAGTAATAACTCATCTATTGCTGGCACATTCAAGTAATCTTGACGATCTGAATGGATAATAGTGCTGTCTGAGCCAAAACTTGCAATGCAATCAATCGGTAAACTGCCTTGATCTCATTCTTATTAGCCGTTAAGCGAAGTAGCAGAGTAGAGCTTTTGTGATGGTGCTCCTCGTGTCACAATAAGTTCAGTCCCTTGTTTCACTAGAGAGATAGCGAATACACTCATGCAGTTTCAAGAATTTAATAAGATGTATTAGTAAAAAGAATAACAAAAACAAGATAAAGTGCAATGAGTGCTAGGGAGATAACGCAAAGGTCTTTCTACACTCATTCATCGACGTAGCGATGCTATCAGTCTATAGCCTTCACAAGCAGTTTTCACTCTTTTAAGTCGAATTTGTCATCTATCCTTTTACATTGTTAGTATTGCGATTGTCTGTGCTATCCGTGATCGCGACGATCAGTCTACTTTTCTTCACTGTGAAACTTTGGCCGGGATAGAAGAGCCGAAGTGACGCGACTGCGTGTGGTCACATGGTTGACAGCTACAGGCATAGACTAAATTCCAGGTCCCGGGTTCCGCAATGAAGACACCCTTTCGACTTTTGGTGCTTTGATCTGTCTGCCTTCCATCAGAAAAAAAGAAGGATTGATAGATATTCAGGTGCTGGGCACGGGATCTGAGGACGCGGTGGAGTCTGATCGGCTGCCAACTAGTATCCGTAGACGAGCAAAGCAGCCGGCGTACAAAGCTTCATCGTTCTAATCCATCACAACAACAGCTTTACTACTCACCAGCTACTTAAATCGCGGCGTAGTAGACCACACCACACTTATTAATTTAACAATGTCATCTTACAATCCTGCGCAGGGGCCAAGGGCGCAACCTGTCCTGACTGTCAAGCGGCCACGAGAAGGCTAGATAGGCAAGACTATTGGACATATTTCTTCTCGACTCCAACCTATCGCAAACGAGGGTTGGTATTTTCACAGCTGTTCTTTGCATAGCTACAGAGATAAGTCCTAATTGGGTTACGTCTGTCTTTACAGCGTTAGAATAATCCTTTATCTGATATGTCTACTTTATCAATTACGCAGAAGTCTTAGATTTACTGCCGAAGAAAAAGCTGGAATACTACTTTGAAGCCAGGCGATGATATATTATGTACACTAACGTGTTTCACAACCGAAGCGCGCACCTAACTAAGTCGCGCACTTCACCTTACTAAAACGCCTACGCAGCAGTAACGCATAATATCTTAATAACGCTAAGCTTAAAATTCCTATACTAAAGCAGATATATAGATTACTATCCTTAATATATAAAATTAGCAAATTTAGAGCGTTAGACGCGCTGCAGCTATCTATAACGTTCCTAAAATAACTATCTAAGACTATTATAATAGAAAGTATTCTTAATATAACTGTAAACTAAATATAAAGCGCCTAATAAAACTAAAAGAGAAAGTAATTATAGAGCATATACTTAAGTATTCTATATGCAGTCTGCCTATCTTAAAGGCTAATATGCAAGATATAGCTAATAGACTACTTAGAGAGCACGCTAGCAAGCCTATTAGCAAGAACTAAGTTAATAACTTTATTAAGCATACTCTTAAGCTACGTAAGCGCTAGAGCTATCTATATAATTGCTAGCAAGCTGCCTATAAGAACCTAGCAGTTATCTAGCCTTAGTTTGCGCTAGTTTAAGATATAAAGGAGAAATATAGAGTCGCAGATAAGAATATATATAACTTTAATAAGTCTAGCTTCTTAATAGGTAAGATATCCTCTTAGCTTATAGTAATAAGTTTAGAGAAGCCTAGAAAAGTAAAGAAGCTCTAGCCTAGTAATTATAAGTAAGTTATGCTAGTATAAGGCGTTAGCGCAATAGAGAAGATAATCTTACTCTTTCTTATCTTTATAAGCAAAGTTCTTATCTTAAACTAGTTCTATAATCTTCTGCGTAACTAGGTTATCTAAGTTAGCTCTACTAGCTAGATAAATAATAATCTAGCGCTTACTTAGCTTAAATACTTTAACTCTTATATATATCTTATTAGAGTATATAAGCTACTTATTATTAACAGCTATAAGAGCTATTACGCAGTAGAATTCTAGAAACGCTATAAGAAGAAGAAGATTATTATTCTCTATATACCTGCGCACTTATTATACCTCTTATAGCTACTTAATATTATATATTTCTTGCTATTAAAGCGTATATATAGTAATAGCATCTTAGCTTTAGCATGTAGTTATATCTACTATATTAATAAAGAAACTTTTCTACTAACTTTTAAAGCTGCTTTTAAGAAGATATTTATAGCAGAAAACGTTTATATAGAGTTTTAAGGCACTAGACTAGTTCTATATAGCCTAGAGGCAGTATTATTAAAGCTTAACGTACGCCTCTATACTCTACTATTAATAACTATTAAGAATAGTGCTTAGTAAGTAAAGATACTATATAACGCCTATAAGATAGAAGCGTAGAGTATACTTATTTAATAGAGAGTATAAAACTGCGTAAGTTCTATAGTAAGGTTAATAGATAAAAAGATTATATAGCTAACTAAAGGCGCTTAGTAGATAGCATATAATATAATATTAGTATAAGAAGAAATAACTTACTTTTAAGACGCTATAGAAGTAATAATAAAGTATAAGGCGCGTAAATAATAATATATATAAGTAGAGAAGACCTTAATAGTTAGTAAGGTATTAGACTTAATTACTATAATAGCAGAGAACTATTATAATAATAGTAATAGACTATTAAAGAGAGTATACGCAGAGAGGCGCTGCAGCACTTATAGTAAGACTAGATATAATGCCTGCATCTATAAAGTAGAGATAGAGGATGCAGAAGATAGTAACGCTTCTAATAAATAATATATTTATATTTATAGTATATAAATTTATTATAGTATTACGCTACGTTGCTGCGCAGGCGTTTTAGTAGAGTAAAGTGCGTAACTTAGTTAGGTGCGCGCTTCAGTTATAAAACACATTATTTGCTTTAGAGTTAGAGTTGGAGTTAAGAATAAGAAGAGTTCTGAACAATAATGTGAACTAGAATATAGCTTAGTACATACTATAGTAAATATAGATATTATAGAATTAGTAAGAATTACTATAAGGAAACAAATTGCTGCTCTAGAGCTTATTTCTAATAAGCTAGCGACGTAGTATTTTACTATTTTTCTATTCGTAGCATTAGCGCGTGTTAGTCTATGACTCTACGTCTCATAGCGCGTCCGCCACCTTTTTAAAAAGCCCTTCCTCCTCGCGCGCACGTTTTTCGTTCAAACATCTCTCGTGTAGAATCTGCCTACTCCACATCATGGATGTCGATAAGTGCGTTGTGCTCCACAACAAGATCCTTGAACACGGGTGGGTGCACTCGGGCAAATCGAGAGAAGACCTAGAGCGGAACCGCAAGACATGGTTTGACTACCATGGCGACGAGGCTGAGGCAATTCGTGATATTCTTTCGCCGGATATCATCGCCTTCTTGGAACGAGCGTATGAAGTGGACTGTGAGGATGGCCACGCATTCTTTTACTACGTCGCCGGCCTTTTCTCTCCCTCGCTGATCCATGAACTATCCGAAACCTTTAATCACGACTCCTCTGAGGACAGCATATTGCAAAATATCGTACTTTACAATATGAATTCGTCGTTTGGATCACATCCGGTGGGCTTGGTGTAAGTCCTCCTTGTATGGGACCAGCTGTGGAAAATCACTTGGCTGAACCTGGACAGGTTTGATCAGGAACAACACACCGCAATCATGTGTGTGGACCTCGATGATGGCGACACTATTCAGAATGGTCGCACGGAATGGTTTCCGCTGGAAGTTGTGCTCGAAGCATGGCTGGATATGATTGAGCAGGGCAAGGTTGTTGCTACTTCTGACACTGGCGAAGTGGAAGCACCATGGACGCTCGCACCCTACAGTCCAAAGATTCTTCAAGACACGGTGGCCGTTTTTGACTCCCTGGTCCAGGAGATTGAATCACGTATGCCAGAAGGAAGTGGTATGCAAGACGATTCGACCCCGTTGATCGATGCAACGATACTGGATGTAATGAATCCACAACGTGGTTTTGCGCATCATTTCATCGAGAAGGTGAGGCGCCCACGGTTCCGATTCATCGCTCCTGGTTTAGAAATTTCGGATTCTTCAAATATCACTCCACAGCCCTTTGCGACCATACACCCCGATGCTGAACACGTGGAACTAATTCCTGTCCTGCTATTCCGTGCAGTGAGCGGCACTTCGCCCCGCATGGCACCTGCATCTGGAGACGAATGTCCCTTCGGCTACCCGTTCAGTGAGGTCGAACAATACCACGCAGGATTATACTTATCATGCACGAATTTATCGCACAATAGTTTTGAGGACGAAGCCACGCTAGTTCTGCCGTTCCGCATTGGTGCGCAAGGGTACGCCCGAAAGAGTGACGGAGCACGTTTTGGTGAAAACACTCAGGACGCTGAAGATGTGGAGCCAGATGACACGTTTGCAGACGTGTACCAGCCGGGTCATCAGCCTTTTACCGAGATGCATGCTGTACGACTAATCAGTATTCTCCAAAACTGGCTTGAGATGGTCCAGAGCGGTGACTGGGAGGTGGATGCGGACGGGGTTGTGGGTGGCATCGATGAATGGAGAAGAGCAGACGAGGAGGACAGCTGGGATAAATTCGTCATTCCAATTACATGGTGAGGAGTTTGTGCAGTCTTAATAGATCAGCAAGTCAAAGGCTACGGCGCACATCGCATAGCCCATCTAAAGGACTATGTCAAAGCCACTTCTCCTGTTATGCATTTCCTGACCTAAGCTGACAATTTCGCCACTGGATATTTTCAAAAGCAAGGCTTTAGTAAAGAAATTACTCTTCCAAAATTGGACCGGATGTGTTATATCAAAGACTATGAGGGAGGTACACTGATGCAGTACACTATGCTTCCTCGGATTCGTTACATCGGGGTTGGACGTATGCTCCTGAAGCAGAAAGAAACGGTTCACGCCAAGGTTCGCACGTTGAGCAAAAGCCACGTCATCAATCAATCGCCTCAGCAATGGGCCAACGGTGTCATAACTCTGGTTGATCCACAATCCATCCCCGCTATACAGGCTACCAGCTGGTCTCCGAAGATGGATGCACCATCACGTGAACCACGTCGAGGTCGACATTTCAATGTTTGCCGGGTTTTTCTGTACCAAATACAAAATCACAAGCAAGCATGGTCTTTCCTAAAACTAGTCGATAGAGACGGAGTCCCCAGCTATTACGATACTATTACATTACCGATGGATTTTTTGACTATAGAAGAGGCTTGATAACGTCTTTTATACCACTCCAAAGCTGCTTATCGATAACCTTAAGCTGTTCTTCAATAATTGTCGGCTTTATAACGACCCATCAACGATATACGTCAAGTGCGCAGCCAAACTCGAGTAATGTATGTGGACTTGTTCGAGAGAACGCAGAATGGTACGACTTGTTAAAAAATGATTGAGAATTTGTCACAGTTTGTTCCAAATTCAAGGAGGCGTTTGGTTGCAAGAAACACGAGTGCAGTAAGGACCTCGTCTCATTCTACTTTGCGACCAGTTAGGCATACATTACAAACACGGCAGTTGTTCTCTTGCTTTTTAGTTGTACAATTGCCTCCCATATTCCGCTGCCAGTGTGGCTTGAACGGGCAAACGCTGGGTTCCAAGAGCTCTAGGCATTGTACAAACCTCAACGGCCGCGTTTATCGCATAGAGTTGCACCGACAGGCAGAACAATTGATGAGGCAATTGGTGCTTACTTACACCGCGATGGCAGTACAGAAGCTTTAACTGACAAGTTTGAGGACGAGAGACTCCGTGAATCTAAGTGGACAGCAGCTCAGTAACGAGCAGATGGCAACCTAACTGAGTCTCGTATAAGATACAACTACAGCCAAAAACACTACAATACATCGCGGTTTGCGATGGAAAGCATGTCTATTCTAGCATCAAGATAGACTTTGCTGACGAGGAGGTGATGCGCATCCGCAGCGGGTGCACTAAGATTGAATCTCCAAGTTCCATTCATCCCTTATGGTGACAGATAATTACCACGCATGACGTTGCGTTCGCCGACTTCGCGGCTTGCAGCATCTGTCGTTCCCCAATTCAGGGGCCCCGTCCACACCAAATTTCTCGAGGCGGACAACAATTCGGCAATGAAATTCCAGCCCAGATATTGCGGATGAAAGGTAAGTTTGCCAGTCGTGCTCAAAATCTCAAATAATCCCTAGCTCGGTGAATGGTCCCCGAGACCCTGCATATGCATAAAGACACGATGGAACGGGTATAGCGCAGGAATTCTGGAGCCGCTTCTTATGAACAACCACGACTTCTGTGCTTCCACTCCAGAATTCGCATCATTGTAAATTTTTATCACACATGGGAATTGCGGCGCGAGGCCGGTTTGGCCTGTTGTCCTTCTTCATTTGCAGCGTCGTTGCGCTTGTGCCGGGTGGTGTTGTTGATGGGTGGCGAGCGGCGCCGCTGCTGGCGATATGGGCGGCTGGGGCTGGCGTGAGATGGTACCACGGTGATCGTCAGATCTTGATGGATTCTGTAGTGTTTGGTGTTTGGAATGCGATTTTGGCAAGAGCGGAGTTAAAGGGTTTGGTAACGCGAGGATTAGATGATTCGGACCTGGTAAGATTGTGGGTTGTGGCCTGTTGCGTCGCGGTCCCGCTTGCTTTGGTCGCGTACCTCGCACGACGCGAATCCGGTACCCATGACAGGACACCAGAAGAATTAAAGGGCCTCACGCTCTCGAAGTGGGATGTGTCGTATCCGAAAGCGAAGATCTTTCCTTGTCAAACGAAGCATGCGCGCATGTTTCCAAAGCGGCACGCTTTCCAATACTCATATCTGCAATGCGGCTTCCCGATTATTCCGGCTGGTGTCAGGCCTGATGGTACTGCGCTTGGGAGTGGCGATGCCCAACTTGGTTGCTGGTGGATGAGTATCAGGGCTGAAGATTATCTTATTCGAGGGAACGGATCACTTGGGTTTTACAACAAACTGAAGTTGTATCTCCGAGACCAGGTAAGAATTTTGATAGTTCTCTCTAAGTACTACGTAAATATACTGACAATTACAGAATGTGGACGACGCCGACTGGTCATACGCTTATCTGATTACAGCACCGCGCTTCTTTGGGTACTCGTTTAATCCTGTTTCATTCTGGTACATATACGACTCGGAACACCAGCTCACCAAAATGATCCTGGAGGTCAACAATACTTTTGGCGAGAGGCGCATGTATTTGCTCGATGGATCCAACGTGGTGCCAAGCACTCCTCAATCGACTGACAGCGAAGCGTCATCACCAGATCTACCATTAGGCGCAAAGTCACGCTTCAATGACATATGGATGAAAGACTTCCATGTTTCCCCATTCAACTCCAGGAAAGGATCTTATGTGTTGAGAGCTCAGAACCCATTCCCGTACGCTACGTATGACACGCCTGTCGTCGACAACACGATTACTCTCATCTCTTCCAAGGATCATGCAAAACTTGTTGCGCGACTGAACTCGACTGGTCCGGCCCTGGACCAAGATCACATGAGCGTATCTGATACCTTGCGGTTCATTCTGAGCTGGTGGTGGGTTGGCTTCGTTACCTTCCCTAGAATCGTGAAGGAGGCTGGACTACTCTTCTTCAAAAGGAGCCTACATGTTTGGTTTCGACCTGAAGTCCTGCATACTGGCGTGGGCCGTCTTCCAACGGCGACCGAAGCGTGAGTCTCTAACAGCAATTAATCGCAATAATCACTGACATCCCCAGTACGCTTTGCGATGTTTTCGAGGAACATCTATTCCAGCTCATTCATCGGTCGCAGGAACCATTTCACATTACGCTACATACTGCCATACCCGACAGCCCGATTCGAGAGATCATAACAACATATATACAAGGGCGTGACATACCCCTACGAAAGCTAGAAATTCGTGTCTTGACCCCAGCATTTTACTCACGCTTCGTCCACTACGCCTACACGTCTGAAGCATTCGACCGAGAGTGCATCTTCACCGACGAGAAGAATCGGACGCTATGGATATCGCGACCCGAGCTCCTGCCACTACTCTTCAACCGACGAACACCTTCAGAGCCTCACCAATCTTTCAAGAACAGAACCTACCTTGATGAGATGAGATGGAGACTTCTGAGGAGACTTCGGTGCCCACCAGCAGCGCCTGCTTATGCCGCGTCTACGCCGAGCAAGGCCGAGTTCACCACAGAGGATGTACGGTCCCTGCCATTCTCGGAAATGGACCAGTTTATGCGAAGCTCTCCTGCTCGCATAGGCTCCAGACAGTACAGGAAAATAGTGACCAAGTTATTCTTGGCTCAGCGCTTTGGTTTTGGCTTTGCGGAGGTCCTTGGTTTGATGGATGTAATCGTGAGGGTTCTGTTGTGCTGGCTAGGCGCGTTACAGCTCGCAACTTTACGGACTCAGAGTCAGAACGCGGGTATTGACGGGTGTTCAACGAAGATGTTCAGGGATTGCTCCAGAGACGTAGAATACGGCTATGTGGAATGGTGGTGGTTCGTAGGGACTATGCTCGCGACTTCTGCATGCCACGGATATGGCCTTCTGAAAGGCTAGTTCAGTTGCATCGTTATATGGAAAGTAAAAATAGCTAGCACTCAACTCGCATGTGTAAATATTTGATGCAACGAAACTTGTGATCGTGATGAGGAGCGATCTGGGCTTCCCAGCCGAGGTTAAAAAGCGGTTCCGGTTTAGCGCGGCTAGCCGAAAATCCGGGGAGAACGTCCGCTTGCGCATCTTCACATGCTGCACAGAGAACAAAAGAACGCGTTCAGCACTAACATGTGAAGCTGCACGCGACATCTGACAACGGGGAGGCTCCTTGGTCAGACGCACAGCTCTTTCGAGGCAAACGCCGTGTCGATAACGCGGATGTTGGCCGAAGACATGAAGTCAATCCAAGCAATTGGCAAACGTCATGCCTCCGCTGGTCCACTCTCCGCCAGATCGACGCCAGTCATGCTTTCCAAAACGTCTTTGCCCTTGGGCCGAGGGCATCTCAAACGCTAGGCATGCTGGTGATTATGGTGTCAAGCTTCCTCGGGAACGTCAGTCGGTCCAATGGCACGCTCAGCCGGGGTTCCCCGAGCTCTGAATGGCAGTTCACATGGGATCAGACCATGCTGCTCTGGGTTCTGGGCGCATCTCTTCCCCATAGGATATGTGCTAGACTTGGCTTCGGAAGTTGACCGAGTGAAACTTTAGCTATGGTTCCGAGGTTCGTGTAGCGTCATCATAGCTTGATCATACATCAAAGAGCTTCTCCCACATTATTCTGTCTTCTTTATTATACTTCCAAGACATTTGGAACTCTGCATTCAATTGAACACTTTGTTTGTTAGCTCAAACATTTCCGTCTACCTTCAAATACGACATCAATTTAGTACATCATGTCACACGCAGACGCAGAAGACGCGCAGTTTCAGAAGGAGGTTCAGGAGGTGAAGCAATGGTGGACCGACTCAAGATGGCGATTCACCCGAAGGCCATTCACCGCAGAGGAGATTGTCGCAAAGAGAGGCAACCTTAAGATCCAATACCCAAGTAATAGCCAATCAAAGAAGCTCTGGAACATCGTGGAACAACGATTCAAGGTAAGCAAGGCGTCTTCGTATTCCAAACGCTGGCTAATTGTGCCAAGAACAACGATGTCAGCTACACATATGGCTGTCTTGACCCGGTTATGGTTACACAGATGGCCAAGTACCTAGACACTGTATACGTCTCTGGCTGGCAATGTTCATCAACAGCATCTTCGACCGACGAGCCTGGTCCAGATCTGGCAGATTACCCCTACGTGAGTCTTCCAACCAGGTTAATTGAGCTTTGGAACTGACGGAACAAGACCACTGTACCTAACAAAGTTGGCCATCTCTTCATGGCACAGCTTTTCCACGACCGAAAGCAGCGCGAAGAGCGCTTGACCACACCAAAAGCAGACCGTGCGAAGCTCGCGAACACTGACTTCCTCCGACCAATTATTGCCGATGCAGATACTGGACACGGAGGCCTGACAGCAATTATGAAGCTCACGAAGCTGTTTATTGAGAAGGGCGCCGCTGGTATTCACATCGAAGATCAAGCGCCAGGCACAAAGAAGTGTGGCCATATGGCTGGAAAAGTGCTCGTACCAATCAGCGAGCACATCAACCGATTGGTTGCTATCCGTGCTCAGGCAGATATCATGGGTATGTCACGAAGTTGACATTACATGCGAAAGCTGAGATACTAACGCATTTCCAGGTACCGATCTCCTCGCGGTCGCCCGTACCGATTCTGAAGCCGCTACCCTCATCACTTCGACCATTGACCCACGCGATCACTACTACATCATGGGTTGTACAAACCCGGCACTCCAGCCACTCGGCGAGCTCATGTACGCTGCTGAGCAAGCTGGAAAGAATGGTGCACAGCTCCAGGCGATCGAAGACGCATGGACGAAGGAGGCGAACTTGAAGCTTTACCACGAGGCTGTCATTGACACGATCAATGCCGGTGTACACGTTAACAAGCAAGACCTCATCCAGCAATTCTTGCAGAAGAGCAAGGGCAAGAGCAACTCCGAGGCTCGTGCCATTGCACAAGGCTTGACAGGCGTCGATGTCTACTTCAACTGGGAAGCTGCCAGGACGCGAGAGGGCTACTACAGGTACCAGGGTGGCTGCGAAACCGCCATCAACCGCGCCGTTGCCTACGCACCCTACTGCGACATGATATGGATGGAGTCGAAGCTGCCCGACTTCGCCCAAGCGAAGGAGTTCGCAGACGGTGTCCATGCCGTCTGGCCCGAGCAAAAGTAAGCCTTTACCACGGAAGCCCTTTCCGAGCCAAGACTAACAAACCCGCAGACTCGCATACAACCTCTCTCCCTCCTTCAACTGGAAGACCGCCATGCCCCGCGATGAGCAAGAGACGTACATCCAGCGTCTCGCCAAGCTCGGTTACTGCTGGCAATTCATCACGCTTGCTGGTCTGCACCAGAGTGCGCTCATGGCGGACACCTTCTCGAAAGCGTATGCCAAGCAGGGTATGCGTGCGTACGGCGAGATCATCCAAGAGCCGGAGGCGGAGAACAAGGTCGATGTTCTTACGCATCAGAAGTGGAGTGGAGCGAATTATGTGGACAATATGCTCAAGATGGTTAGTGGCGGTGTGAGCTCGACGGCGGCGATGGGTAAGGGTGTTACGGAGGATCAGTTCAAGTAAATATTACGGAATGGGAGTAGGAGCGATGAGTGAAGACTACCAATTTGGAAAAGTAATTTCTCTTCTTTCGGCAATTATGAGCCAAGCATACATCGTGGCATTGTATAATCATCGCAAGTGTCTAAAGTGGAGGGTGTAGAAGTTTTGACATTGTCACAGTAACTGTCGAACATAACTTTTTCTTTGATTTGACCACGTCGCTACAAAGTTTCGCAAATATTTCAATCTGTTTTCAGTTTTCAAGCACCAACAGTTTACCCTGTTGTAGCCAAGCCTGCTTGGCTTCAAGAATGTTCTACACTTTAGGTTCTTACACCTGTCAACACAAGAACTCCTTCCAAAGAATAACAAGATTTCAGACAGGAACATATTCAATTGGGTTTTTTGTATTTCTATCCACAGCATTACATGCACTGCATGTGCCAACGACGGCCTCTGTACGATTACCGAGGTCCCTTTCCCAGCCCTTAGTTTCTTCTGTATTGGAACAAGGTGTATGCAAGTCTTATATGTATTTTTCGTTTCTACGTTGACACTGTCCCTTGATTCTCTGACTACAGGTGTATACATATCCCAACATCCCACCCCCGATGTCTAATTGGTCGGAGCGCAAAGCTCAGGTCGGTGATGAATCTGCATATGTACGACGAAATATGGTAGATATCGTAGCCCATCACGCTAAAGCGAGTAGTGGATTAGAGATGACCTATGTTGAACTCCAGATGTGTCAGGTATCTGGGCCATGCGCGCTCTTGTATCTGGGCTGATTCCCTGCAAACTCGGCCTGATATTAAACTGTACTCTACGAGAAGTTGACGCTTCACCAGCCGCCGCTGCAGTGTTGCTTGGTGCTTCTTCTGCGGAGCTTGAAACCGTGTAGCTGTCCAGAAATGTCTGCAGCTGAACTAACGCATCATTTGATTGACCCAGCCCACCCGACTCATCATACTCTGGAGGAAATGTTTCAGTAGCGAAGTTGGGTCTGAGTGTTCTTATTGTTGTGTTTGTAGACGATCTAGTTCTTGCTTCGTACCGTGGCGGGGAGGGATTCCGCTGGTAGCCAGGACGCTGGCTTTGGGGTCGCTCTAAACTCCCCATAGAATCGCGGCCTCGATGGAAGTTGACTGGGAATCGGTTTGTCGCTGGACCTATGCCAATAAGATCATCGAAAGAGCGTGGCGGATGTCCGAGGACGTTGAATTGAGAAGAGGTCCTCCTTGACGCTTGCGAGTCCTGCATGCTTTGGCGAAGCAGCTCGAAGCGAACTTCAAGATTCCGCAGCTGTTCTTGGACGTATTGTGAGTTACCCAGATTTTCGAAATCCATGTTTTCAAGTCGCGCAAGGTCCTCAGATATTCTCTCCATGATCTCCTGCGCGGTGGCCCCGAGCGGAAGGCCAGAGACGCTGTCGGTGGCATTGTGCACTCCAGCCGCTGCGGACCGATTACGATTAACGCGACTGCGCAAGAAGGTGAGCGTTGCCGTCAAGCGGCCTGCTACAGATTGTCTTATGTCGTCCATATCAGGGCTTGGAGTATACCATTGCTTCCGACAAGTCGGGCAGCAGTGGCTCATTGGACTGCCGCTTTCCAGCCAGCTATCGAGGCATGATCGACCAAAGGTGTGCATGCATGCTCTGAAATGCACGCGTACGGCCCTATGGCCGGGGCCGTATGGATCTAAGCAGATACAGCATGTTTCGCCTACGATTGGCTTCAACTCAAGGAACACGCGAGTCGTTCGGAAGAACCCAAGACCTGTACGGGGTTGTAAAGCGGTCATGGCAATTTGTGGAAACTCTGCCGGTCAGTCAACATTGCGTACTGAATACTCACCACAGAACTGACTTACTGTGTAACTTTGGCTTGAACTGAGCACTTTGCAAGGTGATTGCGAGTTGTGACAGTCGTACTTTGATCGAAAGTATTTCCTGAAATTAGTTGACAAGGCCAGGTAGCCACAAGATAAAAAAAGAGGTCGCATCGACTAGTGGGCATTTGAAGTTGGTCAGGGTCAGAACTGTGGTACACCCCCTCTATCCGAGATTGACTCCGTGTGGTATTCTATCCAGGTTCCATCGCGTAAGCGTTCCAGGAGCGAACCAGGAAAATGGAGAAGAATCATGACCTGGGGCGAATCACGGTCAGAAGTGGTACAGCCACATCTCTTCGATACCTCTTTCTCGAGCACATTGCGGTACAGAAGGGCATGATCCTAGATACATATTATTACTGAACGCGGAAAGAAGCAGCTCTCGTGGAAACTGGATGCATGGAAGGTTGCCCGGAAAGGCTTTCTGCTCAGTGATAAGCACCAAAGCGCACATTGACGCACACCTCGCACAATCACTGAGCGATGAATGACTAGACTTCGAAGCACTTACACAGCCGTGCTAAGTTGTCGTTGTTGTTACTGTCCACACCCGCTTCGAGGCCATGTCTCCCGTCCTCAGTGTCATCGAATGCCTCATCGAGGAAGTATTCGCCCAGCGCAGATCATTCAATATCTTCATCCCCACTCGTATGGCTCTCCGGTTCTTTGCTTCCCTCAACCATTCCGCATGCTTATGTACACAGACTGCATTACTATCCGGCAGCGTTCCGTCAATTGACGTTAGATCCATCTCAAGTTTGGCTATGGCGAACGATTCTTGCAGCCGGTCACGATAGGCGGTGATGTAGTAGCAGTCGTCGCTCTTGCTCCGAGAGGCGTAGCTAAACTCCATCGGAGCATTAACAGATGGTGCTTGAGTGGCATCAACCGCGACACTTGAAATGGAAATGTGCTAATCGAGCTGGATGTTTCCGAGTGGTCGCTGCTGACGAACCATAGCCTCCTCACCGAAGAATCGATCCATGAGCACTTCCCAATCGAAAGAGATATGCCCGATCTCAGCCCAACCTGAACGTACTTTTCTTACAGTCTCAGAGATCAAATGGACCTGAATATCGGGTATATCTGGATCATTCGAGTAGATTTCGACGTCTGGATGGGTAGCAAAGTGGACGCGCATTCTGTGTATCTCGGTCCTCTTGGTATAAGGTATGAATTTCCTGCGGTCGATTCTCGCATCCGAGTCGCTGTTATAGTCGCCCCACTCATAATCTTCCTTGTGTTGCTGAAAATCGATGTCCTTGTAGTCGAGTGTCTTCAAGACTAAGGCATTCCTCTCGACTTCCGACCAGAATCCACGCTCAAGCCGACGTCGATCCCTCCCTGATGGATAACAGCACATTTCGAGCCTCAAGGAAGCGATCGTCGGAACTTGGGTGCCAATACTTGAATCAAATCATGCCAAAAGACCGAAGTATTTGATCTCCTCGGTCTTGAGGATCCATTTCATCTCCAACAACGGGAGAAATTTTGAACGGAAGATGCGCTCCGCCTCACTCTTTTGCGGTATCAGAGAGGCTGCGGCAATTCACTCAGAGATCGAATGGGTCATTGACGTGTCCGAAGATCTCTGCCCGTAGTTCCGGTGGCAGTTCCACACCTGCCGATTGCCTGGACGCGACATTATAAGACATCAGTAATGCGCAGAAATGTAATTGCTTATCAAGGGCGTGTCATAGCTTACTTGTCGATATCTGAAACTGGTGCAGCGTTTAAGTTCGTCTCATTGCTCAGCAATATAAGAGAGCTTGCGCCACTGCTATGAAAGGATAAGTAAAGCATAGGATGTTTTGGCGAGTGCAACGTACGTCATTGACAATAAGAGCTTTCTCATACGAGCCCACACCTCAGGATCAAAGGCAAGTTCAACGTACACCATTGATAAACAGCGCCTTCTGGTAGGATACCACGCTTCAAGCCCAACTGTCCGTGTAACAAGGCTCTATGCTGGGGCTCTCGAACAGATAACAACGGGGTCGAAACAGAATATGGAATTGGGCGCCAAAGAATTTGCGAGCCGGACAAAGTATCATGAAAAGCTTCCACACGCACATTATAAGTAGTTGAGAGCAAACAACACTCTCAGTTGTCAAAACACAACACACTGAACAATTCCAAATCGATGATAAAACCGGTGATTGTTTATATATATCTGGTCAAAGTATATACAAAAATTCCCTTAAGAAGCGAACCACCCCACGAATCACAATCCCATCAATGCTCCCAAAAATGTCAAGAAGCCAATATTTACAATTTGAAGTGGCTGAGTTAGGGGGGAGCAAGGACAGATCTTTCGCACAAGTCAGTCCACGTCTCCAAGAATGAGTGGAAGAAATTGCCGACTCACGATTTGTCTCCGCGAAACGTTCTAGTTTCCGGCCGGTGGGGTTGGGGCGGGGAAGCTGGGGAAGCCACCGGGGCCACCTGGGCCGCCTGGGCCGCCTGGGAGTCCACCGGTGGGAGCAGCTGCGTGGTGTTAGTGAGAATCCGGGACGTGAGAGGCAATGGATGGACTTACGGAAGCCACCGGGGCCACCTGGGCCGCCTGGGAATCCGCCTGGGAAACCGCCAGTGGGGGCAGCTGTTTGGTGTTAGTGAGCTTGTTGGAAAGAGAGAGAGAGAGAGAGTGGAGGGACGTACGGAAGCCGCCGGGGCCGCCTGGGCCGCCTGGGAATCCGCCAGTGGGAGCGGCTGTGTTCGTGTCAGTAAACTTGTCAAAAGGGGGAGGTAGAGAAACTTACGGAATCCACCAGGGAAACCTCCGCTAGGGACGGGGAATGGAGGGGCTCCGCCAGGAGCCTGACGCTCGACGACAGGGGCGGCGATGGCGCTGGAAGGTATCAGTAGTGTTTAGGTGGGAGATGCAGGAGAGACGGACCCGATGGCGAAGAGGGCGATGCAAGCGAGCTTCATGTTGGAGAATGGAAGGTGAATTGACTGTGGTTTGAAAGAAGGAGTGTATTGAAGAATATATGAAGTTGTAGTTGGATGATGATATCTCCTTTGCGTCGAGTCTGGCCAGTTCTTATACTGAGTCCATCTCACACTCCATCTTCCACACCCATCTAGAACATCATCCCTGGTCACCCAGCACGGCACGGTAATTCCCAAACCTTGTCGGAAGATTCGCAATATTCCGGTCGGATTAGATGAGGCTCAATATCGCCTCGCAGCGTCGTGGCACGACGGACATGTACAAATCGCAGAGAAGAAGATCTTGCCATGCCTCCGATGGGTGGACGAGATTGACCGTGGCGAGAGAATGACGCAACTCAACAACAGATTCCAAGGGTGGGCGAGATTGAAGGCTCGTCTACCGGTAGTACGTCAGCCACGTAGTCCACGTCTTCAAGCTTCCCTGGGCAGCGGAGAATGCTCATTGCCAAGTAAAGATGCTTATCATTGAAACACAGCCATATCAATTGCCCGATGGCGGTGAGCTTGCGCCCGTACCCCCAGCCGCTGCAATGTTGATCAATTTTGGGGTATGCGGATGTAACCGTAAAGGGCCGCTGATGTGCGCCAAAGTATGTTGAGGTTGTACGTAACGGCCTGTGCAGCCTGAGCGCAGGCAACTTGAAACGAGATCCGTGCTGTTGGGAACATGGAGATCTACAGGTACTGGCCCGAGCAGCTTGAATGATAGATGACTTTAGCCACGTTTCTACCGATCGCTGACCTTATGGGAACAGATAAAACCAGGTTGAGCGTTCCGCGACGGTTGTGAATTGGGTATTCACACCACATGGAGTCCGTCGAAGATCGACAGTATGCATGAATGACTCTTCCGCTGTATAAGAAGCGGACTTCCTCATCGTAGACAAACATGGCGTATTCGTTGGCCATTGTGGGTATCCATAAGTGTGCAGCGGCTCGGTATTTCCATCCTGGTACGTTGTGTGTCAGCCATAGCACCATGCAAGCATTGACGAAGGAGAACACCCAGCGCCTTCACTCCGAAACGTGCTGTCGCACCGCATCCGCTCCAGACTCTGTGTAACGGCAGCACAAGCGACCAATTTTGAAAGCACAATAGGACCGAAAGAGCTGCGTGCTGTAGGAGGCGATATGTCGTTGTGATAAGGTTGGGGTGATGTCACGAATTGCCGTGAGCAATACCGCCGAATTTTCCGGCAATTGGCTGCGTACACAGCATTTTTGCAATATCAACCGGCTCCACACATGCATGGGGTAATGTCGATCGTTCTGGTATAGATTGGTCGAGGATGCACGCTGTAAGATGTTGATCGATGGCGCGAGATTGATAAGATTGCGTGATGACGGCAAGTGCTGCTGCGATGTGCTGCGGAAGGAGCGACTGCAACATGAGCAGTACTGTCAGTAGTAAGGAGGCACGCACCCTGAGTTGTGGAAAGTGTCATACGTCTATGGTATAGCTGCTCAGTACACATCGCTAAAGTTCTTCCTCTCTGCATCCTGCATCTTCTCGATTTCGGCCTCCCCAAGCTTCTTCTCAGCCTGCAACTCCTCGTCACTCCTCTCCCTCTCCTCTTCACTTTGCTCAACGACCATATCCCCCTTGAGAGCTTCCTTTAGGATCGGTCCTTCCATGCTCTTCGTTTCTCCTGTCGGAAGTGCTGCATCGTCGCTTGTTCCATCGTTGTCTCCCAATCTATCAGTCTTGGCGCCATTGCACATGCCGCTTTCTTCCTTCCAGCTCTGTTCCGTCTGTCTTCGAGCGAGTTTGCGCTCCTTTGATTCTTGGCGTTGCTTTGAAGATGCGCGCAGTTTAGATCTGTGTGTGTGGAGATGTTGCATGCCAGGGAAGTAGTCGGAATCATCAGAGAAGCCCTCCGTGCTCCGCTGAGGGGGCTGTAGGTGTCGCACAATGGCTGCGGTTCGTGGTATCGGATGCTGGTGATTGCGTGGTACGGATGTAGCAGGTTCTTCTTGCTCGCTGCTCGATGCATCGTTGGAGGCGTCGTTGGGTGATGCAGGTGTTGGCGGTAGATCGAGATGGTGTGTAGCCTTGGTGCTCTGCTTCCTCAACAGCTTCGCTGGAGAAGGCTCTTCGATGATTGGAGTGCTATCTTGCGCGGGAGCAGGGTGATCCTCCTGCTCGCTCTCTAACGGCTCCAACGATGATGCTGGCGGTGGCAGCTGGTGCTCCTTCCCACCGAGGTACTCCATAGTGTTCTTGCGCATTGGTCTCTTTGGCCAGTTCTGGCGGTCGTGGTTGCAGCCATTGACGCACCCACCCCATCTTCGCACTGGTATTGTTGGCGAGGAGTTCAGTTGCCCTGCACTGACTGGCGTCGGTCTGATTGGCGTGGTTGTTGTGCTAGAAGGTCCGTTGGCGGCTGTGCGTCGCTTCAGCTCAGACCAGGTTCGCAGCTCATTTTGTAGAATGAATTTGCCGTTGTTTTCACTTCGCTTCATAATCATAAATTCGCAGTGGTTGACATTGCGGAGATCTTCAAAGTACTCGACGGACCAGTGGTACCTGCAGGGGTCAGTGTTCCGTAGCATGCTGTGCCAGCCGTGTTGCTCACCATTTCATGAGGAAGACTCTCGTCATCAAGCCATGCGTGACCAGCACGCACACGCTGGGGAAGTCCTCGTCACCGAATTGTCTCCACAAGCTCTCGTTGAAGCCACTGACTCGGTCGTATGCATCGGCAGCACTCTCGCCGTCCGGTATGCGGTAGAAGAAGTGGCCGTAGTCGGCCCTCTCCTGCCACATGCGCTCCATTTCTGCTGAACATGGCTGGAAGTTTCCGAAATCCTGCTCGCGTAGACGCGGCTCCTCGAAGACCTTGATCTTGTTTCGGTGGAAGGGGGAGGGTGCCGGATCATCGCCGGTGAGAGTTCGCAGTATGCCCTCGGTGGTTTCACGTGTTCGACGGTAGGGAGACGTGAAGAACTGGATGGTATCGTCGGGCTTCAGCATGGAGCGGAGCTGTCGGCCTGCTTCTTCGGCCTGATATCCTTCAGTCAATTTTTGCCCTTATCGGCGAGGTTCGGTGACAGCAAGCATACCTGGGTGACGCCATGCGGGGTCAGTTTCACGCGGTGGTCAGGTATGAACTGGTGAATGTCGCGGTTCTTGTTTCCCTCGGACTGGGCATGGCGGACCAATATTATCATCTGCCTCTGCTGTTAGCTGTGCCACGCGGGCGAGTTGCACCAACATACGCGGGGTTTCCCCATGTTGTAGCGTCGGGCGCGCAAGTAGGGAAAGGAATTGGATGCAGGTATTCAGGATGTCTATGGAGAAGAGAATACAGAGAGTCAAGCAATGCTACCGCTAAAGAACAGCAAAATTGGCAGGCCAAGCAAGTGCGATAGCTGTTTCAAGTTCTGGCAGCTGAGGCGGGACAGCGCAGCCCTGCAGCGGCGACTTCGCTGCCAATGCGCGAGTGGCTTGTTTGCCCCGCTGTTGCCCATCACCCGGCGCGCGCGCAAAAAGTTCCAGGCCTGCGCGCGTCATCCCTCACAAACGCTTGGTCCCTAACACCATCTTCCGCCTCCTATCGACTACTTGACACCTTCACCGTCACCATCGCATTGCCGCCATCGTCCTCGCTGCCTCCGAGCACTCGCCAGACAACTTGCGCGTCACCCCCCTTCGGCCTTTCAGGCACCCGCACCCCCAGTCGCAACACCACTCCCTCACCACCCCAATGTCAGAACCTATCCCCGAATCAATACCCACGTCGGCCGACCCGCGCTCAAAGCGGCCTACCAAGAAGCGCGCCCTCACACCACGTGATGCGCAAGCTTCACAAGTCGAAGCCCTTTTCGCGAAGCCTGACCGCGACATCAACTTCCCTTCGTCGGCGCTCGGCAAGCCACTCTCCGCGCCTCCAGAGATTGTCGCAAACGTCCAAGGATCAAGCGCAGGTGCTGGCTCAGGCGAGTTCCATGTCTACAAAGCCAGCCGGCGGCGCGAGTACGAGAGGCTGCGCATGATGGATGAGGAGGTGAAACAAGAAGAGGAAGAAAAGTCGGCTAGGGAGCGACGAGAAGAGCTGGAGAAGAAGGACCGCGAAAAGACGGAGAAGAATCGGCTGAAGCGCGAGAAGGCGCGGCTCAGGAAGGAAAGAGCGAAGCAAGGTAAGAAGGGCGACGGAAGCGAGAAGGAAGGCACACCAGCTGCCGAGGACAGCGGGAAGAAGAAACTTGCGCCTCGTGCGAATGGCACAGCTACTAAGGCTGACGAGGATGATGCTGCCAACAATGATGGCGGAGAGGTCAAGAACGTCGAGGAGATTGGTTTAGTCATCGAGGACGACGACTAAGTGCGCGTGCGCGTGCGATCAGAAACATGGAGGAGTAATAAATGATACCCAGGGCGACTTCAGTACTGTGGCTACATGCGCCGCCATACACACAGGTGCATTTCTGGCGTTCTGGATCAGACCTTGGAGGGCAATATTTAGACAACACAAGAACCGCACGCGCGGAATAGTTCAGATAGAGTCTGTTGGCAGCTAAGAGACTTTGTGCGAAATTCTCGGCACTCTAGGGCTATGGTGTTGGCGATCGTCACCAGACAGGCCAAACAGGCCCCCTCAACCCGGCGTCAAAATGATCACAACAATTCTCTTTCTGCTCAAGAACACCATGCTTCAATTTGCGTCTTGAACACCTTGACTTTCATTTTCATGACATCGGTCCTTCAATACCCCGAATTCGGCGCGGATACCTATCAACGACCCCACTTTTGAAGTCAGCTCGGACGTCATTTCCAAGAAGTATAAGATCTGGGTAAAATGAATCGAAGCAAATTTCTCTCCCTTGAGCCTCTGATCGCGTCCTCAAAATGAAGGCTTCACAGACCCTCACAGCGGCGTTGCTATGCTATGTGCGCGTCTGTTCGGCAAGCTATGCATTTTACGTTGGCAAATCGCTCACTCACGATGGCAGCGTCATGGTCGGGGGAACAGGCGAGGAAGTATCTTCGCATTGGCTTGAGATCTTCCCAGCAAAGGACCATCCACCAAATGCCACAATCACTGTCGGCGTCACAGAGGACGCCGTGATGCCTGGCAAGCTGATCAACATCTCGCAAGCAGCGCATACCTTCCGCTATCTGTCCATGGAATACTCCGACTTCGAAGGCTTCCCGGCGCCCCTGACCAATGGTGGTGTCAACGAGAAGGGCGTTGCCGTACGCGATGTTTGGGCGCAGAACAGAGATGATTTGATCTATATGACGCCGATTCCCCAGACAGGACTGCAGTACTCCGACCTTGCGCGCGTCGTCCTCGAGCGCGCGAGCACTGCCCGTCAAGGCGTCGAAATCATTGGCCAGATGATCGCTGAACATGGATATGCCGACTACGGTGGAAATTCGCATCTCATCGCAGACGCCAACGAGGGATGGGTAGTCTGGGAAATGTCCGGGGGCAAGAATCTCTGGGCTGCTGAGCGCCTCGGTGACGACGACATTCGCGTACTGTATCCAGGCTACATCGAGGATTTCCCCGTGGACTTCGCCAACAGCTCGGATTACATGGGCTCTCCCAATATTGTCTCTTTCGCAATCGAGCAAGGCTGGTGGAACCCCAACGGCACGCAGCCGTTCAACATCTTCAATGCATACGGCGTCCAAGGCGGAAACTACACCGCGCGAAACGGCGGCTTCAAATACATGTCCCAAGCCGCCCTCGAGGACGCTACGCGTGCAATGGCCCCAGTCACGGAACAAGACCTCATCGAGCGCGTCCGCGACTTCCGCATCTCAGACGACGAAGCAGGCTACGGACAAGTCGTCTCCCTCTACCCAGACATGCACCCCGACCTGATCCGCATCTGGGTTGCGCCCACGGGTTCCGTGACCGCGCCATTCAATCCGTGGTGGTTGGGCGTCACATCTGTGCCGCCTGAGTACGGCCAGCATCGCTACTTGACGAAGGACGCGGCGTCGACGTTTTTGGACACGGATTTCCAGTTCCAGGAGGCGACGCACTTTGCGGGGAGGATTTTCAAACAGGTGTTGTACTACACGTGCTCGGATCCGGATAAGTATTTACATATCGTGAGGGATATGCTGCATGGATTTGAGAATGCGTCCTTCAGCGATGTGGAGTGGGTGCAGAAGAGTGCGCAGACACTCGTCACGAATGGGATGCACGACGAAGCGCTTGAGTTTCTGACATTCTATGCGCATTCGAGGGCGGAGAAGGCGTTGGCTATGGGCAAGACGATGGTGGATGCGTTGGATGCGTATGTCAAGTTGACAGGCAAGTTCCGCATGCCGAGTGGTTCACGCATCAATGATCCGGGAGAGGGCGCGGAGACGGTGAATTGTCTTGTGGGCTGGGATCCTGATAGACCTGCAGATCAGCAGAATTTTGCGAGGCTTAGACGGCAGGGTTGAGTTGTACAACAATGTGGAGCATCAAGATATCGTGTACATTATTGAGTGGGCCGTGCCAAAGGTGTAAAGAGATGATCGGTAGGGATACTGAACCAGTTAATAAAGAACGACTAGTTCAAAAAAGGAGAAGCCATTGCTTAGTCTTTGAGCTTATCCACCACAAGCGGGGTTGCTCTGACTCCCTCTGACTCCCTCTACCTCCCATGATGACTCCGCCACTTCATACAATCTCAATGCGAACGTACCAGCCGCAGGTATCACTCAACATTCACAGCATGCACCCCTTACACGAATCATGGGATGCAAGTATGACTCTCGCTGGACGGGACCTTCTGAATGCGGCTTGTCATGATTGTGGATCGAACGCCAGTACGCAAGATGCTAGTTCAGCGGGGTAGATGGTAAGCAGAAAGGGCGTCAACACCACAGGCTTCTGCTTTCCGAATTCCGACCGTACAAGTGCGGATGCAAAAAAGCTGTATAAGTACAATCAGGTTCCCAGGCATCAATTCCATATTTCATCACCCTCACATTCCTCTCTCCAACACTTGTCTTCTACTACAATGTCTTCTGCATCTGCTCCCTCATCTTCATCAGAGCGCAAGCGGTTGCGAGAGGTTCTTCCAACCGTTTATCTCGGCCGCTACAAGACAGGACCCAAGAACAGCTTAACTGATGTTCCTGGTGTCCTGGTCTCAACACAATCAATCCACTCCTCACCAGCCTACCCCAACGCGAAAGAAGGCGACATCAATACTGGCGTAACCACCATCCTCCCCCGCAAAGACTGGTTCAACACCGGCTCCTTCGCGGGACTCTTCAGCTTCAATGGCTCGGGTGAAATGACTGGCTCCCACTGGATCAACGAGACCGGCCTGCTAAACAGCCCCATCATCATCACCGGCAGCTTCGGCGTAGGATCCGCCTACAACGGTGTCTACGAGAGCGCCGTCCGCGACTACTGCGCCCCAGACGGCAAAGCAAACTGGTTCCTGCTCCCCGTCGTCGCCGAGACATTTGACGGCTTCCTGCACGATGTGACCAAATTCGCAGTCACACCCCAGCACATCGTCGACGGCATCGATACCGCGTCCTCCGCCCCCGTGCCTGAGGGCAACACGGGCGGCGGCACCGGCATGATATGCTCATGGTTCAAAGGCGGTACGGGCTCCTCGTCCCGCCTGATCCCCTCCTCACCCGGAAAAGAATACACAATTGCCGCGCTCGTGCAAGCCAACTACGGCAAAATGGACTGCTTTCGCATCGCCGACGCGCCCATCGGCCGGCTGATTTTTGAAGAGCAGTGGGCGAAATACCAAGCGAACCCGCAAGACCCCGTCGTCCAGGCGCAATGGCAACGCCTGTTCAAAATCCGCGAAGCCAAGGACAAAAAAGATGGCAGCATTATTGTGGTCCTTGCTACTGATGCACCTTTGCTCCCCTCGCAACTCCAGCGCCTGGCCAAGCGCGCGACAAACGGCCTCAGTCGCGTGGGCGGCTGGGGAAGTAATTCGTCGGGCGACATCTTTCTGGCGTTTTCGACGGGGAATGGGGTCACGGTGCCGGAGGATGCGGATACGTTTGTGCCAGTGACGCAGAGTGTGGAACATGTGCTTGACGAGACGCTGAATGGGCTGTTGGAGGCGGCGGGGGATTGCGTCGAGGAGGCGATTTTGAATGCGGTTTGTATGGCGGAGACGATGAGTGGGAATGGGAGCACGGTTGAGGCGATTGATTTAAAGAGGGTGGGGGAGTTGATGGAGAAGTATTTGTAGGGTAGAGGTGTATGGAAGAAAAAAGAGATCTCACCATACTTCACCTAGAGTTCTGCTTTATCGTGATGAAAAGTGTTCTAGGGAAACTTTGAGTTGTAGCATGTCAGTGTAGAGAAGGCCCCGTCTTCGTCTTACGAGAGGTCATGTCTGGGCGGGTTAGTGTGATATCGTACTAGGAAAGGTAGGAACGAACTTAAGTTGACGTTTGGCTGTTCGCCGCTTCTTGATCTGACAACTCTCGCTACCAACCTTTTGACTGCAACTCCAACGACGCTGAACAAACCTCTTCACCACACTGTTGTCGTGTCAGCCGCCGAAGCGCTTGCCCGATCTGGACATCTGCTCGCAATACATCTACCATCTATGCTGTCACCGATCAGAACGAACCCAGTGCAGCATCGTCGCTATGACTGCACAAGCACGGGATTCGAAAGCGCATTACTCCCTACCGTTTGATCGGATGATTTCCACTTCCGCGTCAAGCTTCATCGACGCGAGGATAAGCCTTCGCCTCACCAGCCAAGCATCCTCGCAAAACGCTGCTGCCTACGGTGCTGGCAACGGTAGCTGCTCAGGCACCTGTGCATACGCGTATCATCAAGAAAACCATACGGACAGCAATATCGGACGAACATGGGAGGCGCATTGGACGATAGAGGCTCATTGGGCGCGTCCTGCATAGATTGAGAGCCGTCGGGTCTTTCTCTTCCCCGATCGCCGACTGGGCTTTGCGCTCCACCACCAACTCGGACTTTACAAGTTCGGGCTCTCGTATTTTGCATGCAGTCTCACATCCTAAGCTGGATTGGAGGGAATCGTCGGTGTCGGGCCCGAGTAGCGCATGTCCAGCTTCAGGCAGACACATAATGTCGCGGTCTGACCATTTACTTAAGATGACGGGCGTTTACTCTGGTGGCCATGATTCATTATCAGGTGGAGGACTTCATTTCGCATTCGCTTGCACCCGCGGAGCTCGCTTTGGCTGTCGCACATCTCTCTGAATAGGGCGACGCCACAAGGTTAAAGGACAACTGGTCCTGTGAGTGCGTCACAAGAAAACATCCGACTTCAACGCCTCGCGTCGATTACACTACCACTTGCCACCATTGGCCATCGTATACGCGTATACAGAAACACGTCTCCCTACGAAGTACTCCGACCCACCCGTGGAAGCGGCACTGAGAAGCTTGACGGCCTTCGATCCCGCCTTGGGTTTAGCGAGCGCTTCGCTTGCCCACCGGACTCGAATACGCCGACTCGGCATCCCTGACGCATCTGGCCAGCTTTCCGAGCTGGTGGCGCCGAGGCAAGCGCATCCTCCAGAGATCGCGAGATTAGTTGTCTGGTCTCCTGTACTTTGCCATCCCTTGTCAGGTTCAACTTCGTCCTTTTCGAATACCACGCAAGAAGACCCCCGACAAGATATGCTCTGCACCTGAGCCTGAAAGAACTTTTTGCGACAATGACGACATCATCGCCTGCTTCGTCGTCGAATGTGGCGATCGATGAGAAACATGGTGTGCAGGGCGAAGAGGTCAAGCCTCCTCTGGCGGGGCTGAACGAGCAAGAGAGGGAAATCATCGAGAGGCAGATTGAGGCGCCGAAGTTGACGGTCGGATACTTTGCGCTGTTTCGGTATGCGACTAGAAACGAGTTTATCATTATGGTTATCGCGGTTATTGCCTCGATTGCGGCAGGAGCTGTAATGCCTCTGATGACGGTAAATTTCCCTTTTCTACTGTGCTTAACTCGATGGTTTGAATAAATCAAGTTGCATCTTTTGCAATTCTGCCCTTCAGAGATTTATCAGAGATCATACACATCCTTGGCATCGAAACTTTAATCTCCTCGGCATGACTGACTTTTCGCAATAGGTTGTGTATGGAAACTTCGCGGGTAGCTTTACAAGTTTCTCTGTCGACGCTGTTGCTATTCAAGAATTCCAAAAGCGAATCAACGAGCTCACACTTTATTTTGTTTATCTTGGTAAGCTTTCCATCATGCCCCAGAAGTCTAAACTAATTGCAATCAGGTATCGCCTCCTTTTTCACATCATGGATCAGTATTGTTGCCTTCTCGTACACGGGAGAACGTATAACTCAGCAGATCCGAGAGCTATACCTACGCGCCATTTTTCGCCAAAATATCGCGTTCTTCGACTTTCTTGGATCTGGAGAAGTTACCACTCGCATCAGCTCCGACATGAACTTGGTTCAGGATGGTATTGGGCAAAAGATTGGACTCTTCATTGCCGGAGTATCAGGTTTCATCACCGCTATCATCGTTGGTTTCGTCCGCTCACCCAAGCTTGCCGGGATTATGATTTCCATAACAATCGCCTTGTTCATGATCATGGGTGTATGCGGCGCTTTCATGAAGAAAAGTCAGACAGTTTCGATCGATCAATACGCCACTGCTGCTTCCTTGGCCGAAGAGGTACTGGCATCGGCGCGTAACGTGGCTGCGTATGGTACCCAGAATCGCCTGGAGCAGAAGTACAAGACGCTCTTGGGCTCTGCTTCGCGATTCGACTTTAAGGCGAAGTTCTGGCTGTCGATGATGATTGCAGGCTTGATGGGCATATTGAACTTGCAGTATGCGTTAGCTTTCTGGCAAGGGAAACAGTTCTTGGATAATGGCGAATTGGGCGTTTCGCAAATTCTTACAGTCATCATGGCGACCATGATTGCCGGATTCTCCCTTGGAAATATCATGCCGCACGTCCAGGCTTTTGGGGCTGCGACCGCAGCAGCTACTAAGGTCTTCAACACAATTGAGCGCAAGTCACCGATTGACCCAGAAACGGATGAGGGCGAAATCCCAGAGTCTCTGGTCGGCAACATCGAATTCAAGGATATCAAGCATATCTATCCCTCCCGGCCAGATACCACCGTGCTCACGGACTTCAATTTGCAGGTACCAGCGGGCAAGATGATAGCATTGGTGGGCGCTTCTGGCAGTGGCAAATCGACCGTAGTAGGACTTCTGGAACGCTTTTACCTGCCGATGGAGGGTCAAGTCTTTTTGGACGGCAAGGACATTACGACACTGAATTTGCGATGGCTCAGGCAACATATGGCTATTGTGAGTCAAGAGCCTGTACTATTCAGCGTCACCATTTTCGAGTGTATTGCACACGGTCTAGTCAACACCGAATACGCTCATGCGTCGGATGAGAAGAAGTTGGAGATGATCGAACAAGCTGCACGCACCGCGAACGCACACGACTTCATCAGTGAACTGCCCGAGGGATACCAGACAAAGGTTGGAGAGCGTGGCAACCTGCTGTCTGGTGGACAGAAGCAGCGTATTGCGATTGCCCGTGCTATCGTATCCGACCCGAAGATACTGCTCCTTGATGAGGCTACTGCTGCCCTAGATACCAAGTCCGAGAGTGCTGTCCAGGAGGCGCTTGACCGCGCATCAGAGGGCCGAACCACCATCGTCATCGCCCATCGACTGTCAACGATCAAGAAGGCCGATAATATTGTCGTGATGGCCATGGGACGTATTGTCGAGCAGGGCACGCACGGAGACCTAATTAAGCAAAGCGGCGTCTACTCTAGCTTAGTTAAAGCGCAAGAACTCACATCGAAGCTCAACAACGGCAACCGCGAGTCGCTCCTTGGCGACCCCGAGAAGGGCGCTGGTATCACAGATCCTGAGAAACCCGACCTTCTTCGAACCATCACTTCTGCGCCGTCCGATGTTGCCAGGAAGCTAGACAGCGAAAAAGACAGGGAGTACGGCACGTGGGAGCTCATCAAGTTTAGCTGGGAAATGAACGCTGGCGAGCACTTGACTATGACGCTCGGCCTCATTTTCAGCTTCCTCGCTGGCTGCAATCCTGCCATCCAAGCCATTTTCTTGGGTAACTCGGTCAACTCGCTTCTGTCTCCCGGCACCTCTCTGGGTGGCCATGGCATCAGATTCTGGTGCTGGATGTTCTTCATGCTTGCCCTGGTCATCTTTGGCTGTTACTTTGGGCAAGGGTTGACATTGTCCCGGGGCTCGGCTCGTTTGATTGGAAACATTCGCCAGCGTGCTTTCGCTGCCATGCTTCGCCAGGATATGGAGTTCTACGATGGTGACATGGTCACGTCTGGAGCCCTTGCCAACTTCCTCTCTTCGGAAGCGAATCGTCTCGCGGGCCTTAGTGGATCAACTCTTGGTACGATTGTCAGCGCCATGTCCTCTATCATTGTTGCCGTCATCGTGGGTTGTTCGTTTGGCTGGAAGCTCGCCTTGGTCTGCACAGCAACTATCCCCCTCATGCTGGCTTGCGGATACTTCCGCTTCTACGCACTTACTCGTATGGAGAAGCGTACCAAGGGCAGCAACGAAGCCGCGTCTTTTGCTTGTGAGGCTGCCTCTTCCATCCGCACCGTTGCAACATTATCGCTCGAGAAGCATCTCCTCACAGCATATCACGGCAAGCTAGGTGACCAGGCGAGAGACAACTTCAAGTTCCAGAACGTCTCCGGTGTATTGTATGCGACATCTCAAGGATTGAGCATGCTTATCTTTGCCCTCGTCTTCTGGTACGGTGGTGGCTTGCTGTTCTCTGGACAGTACACTGTGCTGCAATTCTTCATCATCTACTCGGCTATCATCAACGGAGCACAGTCCGCTGGAGCTATCTTCTCGTTCGCACCCGACATGGGCGAGGCACGTGACGCCGCGAAGGTTTTGAAATCTTTCGTCAACCGCATCCCCAAAGATCGATCATTGGTCTACGGACGGCAGAAAAGTTGAAACCTTGGAAGGAAAGGTAGAGCTACAAGATGTTCGCTTCACATATCCTGGACGGCCTGACCACCGTGTCTTGCGTGGTGTCAGCATCCGCGCTGAGCCTGGACAGTTCATTGCTCTTGTCGGTGCCAGTGGCAGTGGCAAGTCTACTGTCATGCAGATGCTTGAGCGCTTCTACGATCCGACAAGTGGCCAAGTCCTGGTCGACGAAGTCCCACTCACAGATTACAACCTCCAAGACTACCGTGCGCAACTAGCCATCGTCAGCCAAGAGACCACGCTCTACACCGGCACAATTCGCGATAACATCCTTGCCGACAGAGACGACGTGTCTGAGGAAGCAGTCGTACAAGCGACTAAGGACGCCAACATCTACGAATTCATTGTAAGCCTGCCACATCTCTTGACCCAATATTGCCGTCCACTAACACACCCTAGATGTCCCTCCCCGACGGCTTCAACACCCTCGTCGGTGCGAAAGGCGCCCTCCTCTCCGGTGGCCAACGCCAACGCATCGCCATCGCTCGCGCCCTCCTGCGCAACCCCAAAATTCTCCTCCTCGACGAAGCTACATCCGCCCTGGACTCAACGTCCGAGCGCGTCGTCCAAGCCGCGCTCGATATCGCCGCCAAGGGTCGCACAACTATTGCGATTGCGCATCGTCTGAGCACCATCCAACACGCGGATCTGATCTATGTGTTTGATCAGGGCAAGATTGTGGAGATGGGGCGGCATGAGGATTTGGTGGAGAAGAGGGAGGGTGTATTGGGAGTTGGCGAAGTTACAGGCTATGGGGGCGCCGGCAATGATGAGAGCTTCGATTTCTTTCTTTTATTTTTGCATATAGATTGACGTAGGGCACGTCTTGTCTTTTTGGATACCACGCTCATGACTAGAGTTTATTTAATCATTCGTTCCACTTTTAAGTCATGTCCAGCGCCGTATTTTTACATTCGTTCGATGGTGTTGTTTGTGCACATGCTTGATGTGCTAAAGGCGGTTCAAAGAGCATAGACTTTAATTGGCCAATACATTAAAGGAGTTGAGATGTACAAAATACACTCCAGAATGTGTAGACTAGACTATTTCCACAAGAAGATAAGGAACGTTGCTAGCACTGCAGCACACAAAGTCCCGTATTATCCGCCAACACCGCTGAACACGACAAGATTATCTGGTCCGTGATGCATAAAAACACGTATAAGACACAACGCACTGCTCTCGTATCAGCGCTGTGAGAATGATATAAGCTCTTCAGAGCACGGTGAAACATGCTGCTGAGCTTTTCCTTTCTACCTATTTAGGCTTTGTTGTGGGTGGGACTGGGCTTGATACACATCGAGCGCCTTGCGAAAGGGACTCGGTCACGTGTCAATGTGTAGCCATGACCGCTATCCCATCGTTCTGTTGCTTTGGGAGCGATTTACATAGACTCATTGGCTCTCGGATTTCCTTTCATTGAATTTATCGTAATACTGATATTATGCGCTGAGTTGATCAAAGGAGGCGTCGGAGTGCCCCACCTTTATACACACACGATTGATTTACACTGCCAATCCGAATCTCGCTCTATAAACAAAACTCCCATGTGTGTATCTAATAGTATTTATTTATGTTGAGTAAGCTGTCAGATACCTGCTATTACCCTTCAACAGCCCGGGTGAGTGTCAACCCACCGCATGACAATATACGTGTGAGGTACCATGTAATTTGCTCTTCCCTGTTGTACATGTTTGAGATGTGATCCATTTACCAAACATCATTATTCGTCTCATTCCCGCATAGAGCAAGGGCAAATCATGCTCGCCGATCAACATGGCCAATATATCGACTCCGTGTCATATAGGCGTGGTGATCGGCATGCTGTAGCTTACTAGCGCCCCTACCGGCTTTGTTCTCCGAAATGCTGCAAGATCCCAACTATCGTGAGCCTCTGGGACCTAATCAGCCAATACGTGCTAAAATCTGACAAGCGAACTACATCAAGCTTCCCACGCCAACAACAGGCACTAGACTTCTTACTGTCCCATCTCAAGTAATAGGAAGCGACTCAGATCTGGTCTGGAATGCGCCATTCTCGCCTTCAGAGCAGTTTGTGGGGGATATGGGTGGCTTTGAAAGCACGATTGCACGCAAACGATGCCACAAGACTCCATACGTTCTTTGTTCAGATGTATGGACTAGAAACACACGGCAGCGAGTGAGATGCATAAGAACTACATAAATATAACCGTGATTATCGTCTTGTACACAACGAACACATTACATTGCTACTTGCTACTTCACAAATTAACTCCACTACCCTTCGCCCATACCACCTCAACATGCGCCTTGCTACTGTAGCTGCATTCAGTATCGGCATTGCTGTTGCTACACCTATAGACCTCGGGGAGACACGATCCTTCCCACGTGAACAGCCTAGAGACATCGTAACACACCAAGGCCTCGAAGGCCGTGTCAAACGTCTGCCTAACGGAGTAAGCCCGGAGACAGCAGGCTCAGTCTCAGCCTCAGAAAAACTGGATTCAGACTCTGTCCAGACCAGCCCCATCAAACGCCACAACGGGTAGGTTATGCGCAAAAGCCTGCCGCTATTTACTATAACCAGCTTACTCAAACCAGCGTTCCTAATAACATCCTCGCAGGAGGAATCCAACCATCTACAGCGCTGCTCACCGCAGTCCCCGAGATCAAGAAGGAAGCTTTTCCTGGTCTCAACTTCACCGAGTTCATCAACTCGTTGTCGCTGCAAGGAGATGGTCCTTCCAGTATTTCCGCCGCTGAACTTGAAGAATTGTCCTCGGAAATAGGTGAGGCTGTGAAAAAGACTCTCCAAGAGCTGGAGAAAACGGGGCGTGTCTCGTACTATGTTGTTAATCCGTATTGTATTATCAAGTCGTGTAAGGACCCGCCGGGTCATCCTAGAGCACGAGACATCAGCGGTATGGACGCGAACCTCGTTCAGGTAGCTGGAAGTTCGGAGGGAGAAGGCAAAAGAAACTCTCTTCAAGACTGATCTTTGTTCAAGAGTTGAGCAGGAGAACAGAGCGCAATATCGTGGATTATTGATAGAATCGTATTGGACACTCGTTATCATTATGTTATTGATATTCAGCCACTAAATCTCTCTCGGAGTCTTTGCATACATCACGAGAATAGCGACTAAAGTCATAAGCCCCAGATCTCAGAAAATCGCACCGGGAGACCAATCTGACTCAGTCAAAGTTGAAAGCGTTCTTATACGCCTTTTTCTCCTTCTCCTTCCGCACTGCAACCCTCTTCTTCGCACCGTCCAACTCCTTCACAATCGCCGCATCGCCTGGTGCATACTTGAGTGCCTCTTTCAGATCTTCAACCGCACCCTCGTCGCTCTTCTTGCCAACCTTCGCCTGTCCTGACCTGAAGTACGCCTTCGCCTTGTCCTTATCGCTGATGCCCTCAATCTCCAACGCCTTCGACGCGCTGTCCAGTGCATCGGCGAACTGATTGGTCTTGTTCTGGAGAAGGGCGCAATTGAGGTATACGGAGATCTTAAGAGTCTGGAGCTTGGGGAAGAGGTCTGCGGGGTCAGTCTCGAGCGGTGCAGGGTACTCGTGTAGGTATCGCAATGCTTTTTGGTACTTCTTGATGCCGAGATCGAGGTTTTGCTGCTTGAAGGCCGCATTGCCCATATCTTTGAGCTCGGTTGCGATCTTGAGGATCTCGTCGCCTTTCCACTCATCATCGCCGCTGGGCTTTTGGTCTTCCGGAAAATCTTCGTATGGGTCACCAGTCGCGTCGGGCGTTTTTTCTGTGGCCTTCTCATAGTCCTCGCCTGTAAGTTCACCGCAGTCTGCCAAAAGTTAGCGCTTGCTACAGGCCTCCGAACACGATTGATCATACCTATTATGGTTGCATCCTGGTATGGCTTATCGCCGCTCTGTACCTTGAGGTTCTCGATCGTCCGTACGATGCTCTTGCCGTTGATAACTTCGCCAAACACAACGTGCTTCTTGTCCAAATGTGGTGTCGGAACTGTAGTTACGAAGAATTGCGAGCCATTGGTTTCTGATCTCGTCAGTAATGATTCTGCCACTCTGTGGCACTACCATGATACCACTCAGATAATGCGGTGCACTTATCCTGTGTCTCATGTCGAATTACGTACCGGGACCAGCATTCGCCATGCTCAGCAGAAACGGCTTCTCGTGTACTTTCTCAAAGTTCTCGTCCTCGAATTTCTCTCCATAAATGCTCTCACCACCCGTGCCGTTACCCATGGTGAAGTCACTGTTACTGTCAGCAATCCGTGTCCAAGCCGCAAAGTAGTTGCTATCCTACCCTCCTTGGATCATGAAGCCCTTGATCACGCGATGGAAGCCCGATCCCTTGTAGTGTAGCGGCTTGCCTGCATTGCCGACACCCTTCTCTCCGGTACATAATGCGCGGAAGTTCTCGGCGGTTTTGGGGACGATGTCGTTATACTACTACAGTGTTAGAGAAGGGTCGGCGCGGTGAGGGCGAGGACATACGAGTTCGAAGGCGACGCGGCCAGCTTTGACACCGCCGATTGCGATGTCGAAGAAGCAGCGGCTACGCTCTGGAGACTATCAGTAAACTTTATTCAGTCTTCTTGGTCTGGTATGAGCTTCGAGAGCTCGAACAACGTACTGGTATCGGCCATGGTCGCTCAATTGAAGCTTGTGTGAGGGCAGTAGGGTTTATAAGGACTGTCACGAGCTACAGAAGAAGGCAACAGTGGGATTGCTAGCTTTAACTAGGGTTCAATTGCGGGGTGAGGCTGAAAGAAATAGCCTCAGTCAGGCACCGTAAGCTGCCAGAAGTTTCCACGAAGCTACAGCTTCCCGCGCCAAGCCCGCCTTGCAGAGGCCGCGACCGCTCAATCATCGCGTTGAGAAGCGACGTTACAAAAGGCGTTTGCTTTGACCCGATTGGCAGAAGACGGGGGCTCTGTAGGAGTACTCGCAACGTAAGGCTAAAAGAGCGCAGCATGCGAGCGTAGCGATCGTGCAGATGGCGGTGTCGACCATGACGGTGAGGGGCATGCGGGGCACAATGTCGGTATCCGTGCGCTCATGGGTTTGAAGAATTGATGCGAAGATCAACCATCATGCATTGTCTAGTCGACTGTGAGAACTAACTTAGAGCAACAAGCAAGTCCTACTTTCTGTTTCCGCCCTTTGTTCTCGATCCGCGTGTGGACGATCTAGTGACTCCATCAACAACTTTCGTCTACCACCCTTCGTATATGTCTTGCGTCTACGATTCAGTATAGCCAATCTAGTCCCGCAGCACGTGGTTCACCATCGCGTTCTGACTGTAGTGCTCCGACAAGCCTCCTTGCAGTACTCTCCGCAGCACATTCAGTCTCAGCAGCTTCCACCACCGGTCAATTGTCACGTCCTCGGAGTCGAGCTTCATCTTTCCGCGGTTTCCATACACACGACCTGTTTCCTGGTCGATTGCGGTAGAATAGCCTGGTCCGCGCGTTGGCTTCTCGACGGTGTTTCTGATCTCCGCAAACGACGAGTGAAGCGATCTCTTGTCCCTCTTTGACACGCGGCGACTTGAGGTCTTAGCAAGCTCTTCCAGTGTTCGCCTTAGCTGATCTGGTCTTCTGTAGACATTGTAGCGCTTGACCATCTTTATTGCACTCGGGTTGTATTCTGGATCCTCGGAAGGATCCTCAGAATCATCCTTTTCCGATCCCGCCTCGTCCTCTTCCTGGGGCGTGTAGGACTTCTCGTACAAGAATGCAATGTTCTCTCCGGCAGCGATCTGCACCTTTGGATCAGCGCTGTCTAGCTGGTCGACAAATGCCTCCATAGCAGCCTCAGTCTCTTCTTGCAAGTCCTCAATCTCGGTCGCAAGTAGACCCCATTGCTGGAGAGCTGCTGTGACGACGCCGCCATCATCTTGTGCTTCCACAGATCCGCCATCAGACTCGATGATTTCGAGTAAGAGCGCCATGATGTCGAGTTTCTCATCTTCACCTGCACCACCGAAGAAGGCAGCAGTGCCAAGAGCGTGGATTGCACTGGTTTTGATCTCGATGGACTCGGAGGACTGGATAGAACGCTTCAGCTGGTTGGCGACATCGTCGTAGATATCATCCGACTCGAGAGTGACGATAGTAACGCAGAGAGCTACAGAATATTAGTGAACTCTTAAGATTAGCACACGGGTCGATTTACCTGTCAAAGCTACAAGAGCCTCGCGCTCACTATTGTCCTGCCTGATGCTCTTAATCAGGGAGGGGATGAGTTCGGCTAAGTGGCTCTCTACATCGCGCCGAGCATATCGACTCATGAGGATGTGCGCGTACACACTCAAGCTTTGTATGCGGCCATCGGTGCTGCTGCGCTTGGTATTGCTAATCTGTTCGATGCGCGTGTAGAGCTCGGCTCTCCAAGCCTCTTCGGACATCTCTAATTCCTCGTTGTTCAGTACACCATCGATGGAGTTGGTACTACACGTATGGCAGTCAGCGTACTGTTGTGAGAGACACGACACTGGTCGCGCAGTGCGTCAAGGAGCAAAGCGATCGAGACCTACCTCCACGCTGTGCTGTCGCTGAAGTACTCTTCCTCGTCCTCTTCGTCGGATGTCGGTTTACCACGCGTGCGGCTGGTGGCTCGTGATTGTGCGGGTGATGGTGCCGCTGAGCCGGCCTTTGAGGTTGCGCCTGAAGCTATGCGTGAAGCTGTCTTTCGCGAGACTGTCTTGTTGCTCTCCAGAGCTCTTCTGCGAAGGTCGCGCATGATGAAGAATCTATGCCTAGATCGCTAGCCTGTAGAGGCGGACTTTGGTGTTTTTTCAGGGTTGTTTCTTGGGTTGTGCTCCAAGATGTTCCTGTGGTAGGACTTTGCTTGTTATTCTCAGTTAGGCTGCAGTATTCGGAGATGCTGAAAATGCGGGGGACCGGAAGTAATAAGCGCGCTTTATTGCCACGGTAAGGAGTCTGTAAAATTCGATGTAGTGTGTATGTGAGGTTTGAAAGACATGAGTCAGAGCCTGAGCAGAGAAATAATAGGTGATAGGAAGCAAGATGAAATGTTAGACTGAGACGAGTGAAGCAACCACGGATCGCGTCTGGGAAATGTCTGGAGATCAAAACGCTTTTTTGCGCTAACACGTCATCGCCAGCAATCGACTGACCCTTTGTGCGAGCATGTGACCAAGCCACTGCGCGTTAGATTAGCCATGGTCAAAGTTAGATGAGCTTCATATCGCTCTCAAGCTGATGCCAGACCATGTAGATTCTGTGCTTGAACTTCGGCGTCGTGAGATGTATTGCGACAGCTAGTGCGCGCTCTTTCTCAGCGCCCACACACACTTTAGCTATCGATAAGACCGTATCGTGTAAGCTAAGAGGCACCAGCCCTGATTGGCCACATCGCCGTTCCTTCATTCCTCCTGCACAAGCAGGTCCGGACTTACTTCTGAGTTCTGCGTCCGCATCTCCTCCCTTCACAGTCACCATATCTCATGCCACTTCTAAGACCCTCTACTCGGTTCTCGCATGGTCCCAGCTCCAAATATACACACCTACAGGCCGGCTTCCACGTGCAACACCCGCGCCGCAGCAAGGCGGACTCGCCGCAATTGCAGCCTCGCCTCCGTCGGCTTTCGCAACCGCATCAAACGGCCGCCGGGTCCTGTAATCGCAGATGTCCGAGTATGCGAGCAAAACAACTGTCGTCATACGCATTGCAGTCCGTGATGACATGGTCTCGGATACTCAACACTGCGCTAGTCGCGGTGGGACCGGAAGAACATTCCGTCCTCTTGCGAAGAATGCCTTGCCCTAACCTGCAAACTTAGTCTGTCTCATGGAAAAGTCCATTCTATGTTTGGAGTTGAGTTCGTAAGTTGACGGAGGCTCAAGCGGGTGGCCCCACCCAAGCTGCTGGCTGCTGGGCCCATCAAGAGATCGTGATGCACAAAACTGTGCCTCCGCGTGGCAACAAGAGATCTCGGCACTCAACTACAGGTGTGAGGCACAGTCAAGTACCTATATGGCCGCAGACGGGAGATCGTCTCTATGTATGGCAACGAGCTGCATTCCTCATTCATGCTAGGCACCGTTATTGAGGCCCCAGGGTCGGCCGCACCAACACCATCACCAGTCTACCCTCATGCGTAAGGTCTTCCGAAGCGACCTTCATGGGCCAGTTCATGGTGTGCGTCATGCCACTTCTGGTAATTACGCGACCAAGTCTCGACCAAGTCTCCATAACCTCAGGTTCGGGCCGAGCCAACTGACTGGGGACCTGTGCCGCTTCCAAGGCCACTCCCTTAACCCAACACCGATATGTCTCTGTGCCAGACGGATGATAAAGTCTAGAAGAAACTCGCTTCGCATCTCCTCAACAGGACATAAAACCAAGCATCTTGCATATGCTGCGGCGTAATTAGGTACCATTACCAAGCATCACAACGGTTTTGCATCCGCTTCTAAATTTATCCCATTGCCCCGCGGCCACGGCTCGACAATCAATAATTATTCCAGCTCCCATATTGCTGGAATCCTGCAGCCTAGCAAGCCGAGATGCCCATCGCAAGTAATGCAAGTATGCGGCACAGCACACAACGAAGTCGTTGTTTGATGCGACTACGTGCATGCGTCCAATACCAGCTGTGCGGAGTGCTTCCCGCATAAACTGTAGAGCTGCACTATCCTAGTGGAGGATCCTATACGAACACACCAACACCCTCAGCGGTTATGGCTCCACTCTCTCCACATCGTTCACCGGTCATGTTACTTTCTATCCCGTCGAACACTCTTGCAGATGTCGAATGACTCAAGCATCGATACAATGATGGACTATTGAGCGGGATATCGCATCGACATGTGAATGTCGTATAGTCTAGAGACCCACTATCGTACGCTCTCACAGGCTCACAGCCACTTCGCCATGCCTATCCCCAAGAAACTAGTTCACAGATGCATGCGCATTTCCCGCGATTGCCCGCGACAGAGCAAGAAAAAACGGAAGACTAAATGAAAGACCAAAAAGTTTGCTAATGTACCTGCCGCTATGCTAAGCCCAAACCAATCCCCAAAATATGTGCAGCTTTGAAAGCGAAAGAGTCTAAAACGACAGAAAGGGAAATGAATGCGCGCAAAACGAATGGAAATAAAAAAAAACAAGATTGGCAAATCAAATGTCCGGCGGGTCATACAAATGTCCAGGGATCGTCATCAGCAGGCGCTTCGGTACTTACGCCCGACCCCTCGCCCTGCGTATCTCTCCGAGGGGTGTCTGCAAAGTCTCCGAGCGCAAACGGCTGCTCCTCAGGCTGCGAGAAGTGCATGCCCAGATGATCCAACACAACGGCAGACGGCTGCAGCGCCGATGATGTATCGATCTGTCTCATGCTCGTGCCCGTGTTCCTACTCCCACCGCTCGCACCTCTGCCTCCCCTCCGACTAGATTTGCGCACGCCCCCTCTTCTGCCAGACGCAAAATCAGCCCTCCTCTTTCTCGGCCGGCGCATACTCACTGGTTCTGGAAGCCCTCGGGCCAGCCAAAGGGGAAGGCGCTACGCTCCCCGGGGCGGCGCTTGGGAATGTCCATGTGGTGGAAGTTGCGCAGGTGTTCGACGAGGTGGTCGCGGCGGGTGAAGCCTTTGTCGCCCACGCGGTTGCAGTGGGCGACTGTGCAGGGGAATTCGGGGGTGCCCATGCCGTGGACTGTGGATTGGTGGCGTTGGAGGTCGGCGAGACGGGTGAAGTTTGCGGAGGAGGTGCAGCCGGATATTTCGCATGTCCATGTTCTTGAAGAATGTTAGTTGTGCGGTCAATACTGGGTGAAGGGATATGAGTGAAGCTTACTTTGTGCGGCTGTTGCTTCTGTCATTTGTTAGTTACAGTAGTAAAGATTGCGTTGAGCGGTCTTACCTTGTTGGGCCATGGGGACTACCCATATTTACGTCGTGGTTATCAGATTGCCCGTGCCATTGCGCACCCTCATAGTCTCCTGTAGCAACTGGTGCATGGTAGCCAGCAGTGGCACTGTGAACTGGCTGTGCGTAGTAGTCCGGGATAATCTGGTATGGTTGTGGAGGATAGCATTGATATTGTGCGTAGTACTGGTTGACTTGTGTTTGAGTGTACTGCGGGACTGTTGTTTGATACGTAGAAGTGGCGTAATTGTAGTTGCCCTGACCGCCACCTGACGAGTACTGACCATTGTAAGTGATTTGAAATACAACTCGAGTCGTAACACCAACTTACCCCGTAACCAGACATGACGGGCGAAACCGGTTCTTGCTTTGGGCGTAATGACTTCTTGTGCCGGGTAGTGCCTGAGCCAGAGAGCGGGCGATATGCGGACACTAAAGACGGGACGTTGCGTAACTTGCTGTTCCTTGCAGGTTTCCTCGCAGTATATGTAGGTGTTTGAACTGGTTCAAGTTCTTGAAGGGAACTAAAATAGTAAGTGACGGACGCCTTATTGGTATGATAGTTGATCAAGGCATTGCCTCGCTCCTTATATGAAGACCTGGTTCTTCATCGTATGCTCCGGCGTCACTGCCACCCCAAGTTCTAAACAAGTCAACTGAACTTACAGATATCTTTCCGTGGAGGAGGTGTCACTACGCCCGAATGGGCCAGACCCATCTTGAGGTGCCAGCATCATAGTCAAAGACGGGCGGATACGGTTGTCTGACGCAGCTTTCGAAAGGCCCGACGGATGAGATTCTAATCGTAGGATTGGAGTGATCGTGTAACCGTGCCACGGTTGGAGTTGAGTTTAGAATACTCCAAGCTGAGTAGATCGATAGAGCGAGGCTATGTATGTTCCCGAGTAGTTGGTATCCACACAGTCATCGGTATAGGGCTGACATCCGGTCTTGTATGAACGTGGGAGTCAGGATCTTTTGTGGCACGGTAAAGGCCACCGTCCAACCTGACCAGGATAAGATGGCGGACAGAGCGGTGACAATGAGAAACCGGTCCGGGAAGGATCCGCAGCGCGACGTGGATAGATCTGGAAGACCATACTTCGAACCTTTGTCCGTCTTATGCACCGCACGTTCGTTTAGTCGTATGCACGCTATGATGTACTTTCCTTGGTCTCGGGCGCTCCCCAAGGCAGAAAGCTGCAGTACAACGCGTCGTAGAAGGTATAGTGATCGCTTCGACTTACCGTGGACCAACCAGACTAGGTAGCTGCCAGCTGACTACCAGGGCCATGGCAGGCATGCTACAGATCACCTGCAGGTCAAGCGTGTCGGATCCACAAAACGTACGCCAACCCCAAAAGGATACCTGCGCGCTCGTACCCGCTGATATGGTAAATGCCATCTCGATTAAGCGGCATCGGGGCAGATTGAGTATGCGTGGATCGCCAAACACAGCGGTGAACGCAGCACGCCTGCTTGTGAAGATGTTTTTCATAGGTTGTGCTATGTGCATATGGGCTGCACACGGGATGCATCTGTTCCATTTTTTGACACTGTGTTATCGTCATCAAACGCCTGCTTGCGCATGTGCACGCTGTAGCTCTGTCTGCCTGCCGGACAATTAGCCTGCGCGATGATCACAACGAGTGCGAGTCCGGACCTTGTCTTTGATTGAACCTGTAACCGCTGGGGTTCGAGGTTATCCCCGACCAAGTTACTGTCGGGCGTAAATGAAGCTTGAACGTTGCGGAAAGGAATCTCGCTAAGGCGGCCATTCGCAAGCGGCTCAGTGCGCCTCAGCCTTGGCTGCCTGTAGAGATGGGGGCCATGTTGGGCTAGCCCGCGGCCCGGCCAATGATGCGAAAAGCGCTGCTTGAGCCACATTATGTCAGAATACGCCCGGCGCTCTTTTTGTTGCAATTTCTATAACGAACCAACCGAAAGAGCGGAGTAGGGCCTCCATCATGACGAGCCTCATATGTGAACCTGACTGTCTCACCGTATATTACTCTACACATGCGCATCTGAATTAGCGTCATCCGCAGTGTAGCATGGCATGTGCGAGAAGCGATAATCGTGCTGTAGAGCGCCTCGGACCCGACGGAGATCTGCCCACAAAAGGGGACCATTAGAGGACTACCTAATACTCAATACAGAATGTAACTATTGCGACCAAGACACGGCCTCAGGTCGAGAGCCGTTGGGTAGCTCATAACTCATCCTCCAGGAATTTGTACGCGAATCGGAAGTCAGCTTTCCTGCGGTTCATCCTGACAAGGGTTAGCGAAGGATCGAATGACGTGCAGATCAAAGCATATGGTGGCACGACCTGAACGAGGGGTCGACCGAGTGGACGGTGCTGAATGGGGTCTGGGTGCTTACCATGTGCTCTCGTAGTCGAAGAACCTGTAGGTCCCCTGCTCATAATCCTCGGTGATTGCCTTTGGCTCTTCATGCCGTTGGAACCATGTTTGGTACTGCTTGTGGAATCTCCAGCTCTGAGACTTCAGCGCTTTGGCCGCAAGATATTGCTGAAAGGAGCCTTGTTGGTAGTAGAAGGCATAGAACAGCGCGTCCGTTTCTATCCGTTGGTACAGTCGTGGGTCATCGAATATGGGCAGTGGCTCCTGCGGGTAGTGCGCGGGCGTGAACGGGTAGGGATTTTGTGGCTGATAGTGGCGTGGGGCTTCTGTATCCGCCGAGTCGGGTGCGGTGGCCATGGAAGAGGCTAGCATGCGCTCGTCAGGCGGCTTCGAAACGGAAGCGTTGATTTCGTTCTTCGTTGCCTCAAAAGAATCGAGTAGATCTTGCAAGCTGGAGGGCAGGTGGTACACCGACTCCTCTTCCTCGTCCTCTGCATGTGAATCACCGTTCGTCAACGGTGGTGTGGCAGCTTGTGAACCCTCCTCCTCTAAGCGCTCGGGGGCCGGCGTCCTCCTGCTTGCCTTAACAGCATCTTCAGCTGATGCCGCACGTGATAACGCTTCCTTTTCGACAGCTGCAGTGACAGGATGGCTTGGTGTTGCAGCGGGAGATCTGGCCTGTGCTGGCTGTACTTGTTCACTTGACGTTTGTGCCAACTTCGGATGTGTGGTCGCTGGCGATGTGGATGCGCTTGCCCGTGCGCCGGCTGGAGCTAGGCCTGACGGTGCTGCGGATCCTCCCGGTGGTGGTGGCAGAGGAGCAATGCCCACTCCATTCTTGTCACTTGCGGCTGCCGCCGCGGCCGCCGAGGCATACTTCAATGGTTCTCCAGGTGTCCGTGTCGGTAGTGGGGCAGGTTTCATCGACGTGTTTGCTGAGCTCGATGTACCAGGTAATGGCGTATGCAATGTCGCCAACGCCGGTAATGGAGACTTGAGCTGCGTCGACGGTCTTCGCGCGCCTGACTGCGTCGGTTCTGCGACCTTGGGTTTCGGGCGCTGACGGCTTGCCTTCGAGCTCGGGCGTTTCGTCTTGTATCGACTGAGTGTCTTGCGATGACACGCGATCCATCTCTCCACCCATGCCAAAAATGACCTCCTCTTCTTGCAGATTGAGTTCGTCGTATATTGTGTCATCGTCCATGAAGTCTGGACTTTGGTTTTCCTCGACGTAGTACTTGATGCTCTCCTCGATCTCTTTGACCTGCTCGGTGTCGATACTGCTATTCTCCAGCGCTCGTTGTAGCAACTCCAATTTGGTTTGGTGCCATCTATGTCGCTCCACTGTTTCTTCCATTTCCGCTATTCGCTCGGCCTTGGATGCGTCCGCCTTCTTGCTCTTTTTCCCCACAACTTGCATGGTTTCCGCCTCAGCCTCGAGTGTCTCTATCTGCCGCTCCAGCTCTTCATTCATGTGCTGCAGGAACTCGACCACCTCCATTCTCTCCTTGTCTTTCGGGTCGATCTTGGACGCCAATTGCAGCCCCTCTTTAGAGTATGCCTTTGTCTTCATCTCCTTCTCGACGGCCTTGAAGCGCTCCATTTGCTGCACGTGGTCAGTAGGCTAGTAGTGAGCGCACAGCGGTTCAGCGTACTGTCTCAATGAGCTTCCTGTGGTCCAATAGCGGCTTCTTGTCCTTGATCTCGCTCATGGCGGCCCATGTCTTGATCTGGTCTCGCGACCGTTGCAGCTTCTTGATCTCCTTCTTCAGCTGGTCTTCCAGCTTTTCTTTCTGTGAAGGGTTCCCCGTCTGCATAATCTTCTCGTATATGCTCTCGAAGGTCGCCACACCCTCGGCGACCTTCTTGAAGCATTTATCGATCTCCTGTTGGAGCTTGCGGGCGGCCATGGCTGGTGTAGCCTCGTCGCGAGGGCTAACAATTCGGTAGAGCGGGGTCCTCGAGACGCGCGGGGGCGGTGATGTGGCCTGAAGGCTGGCAGGCACGCGATCGTGTACGTCGGTGAGATGGGCGGGGGGAGGGTTGTTTGCTGCGGTTCGGTGGACGCGAGAGGTTCAGACGACCATGGTAGCTGTGAGCCACTTCGGCTAGAGCGCCAAGGCGGAGATCCTCTAGTCCCGGGACGCGCTTCAGCCTTTCTTCGACGCGTTCCCAGTGAAACCAGCCTTGTGTCAGCAGAGTGGACGGCCATTAATTTTCCATTACTATCGATCGTGCATTTCCTTTACTCTTATTTGTCCATCCTGCAATTTTGCGATATATTCCTCTCGCAATTCCCACGTGATTGGACACTGCTGCAGCTACCCCACCAGCATGAGGAGTGAGCTCATCTGCCAACCCAGTCGTTCACGTCTAGACCTAATCGGGCACAGCTATAATACAAAGGGTCAAGTCGGCCTCGGTAACAGTGGACGGGCAGCTGGTCTCGTCCATTAGCAAAGGCCTGCTTGTTCTAGCAGCTGTCTCCAAAGACGATACCGAGAAGGACATCGATTCCATGGCCAGCAAGATCCTCAAAACGAAGCTGTGGGACGACGATTCCAAGGATCCCCCGGGCCGCGTTCGTCTTGGGCTCTCTATGCTTGAAACCTTTTGTAACCCGTGAGCAGTGGAAATGTAGCGTCCAGGACATAGGTGGTGAAGTACTTTGCGGTGTGTACTCCATTGCTGGTGTCGGCACCTTCCAAGCAAATGCCATGCACCGTGTCTGCGACACTGCTGATCAAGGCCAGTCTCACAATTCACACTGTTGGCATCGGTAAAGAAAGGCAACAAACCAGACTTTCATCAATCTGCCAGCGGCGACAAAGCAAGGAGCCTTTACCAGACATTTTACAACAAAGTTGGTGAGCTGTACGAACCCAGCAAAGTTAAAGACGGTGTCTTTGCAGCAATGGTGCGCACTGCCAAACATGAATTGCATATGCGACATCTTGGCTGACTTCATACGCCCCATTTAGATGGACGTTGCGCTTGTCAATGATGGCCCGGTAAGCATTAGATCCGCTCAGCAGCCCGCGTTGTTTTGGTTTGGACGACTTTTCCTCATGATCGTTCAGGTTACCATACAGATTGACACCAATCCTCCAAAGGTCGAGATTCAATGAACTCAACCGCTAACACTGAATATGTTTGCGACCTCACCTAAACACCATTTTCTATCGAAACGCTCCCAATGGGGAAGACTCGGCCCTTTTAACAGGAAAAGCAATTCCACCTTTTGCATCTGTTGAGGCGCTATGTTGCATTGCTGTCAATAGATTGGATCCTGTCTTAGATGTGCCTTTCGAGAATGCCTTGCGATGAGCCGTATGCGCACAGCGACCTACGATATGGGAGGCCCCTTGCTGTTCTTCGGCGACCCAAGTTTCGGGCTAAATCAACCCCACCTCATAACAGCATCTATCACTTCGCTTAGGTTATTACCCGGGGACAGGTTGCAGCCACAACTCATGAATCCTCCGTCACACCGCTCGTGGATCTCATTGCTCGATAAGCGACATTTCTTTGCCGGGGCTAGCTCTACCAGCTTACACCAGTGGTCGTCTGGAGCCGACCCAACGGACTACGGATTTGAATACGTGTATTATCAAGTCCGCTCCGCACGAGTTGCTGCACGTAAGCACAAGCTGCGCACCAGGTGATGTACCTCGAGCAAGACGTTGCTGACATGACTAGGTCAGCAGCCCACGATCGTGCAGCAAATTGTCAACGAACTAATCATGCATGATCGTGCAAAACATCTGTAGTGAAGTGTGTCATAACTATGCAGGCGACTCACGAAAACAATAGACAAGCAGTGGTAAAAGATTTTGCGGAAGATGCTTACGATTTGCGGGTTATGTCAACACATAAAACAATCTGTCGTCGTCACTAAACTAAGTAACAGGCGACAATTTTAGGAAAGCGACCTGTGGCGGGTAGACTAACAAGATCTTTACCGTTTGCGGCTGTACCAAACTACGTTTCGCAGCCATTGCAGCTCCTTCAACCCACTGTCTTGGACCTTTGGGACGAAATCGCCTAGCCAACCCACCTCATATTGCTCGAGAATCTTCGCCACCCGGGGCACAAGAGGATCACACAGAGAGATTAAGCCTTGCACGTGCCAGGGCTGTTCCGGAAGCTCGATACACATTAATGCTGCTGGTCCCGATGGGAACAAGCAGTCGGCCATGATCTCATAAGCCGGTGTGAATACCGGGATACCAATGCAGATCACCAGAGTATTTGGCATCATGCTGAGATACTTATAGGGGCTGGAGGAGATGTGGATTAGATGGGGCAGGTATGCAAGCAGATGACAAGCCGCTATATCGTAGTCTGGGCCGAATACCACTATCGGGATAGCTGCCGTGGATTCCTTGTGCTCTGCAACAGCACCTGCAATAGCCCAAGCCAGGAGAAATTGTCCGCAAGCGTTCTCCTTCAGTGACGTATCCCAGTAAAGTTTACCAAGCGCCAAGCAGACAACATTATCAATCCGAACTGGCGACGCAACTATGAGCTTCTTAATTTCCTCCATGGCCCGGCTCACCTCTAAACGCTGCTGCATCGCAGCCATCTCCAATAAATGGGGGGCGAAATGTGCCCATCCTGCGATAGCGTTGCGCAGCGGGTGCGTGTCGATATCATCGGGCTTGAGGACGTTCTTGACCAAGAAGTCTTTCCCAATGTAGGCGGGCGCCATTTTGTACAGAGAGGCATCGCCCATTCTAGTGACCAGCTCATACGAGCGCGTGAGGCTAAGCACAATGCCCGGCCCATGATGGTTTGACGCCTACTCACCGTCGCCTAAGACATACGGGATGTAGATGGAATCTGCATCGGGGTCCAGGGCTTTAGCCTCGGCGAGGTCTGCTGCGGCTTGCTCTAGGACCTCACCGGTGAAGAGGAACTTGTTGCCAATGGCTGTTTCGAAGGCGCCTATATCCACCAAAAGATGCGAATGATCCGAGATGAGGCGGGTGCGGTTGGCTCTAACTTTGAGATATTGCTCGCGACGTTCACCTTTTGTGACCATAGATTGTGCAGAGATCTGTACGTCCTGAGTTGTATCCATGGTAGTTTGAGTGTTCTGAGTTGTGGTCATATTGATTGAGGTATTTCTTGGATAAAGAAGAAATATCGTAGGATGGGATTGATCATCTATCTGAATAGAATGAGCGGCTAGCATGATTGAAACACGCAGACAGTCACTATCAGTTCAGATACATGCACATTGTGTAAAGAAGATGTTCTGTACATACACAAGTGCGATCCCTCCTACGAAGCTATGGTGGACGCATGCTTCCGTGGCGAGCCAGTGGGTCTTGCGGCCTTGTATCGTTTAAATATCTGGATATATATACGTCTGGGGTCGCAGAATGAAGCACGAAGGTCACCCGTACGGTTAACAGACATAACTACGGCGTGCAAGAAGGATTGCACATTCTCTTTCTTGAATTAAAGTAACCATATATAATATTGGCGCAATCTGAGTAGGACTAAGCGGTTGCTCAGTAACACGTACTTCTTCCAAAATTGTGCAATTTACTGTCGGCGACAAAGTACTCTGTTGCCGACATGAGCTCCTAGCCCGATAATCTGTCTCTTCCTTCCTCGACTTGCTCTCCTACTCGAGACATGTACCAACAATTACGACAACTTGAACCCATTGTAGCCATCAGCCGCCGAATTGTTGATCATCTTATAATACTCCGGTACGCCACCCAACCAAATCAGCGGCTCCCTGGGTTTGTTCGGGATATTTGTACCCATGTACCACTTCAGAATGTCAGTAACGTAGTCCAAATCGTCCCGTCTACACCACTTGGACTCACCGAATTTGTGCTCGGAAGTAGCGAAGCATTCGCAAGCTTCCAGATCACCTTCTTGTACTCGTCTTCGCTGTCCTTCTCCACCTCGATCTTCTTGAGTCCTTTGTCATCCAAGTGCTTCATCGCCTGCAAGATCCAATTGCCCTGTAGCTCCGCACATGTCGGGCCGTTGCACAGAGCTGTCGGGGCTTGCGGCCCATAAGTAAAAAACATGTTCGGAAAGTTCGAGACGGCAAGACCAAGATAGGTCTTCGCTCCGTCTTTCCAGTGGTCGCTCAAACTCTCGCCAGATGTGCCCTTGATGTCGATCTGCGTGAGTCCGCCGGTGATCGCGTCGTACCCTGTCGCACTGACGATGAAGTCGAACTCGTACTCCAGGCCCGCGGTCTTGATGCCCTTCTCAGTGATCTCCTGGATGGGCGTACCTTTATTGCTAATATCAACGAGCGTAACATTGGGCTGGTTGTAGATCTCGAAGTACTTGTTCTCCAGCGAAATGCGCTTGCAGCCAAAGGCATGCGGCTGTTCCATTGGCGCAAGGATATCAGCGATCTTGGGATGGTTGATCTTCGCTCGCGTCTTGTCGCGCCAGAATTTGTATGCTTCGTGATTCGCATCCTTGCGAAAAAGCATGTCGTGGTAAGTCGCGAGCCAGAAATGGAAGTCGCCTTTGCTCCAGAGTTCTTCGTATGTCGACTGGCGTTGCTCGGGAGTATCATCGAAGGTGGCACGGGGCAGGAAGTTGAAGTTGAAGCCAGAGAAGCTGTCGGTACGCTTGGCATATAGATCGGGGTATTTGGGCTTGGGGATAGCTTGCTTGGGTGCGTTGAATTCGGCCTGTCCCATGGGCAAGGACATGTTTGGGGTGCGTTGAAAGACTGTCAGGTGGCTGGCTACTTTGCTGAGTTCTTGCGCCAATTGGATGCCAGTAGAGCCTGTCCCGATGATCGCGATCCTTTTACCAGCAAGCTCGAGCTCTTCATGCGGCCAGTATGAAGGGTGGAGAAACGTTCCTACATGAAGTTAGCGTTGTATCCGAACCCGGGCTGAGGCGACATACCTTCGAATGAATCTACGCCTTTCCAATCCGGGATGTACCTCTTCGCTGCGAAGCCAGTGTTCAGTAACAGGTACTTCGCCTTGTAAATCTCACCAGCCTCGGTATTCACCGTCCATCGGCCTTGTCCGTCATTCCAAGTCGCTGATGAGACGAAGGTGTTGAACTGCGTATCTTTTCTCAAATCCCACTTCTTGGCCACATACGCAAAATAAGCACGCAGTTCTTCACTGCCAGGAAAGCGCTGCTTCCAAGTCCAATCCTCCCATAAGGCTGGATCAGAGAATTCATAGTGCGGTATTTCGCTGTCGACACGCGCTCCGGGGTACCTGTTCCAATACCAAACACCTCCGTAGTCTGAACCATGTTCGACGAGCTTCACCCTGTATCCTGCATCTCGGAGGACCTTCAGCTGGTAGACGCCTCCGAAACCAGCACCTACGATAAGAGCATCGAGATCTTCGGTGTGTGTGCCGTTCGAGTTATCGTTTGGGTAATGGGCCTTCAACTCGTCTATCGAACCCATGATGGTAAAGTGATGTAGTGTTTCAAGTGGGGAGTAAGGAAAATTCAGAAGGATTGGATAATCTGGCTGGTGGGAGTGACGATTCTACTGAAGACTGGTGGACAAGAGAGGACAAACCCAAGTGGGTGAGTGACAGAACTGTCGTTTGACTTTTAGTTGTCTTCGACGCGCTGTGCTCCACAGACAACGCAGGCTAAGGATCGAAGTAGGTCGACCGCCGTTTATTAGCCTACTGCATACTAAAGTGGGGAGGCGTTTGCACATCGAACAATGTGCCATCGGCTTGTGATTGGCCAGATTCTTGCAGGATTTCTGCGGCGTGGCTCGTCTGCATCCCGCCATGTACCCAGGTGTTCGGGACGCTTGTTTGACACATGTGAAGGACAAAAGCGCAGAATGCTCGCGATCAAAGGTTATTGATTAGGCTGTCGAGTACTGTACCATAGGTACAGTTGTTGCGATAAATTGTTACTTTGCAATTGTATTGGCTCAGGTATATTTGATGCCTCGAATGCCAACAACCACACGGCTACCCCGCTTCACAGTTACTGTACCACCATTACATCTGCACGACACCCGATGATATGGTAAACCATATCTTGGCTGGTGGATGCACTTTACGGACATCGCGCTAGAGCCTGATGTAGAACTGTTCCGAGCCCATGCGCGGCACAACGGCTTCGAGATACTTCATTCTGGTATCCCTTTGGTTGTTAATCCCGAGCCCGTGGTTGACAAATTTATGTGCATTTGTAAAGTCAGGGTTGTAACATGATCCGTGGCATCGTCCGATGACTGGAAGCTGGATTGCATGATCGCCACGATAGTGAGTTACTTTTCCACTCTTACTATCGTGACTAGTCAGGTATCCAAAGAATAGGACAACCATCCGATAGAAGATGAGAGTCGAAATCGGCGGCTGACTATCCGCAATCTCGATCGGTCTGCCGTGCGTACAGCCCCGTACTTTTCTGCAAGCATGTGGCGTGGTCCTTCTTCTCGTTCCTCATTCGTAGTCATCTCCGCGCAGGTCTGCCCCTTGGTACGAACAATCTCAAAAATGACGGGATAGAGACGGCTGCGATTTAACAAAGTTTTTACGATACGTTCATTCGACGGGATCCTGGTAGTTGCAACTGCAGCTAGCTCTATTGAAGTAGGATCATTGCAAAACCATCGTTCGAAGTCAATGCGAATGCCTACGCGGCGCGGTCATGGAACATGGCTTTCAAGAGTCTAATTACATGTAGTCTCCTGGATAATTCAGGTTAACAATATTCAAAGTTTTATCCATGACAATTTACTTCCTTCGTTGAAACGCAGACCACAACTCTCTTCAATCATGGCTGTCAGTGCGTTTGAAGCAGCGCTCATCGAAACATGGACACTCTTCGCCGTAGGAAGCATCGTTATTATGATGAGAATTTTCTGTCGCACGAAAATGGTTGGATTCGCGGGATACTGCGGTGACGACTACCTTATTTTCTTCGCCTGGGTAAGCTGTTCTGGATAGCTACAGCGGGCAAACTAACACTCTTTAGGCCTGTTACACTGCAATGACAGTTGCGGCACATATTGTCGGCGGAACTGGTGACACGTCTCACCTGACGCTCGAGCAGCGATTATCCTTCTCCCCAGAGGAAGCCGCCATGCGTCAGAAAGGGACCAAATGGTTTATGGTGGGATGGTACACCTACATTGGGCTAATCTGGACACTCAAGTTCAACTTTTTGTTCCTCTCTCGGCGCATCGTTAGCGTCAGTCACATCAGGATTGTCATCATTCCGACGATGGCGTTTGTGGGGGCCACGGGCGTGGCTATTTGGATTCTCTTTGCAACAGCATGTCGACCCTTTCATAAGCTTTGGCAAATCCTCCCAGATCCGGGAAGTGCGTATACCTCATCTCGCCTTGCTGCTTCCGCTGAAAATACTTCGTAGGACTCTGCATGCCGCAAAGCCCCGTCTTCCTTATCACTGTTCTCGTGCTCAACCTCGTCACCGACATGTGTATTATCATCATCCCGATACCTATTATATTGCCTCTGAGAATCACCTGGGCCCGCAAGATTGGAATCATATTCATGTTCAGTGCTGGAATATTCGTCATGATCGCAGCAGTCTTGCGGGTTTACTTCGTCTTGTCACTCCAGCAAGGACAAACAGCCGCAATCTGGTCCTGTCGGGAAGACTTCGTCGCGATCGTCATTGGGCAGGCTACCATGGTTCGTCCCTTATTTACACATCGGTTCTGGACCCGCGTCTCTACAAACTCTTCGACATACGAGCTTTCCGGTGGAAGTTTTACGAAAACCCCACGGCTGGGTTTTCGCACGGTAAAAGATCCGTACCACGTCAGCGTCCTGCGCACTCAAGGAAATGAAAGCGAGGAGCACATCATATCAGGTGGCTCACAGAAAGGTGTTACCGCTCCATGCAATATAAGGCAAGAGGACGGGATGTATGGGATGCCGATGAACTGAATATACGTTCTTGATAGATTTGAACATGTAGCTCAGCAATTTTCAGGTGTATCTTAATTTAGGGTATACAACTTCCGTACCTCTTCGGTACCTCATAACATGCTGACCAAGTATTGACCCTATCTAGGCTCGTATATAGCATGTTGCCTATTGTTTGACAGTACTTGGAGTGTGAGCAGAGCGCGCTCCAAACCCCCAGAGAGAATTGCAGAAGCAGCCGCTGAGGCGAAGGTGAGAGCGCATTCTCCGCTCATGTCTCTGTTTTCACCATCTCCGCAATTTTTGCTCTTCTCTGAGCGTCACTTACATTCACCACGTTCGCTTAAAGCCCTATATACTTTCTATCGCCACCATCAAAAGCACAATTATTAAACTCGCAATCGTTGTTTAGGTATTCATAGCAACTAAGATCCTAGTTCTATCATTACTAAGGCTCAGTAGTTTGAGCGTTTCTGATAATTAAGCTATTAAAAGGCGGGTTCATTCAATTCCCGTAGTAGATGACGTGTGTTTGATTCCTGGGGAGGGCAAGCATTAGTATGGGGCCCGTTCCAGTTATAGGATATACAGACGAATCCCCCGTCTAGTAGTGATATTCTTCATTTTTGCCTTTCTTGTGCTGTGGTCTCTGTAGCCTGTTTATACATCTTGATAGTTTTTGATCGGCCCTTGCCGGAGCAAGGGAACTTAATGCGCAGTTCGGGCAGGCGCGTCTGCGCGAATCCTCGTTCGGCTTCAGATTGGACTGGCTTTGATACCTAGTGGTAGATGAACTAGAGGGCGAAGTCGTCAGCTTGAGCACAGATTAGACCCCAGATATCAGGTGTTACCTCAAGGTGAACGTTTGAATTGTCCTAGCCTTGTAATACTCTGAAGAACAAGGCAGGGCGCATTTTCATTCAAACTTTCTCCTGTTGTTGAAGAAGCAGTGGACGCTCGATATATATCCAGCATGGAGATAAGCTTTAGTTGTTTGGGCCGGTTATAAATCTCGGCGCAAGAGTGAGCTCCATGGCAGGTCGCAAATGCGTCATTGAAACCAACAAGCTTACAATCAAGACTATAGAGACGCATTGGCCATTGTATGACTTGATCCGGCGGGAAAGTGGAAGATTGAGATCTGAATGGATAAGTGGAGTGCGAGACTGGATGCTGTGATAACAGTTAAGATCTATATGCTTCATCAGTGACGATCAGTGTCTGAGCAAGATGCCAGATGTGTACATTCATGATATCGTAGAGTAATATCTGAAACAATTCATTGCTGATACTGCGCAGATGCGTCATGTGTGAGGTGTGGAAGGCTTCGATTCTGAAGTAGTTCGTTAGTTCACCCCGTCATAACTCGAGCCGGGCGGACATCGCCTCAAACACGCAAGTTGGCGTATCCATTTTTCACCTACCACAACAATGTCACGTGTATTGAATCGCGTGATGGGCCATCTAGAACCCTTGCTCTTTTCATTTGCAAGTTGCCGCCTCGCTCCCTCTGCTCTATCCTCCCGATGGCCTCCTCCCATGTCTACAGCGGCCAATGAAGACATGGTCGGCACGACTTCGAGCGCCTTACACATGGATCTGTCACGTTCTGATGTTTCGCGCTGCGACGTTTCCCGCTTTCTCGACCTTCCCACAGGTGAGCACATCGCATTTTTGCCGCTGAGCTGGGCTTCCGCGAATCCAGTGTACAGAGCTCCGTAATCATGTCTACAGTTATGCCGGCAATCGCAACCGAGCGTTTGGAATTCGGATCAACTCAACACAAGGTGCAACACCACCAATGGAACCGGACTAGCAATCACAAGATTAAGTTCCACTCCCCAGTCTCATGACGCACACCCATCCCAACATCCACGGCCTGTGTGGAAAACCCATCGCTCTCTATCCACTCCCTCTGACATTCTTTCAAAACCACCAACAACATCCAAGTCTCATCATACCACCTGTTCAGAACTATAGCACACATCCCACTGATGCTGACATACTACTCCCCCCGACTCATCTTCGCCGTGAAAAGTAATGTAGCCGCATACCCGCATTTAAAATCTCTCTCCACGAGCCGTACATCCCCTGAAAACCTACCTAGAAATATCATCCAGGCGTAGGATATTGCCGCATGAACCGTCCATTCGCGCGCCGCATATGCTGGGGTATATCCAAGCTGCCATATCCCGAGTAGCTTTGGGATGATTCAGCACGACCTGGCAACCACAAAACTATATCCATGTCAACCGGTAAGTAAAATTTGTAATGGGAAAAAGGGACGATGCTGAATGTATATTGGCTACACCAGCTATCTCGCGCTATCGCGAACACACACACACACACACAAAGTTCAACATGTACAGTACAGCTCGTACTTGAATCCCTCCTTCTTGCCAAACATGCCCACAAAAAAAAGCCCCAATATCTACCTACATAACTGGAAAGCACTGAATCGCACATGTCTTACTGCGGCACTTCATTGTTCCACCGCCTCGGTGCGGGAGGCAGTCCAGCAACCGGCGCCCCTCGCGACGATCCAGGCCTCGAGTTGGGCCCGTCTGATGGCGCCGGCGCCGGTCGGATGGGCAGATTCATGACGTTTTGGCCGCCTATGCTTGTGCTGCTGGAGGTTCGGGCGGGATATTGGGGGCGTGGGGGTGCGGGTGCGGAGATGGAGCCGTTGGGTGTGTGTGATCTGACGTCGGCGGAACCTCTCCTTTCAATTGACGGCTTCTCTTTGAGCTGTTCTTTGATGCTGGCTGCTGAGGGTGCGGGGGCGAGGTATGATTTGCGCTTGTTGTGCTCCATCATGCTGACGGCCCATGCTTCGAGGTCGACGGGTGTGCGTTTGGCGGCTTGTAAAAAGGCATCGTGGTCCTGGTTCAGTCAGCACGAGCGATATTCCAGAGATTGAGGTGACTTACATAAAGCTCCCTGGGCGTAGGTCGCTCCGCAGGGTCTTTCATCAAACACTTGGCGATCATGTCTTCCAGGATTGAAGGGAATGCATCGCTCTTGGGCAGCTTTGGTGATGGCTCCAAAACAATCTGCTGCAAAAGATCGAGGATACCCTGAGGTCCACCAGCTTCGTCGTCGTCGCCGCTGCCGGAAAAGGGGAATTTGCCGATAGCTAGCTCCATGAGCGAAAGTCCCACACTCCAGACATCCGACTTCACCGTGTACGGCGACCCTTGTATCCGCTCTGGCGCCATGTATGTACCCGTTCCAACAAAAGTTTCGGCGATGGAACCTTCCAGTTCACTTGACACTCCGAAGTCACATAGCTTGATCGAACCCTTTGAGTTTACCAGGATGTTGGACGGTTTTAAATCTCGATGCATGATGCGATGCGCGCTGTATAGGTAGGCCAGGCCACCAAGTACGGCTTCGGCAATTTTCCCGAGGACATCGACGCGGACAGGGCCAAAAGTCCGGGATACCCAGTCGAGAGATCTGGTGTTGCTGGTCAGTTGCTGCGTCTCTGCGCCATAGACCTGGTGTGACATACCCCACATCCATGTACTCCATGCACATAATGACATCCCCGCTGCTGTTTTGGAAAGCGCCGTAAAAGTCGACAATGTACTCCGAGTTGCAGTCGTGCATGATGCGCAGCTCCCGGACTATCCGCTTTCGCACCTCGTTCTTTGCCTCGACGTGTATGACCTAGATGTGTCAGCTCCTGTCCAGGTCTGGCCTGATCCGATATGCCACGCACCTTCCTCGCCATGACAACCTTGGTTGCCGTATGTTGGACTTTGCTGACTGTTCCTCCATTGCCTGAGCCCAGTTCCCGCAGCACTATCAGGTCCTCCGCCTTCAGGTCCAGCTGAAACTCCACACCAATCTCCAGCGTGTCCTGCTTGTCGTCGCTGGCTATGCCACCGGGAACCTGCGCATCGCCGGCCGAGGGTGCAGGCTTCGGCGGGGGTGCGCTAAGAGCAAGACCCTTGAGGTTCTTCCTCTTCATCGTCTTCGGCTTCATGAGGTCGCCCATGGTTGCGGGAGTGTGCGCCGGGCGCTATCAAGCGTGGTATGTAGGGTGACGAAACGGCAATCGAAGCGGTACAGAACAAAGGCAAAGCTGCCCTGCAGTAGGTAAAGGTGAGATCGCAAGGCAGCACTGCCTGCTGTTTCGAATTTGCCGCCGAAGATGGGTCAACGATGGTACGCCAATCACGGCAAGACTCCTAATAGAGGACGGCGTTTATTGGATTGCCAGATCCGGGAGAGCGCAGTGGCCAATCTTCACAATCAAGAGGCAGCAGAGCTTGATTGGGAAAGAGGCGATGTGTACGAGAAGCCGTGTCTTGGACGTGCGTTGGGGTGGAAGACGGGCTCAGGAGAGATGCGTGAAGTTGGGCAGGGCAGACCGTCTAGCGGGGCGCGTTCACAAGTTGGTGGGGGTCTGCAAGCGGGCGGGCCAAACAGACTTTTGCAAGGCTGCGCCTGGGCTGGAAATAGAAGACGGGAGGTCCTGAGGATGGTACAAGGACACTGCAGATGACGAAGAGCATTCTCTCCTTTCATAGATAGCTACTAATCCAGCCCACGATGCATCGCTCAGGAGGTTTCAGACTCTTGCAGCCGTCCATGCTTCACTTGTTCCAGCCCACGAGTTTACCACGCACGTGTAGGACGACCATGCTATATAACACGACATATCGATCCGTAATTTGGTGCCTTCACGGGCCTGCACCCTTAGTCCAGCCTCGCTGTCAGGCCAGCGTTCCGATCCGGACACCACGAAGATAACCGCGCCCAGCGTAGCCGTACTTCGTGCTGCTCACCTAAACCTCCGGGGCCTGTGCGCTGCGCTAAGGACCATCTACCGGCTGACATGTATCCGGCCATCCACATCATCTATCATCAAGCTGATACCTCGGGAGGGAAGGACTGCCGATTGCTTGCACAATCATGTATTGGTTCACATGGCCATGACTTGCATTTTCCCATGCGTCGCACAATCTAATCTATATGATCGCGCCAACCATTTGTGGATATGCTCCGTGGATCTTTGTCGCACCACCGCCTAATCTCGTCCAAGATATATCCTTCGCCATGTCCACTTTGTTTTAAACGATCTTCGAGGTTTGCTCGATTCAATCACGGTCTTGCCCTTTGCATCGTGACCACAATGAAGCACGAACAGAACGAAGAGGCTGAAGCCTTCCTCGACCAGCCGGAAGATGGTCATCATACTCCGAGCATCACAACCCGGAAGAGAAGCCCATGGGCACGGTCCTGGTCGTACATCCGGATAACCCTCGAGGTTGCAATGGTAGCCACCATATTCTTCCTCCTCTTCTTCCGCGCACCTCCATCCAGGACTATTCGCAGGTCGCCTGTGCCCGACTGTATGTCAACGGCTTCCACAGCCCATGTACTTTACTGACAATACCAAGTCCCACGCAAGATCTACACTTTCCACAACGACCCCAAATACACCCGGGAAGACATGTTCTTGAACGAAACCACAACCCTCCATACCCTCCACAACTGGATCCCACTCTCTTCCGACTCGCGTGGATACGTCGTCATCCCAGACCTCGATGGGCCCTACGACCTACCCGAACCGCACACCATCGCAGTCGACCGCCACAACGATGGTCCTGGTTTCATGATGTCCGTGTTCCACCAGCTGCACTGCCTATCCTATTTAGCCGAGTACTACCAGCGCGGTTACGGAGGCCATGAATTGACGGAAGAGGTGGCACATCATACAGCACACTGCTTCAACTACATCAGGCAGGGTATTACGTGCAACGCAGATGTGACTTTGGAAGGAAAGACAGATTTGGGGCCGGGAGAGGGTAGTGAGCATGAGTGTGTGGACTATGATGCATTGTTGGAGTGGGCGAATAAGCATGCAGCGTTTAGGTGGAGGAACGGGTTGCTGCCAGAAGACTCGGTGCTTTGAGTTTATAATAAGAGACCAAAATCATATTTCAAACAGTCAATTCTGCTGAAAAGTGAATAATGCTTCGATTACACGCTGATGAGAAGTTGTCGCGTTGTAAGGTAGACCCATGGGCGAAAGTGTCGAGTTACAGCCACATATGCTTTTTGGACGATGAGAAAGCATATAGTTGTAGATTCGAGATCACTAAAAAGTGACGTATTGCAAACATTGTCGTATGCGCATGTGTCAATGAGGTGAGATCAAACGGGGTCCAAGTTGTTGGTGAGAGCGGCTGATGACTAAGTCCGAAGCCAAGACACGCTAGGGCCTGCCGCTGGAACATTGTTGATGCGAGCGCCGCCTTTGATGGTCGCAGCCTCTGGACTTCTTGTCCTCTATTCTCCTTTTCTCCTTTACTTCTCTCACCCGCTTCAACTGCCTCCTGATCGCGCCATCGTAGCCCCGAGCTTAACGCGACCGCCGCATCACCTAGACCCGATCCAGAGACGCGTTTCCTTTGTCCGAGTCGAATATGTCTACGGCCAACTTCTTTGACACTGCTGCCGAATTGGGCAGCGAGGAGGAGGACGAGGATTTTGATGAGGAGGGCGGTGAAGTTCGCCCCAAAAAGACAAATGGCGCCAATGGATTAGAGGACTCGAGCGAGGAGGAAGACGAGGACGATGATGAGCTTCTAGCGCAGGCAAGTTATTGGACACTGGACAGGTTTGGCCAGGCAGCTGACTGTCAATAGGAAGGCGCAGGCTTTGTCGTGGACGAGGATGAAGAAGACGAGGAAGCTGAGCGCAAGCGACGCCGCAAGAAGAAGCGCAAGAATCGCGAGGTCGACGAAGCTCTCGACGATGAGGACTTGGACTTGATTGGAGTTGAGGTGGAGCGACCAGATGAGACACAGGTATTACATATACTCGCGATGACTTAAGGGGTGTGCTAATGTGAATGCAGTCCAGATTCAAACGCCTAAAGCGAGGCCACAAAGAGCGCGCACGAGCCCGTGGTATCGACGACATCTTTTCTGACGACGAACCGAATGATGACATTGACGAGCCACGAAGAGCTGGTCTGAACGAGTTCGACGACTTCATCGAGGACGATCAGTTCGAGGATGAGATTGAAGACGACCGGGATGTAACACAACCGGGCATCAATCTGATTACACAAGGTCTACAAGCTGCTGGACTCGACGAGGGTGCTGAAGAAGACTACAGGGCCGCGTTCGGAGATGGCACAGATTATGACTGGGCACTGGACATGCAAGAGGCAGAAGAGGACGAGCAGGCCGGTGAAGGCCGGGACCTTCAGCTCAAGGATGTCTTTGAGCCATCGCAGTTACAGGAGCGCCTGTTGACAGACGACGACAACATCATCCGCGAGACCGACGTACCCGAACGCCTCCAACTGGCTCGCAAGCCCTTCAAGGACCTGGAGCTAACAGATGAAGATATGCAAGAGCGGTTGAAGGAGGAAGCACATTGGATTACAACGCTTTTATGGCCAAAGAAAGGGTTGGAAGGTTACTTCCATGCGCCATTCGAGAGGGCTGTCCACAAGGTCCTCGAGTTCTTGAACATCGAAGACTACGAAGTTCCCTTCATCTTCAACCACCGGAAAGACTATCTTATCCATGCCCCGGGTGACAGCGACGACCAGGACGACGCAAATTTGCCTCCAGTGAACGTCCGACCGGAGCGCTTGCTGAATCAGAGCGATTTGTGGGAAGTCTTTGACCTGGACCTCAAATTCAGGGCTTTTGCTGAGAAGCGGGATGCTCTCCGTCTGAACTACGACAACATCCGAAGTGTGTACCCTGAGATCATCGACACTGAGATAGAGGATCTCTCGAACAAGGCGATCACCATCGAAGAAATTCAGGAGTTGCAGGACTACCTCCACTACCGCTACTCTACGGAGATCAGCGAAGTACGACAGGAGACAAACGGAGTGCAGAAACGCGCCAACAACGCGCGGAGCTTTTACGACAAGTTGCGCAGTGGCAAGGCGCATCAGCTTGTCAAGGCTATCGGCATCACCGCGGAAGACTTTGCCAAGGCAGCCGAAGGTACTAGTCGGGGCGCGCAAATCATTGAGGATCCACCATTCCAGGTACAAGAGTACGCCGATCAGCTGGCAGAAGCTCCTGAGACTGGTACCACATTACTCAGGTCGGCTAAAATCTTGTTTGTGCAAGACTTGAACATGAGCTCTCGGTTACGGAGGTTCTTGCGTGGGAGCTTCTACCAGAACGCACAGATCGACTGTATACGAACAGACAAGGGCGCACGCAAGATCACCGAGGACCATCCATACTACGAGTTCAAATACCTGCGACGACAGACATTTATGGATCTACATGGCCGACCAGATCTCTTTTTGAAGATGCTCAAGGCTGAAAGTGAAGGTCTCGTCCAGGTCCAGATTTCCATGTCTAATTACACAGACTTCAAGAAGCGGCTCCAGGGCAAGATTGTATCGGACAATGTCAGTGAGGTCTCAGACTCATGGAACAATTTGCGCCGAGAGCTACTTGATGAGGCCTTGGACAAGCTGCAAAAGGTCATTGCGGCTGGTGTCAAGGAGTCGTTGCGTGCGCGTTGTGAGGACGAACTCGCGAGCCGAGCTAGGGAGAGCTACTACAACAGGCTTGACCAAGCACCATACAAGCTCAAGGCAGCCCCACTTGGCTCGGTTCCAAATGCTCTGTGCATGTCGAACGGCCAAGGCCAACGCGGAGATGCCATTATGTGGGCATACGTGGAAAACGATGGGCGCGTGCTAGAACATGGAAAATTCGTGGACTTCCGACTGGGCAACCAGGAGCGAGGTATTGCGGATGGTCAAGACATTGCCAAATTCGTCGAAGCAGCCCAACGCCGTCGTCCTGACGTAATCGGTATCAGTGGCTGGTCAGTTGAGACACGAAAGCTCTACAAGGACGTCCAAGAGATCATCCAACAGAACGGACTGACTGGCCCGACATATGAGGACGAGAATAGCGGCCAGGAGAGAAGCGATCCTTTGGAAGTCGTCTTGGTGAATGACGAAGTGGCCCGACTGTACTACAACAGCGGCCGAGCGGCTGCCGAGTTCCCCAAGTATGCTCCGCTTGTCCGGTACTGCATTTCGCTTGCACGGTACTTGCAGAACCCGTTGGCTGAATATGCCTCCCTCGGAAAGGACATCATTTCGATACCGTTCATTCCGAACCAGACTCTCATCCCTCAAGAGAAGCTGTTCGATAGGCTTGAGACGGCCATGGTTGACATGGTCAACCTTGTCGGTATCGATCTACCCGAGTCTTACGACGACAAGTACCTGGGCAAACTTCTACCTTACGTCTGTGGTCTTGGCCCTCGTAAGGCAGATAGGCTTGTTAAGGCTATTCAAGCTAACGGCGACGAGATCCTCTCTCGCTATGATCTTCTGGGTGTCTCTGAAAACAGTTCTCGCGACCTGAAGGCGGCTATGGGCCCCAAGGTGCATCAGAACTGTGCCAGTTTCCTCTACATTCCTTACGACGCGACCGAAGAGTCTTCAGACTACCTCGACTACACCCGTGTTCACCCCGAAGACTACGACCTCGCCCGGAAAATGGTTGCAGATGCTTTGAACATGGACGAGGAAGATGTGAAGGCCGAGACGGATGAAGGTGGTCCCAGCGCCGTTATTAGGAAGATGGTTCGCGAGGAGACCACCGATCTAGTCAACGACTTGGCTTTGGAGGACTACGCTATCGAGATTCAACGGAATTTCGGTCAGCGCAAGCGTGCGACACTCGAGACCATCCGTGCTGAGCTGGAGAACCCATACGAGGAGATCAGGCAGACGTTCGCTCTCATGAGCAGTGACGAGATCTTCACCATGCTCACTGGTGAGACCAAGGAGACTTTGTATGAGCACATGGTCGTCCCCGTAACGATCAAGCGCACGTTCCCAGACCACATCGAATGTCGACTCGAGTGCGGTATTGAGGGTGGCGTCTCCGAATCCGAATTTCCTGAAGGTGTCGGTAATGGCGGACAAGAGCCTCGCCACGTATACCAGTCGCACCAAGTGGTGCGCGGTCGCATCATGTTCCTCAACATCAAGGCTCTCACAGCACAGCTGTCATTACGAGAGGACATCATCCGCAAGCCCCAACCACAGCCCGACCGCATTCCCGGCGAATGGGACGACTTACAAGAAGCAGCGGACAAGAAGGCAGCTGAGAAGGAGAAGGAAGTCGCTTCCGGTCGCCCCAACCGTGTTGTCAACCACCCACTCTTCTTCTCCTTCAACTCTATACAGGCAGAGGAGTATCTCGGTAGTAAAGAGGTTGGCGAGCTCGTCATTCGGCCATCGTCGAAGGGTTTCGATCACTTGGTCGTGACCTGGAAGGTCGGCAACAACGCCTATCAACATCTCGACGTCCTGGAGATGAACAAGCCCAACCAATTCACTCTCGGCAAGCAGCTTAAGATCGGAAAGACGACATACACCGATCTTGACGAGTTGATCGTCAACCATATCGAAGCCATGGCGCGCAAGGTCTCGGAACTCACGCGAGACGAGCGCTTCAAGACTGGCACCAAGGAGGAGACTGGTAAGTCACATCTAAATAATCCCCTATTCTTGGCATGTATTAACATGATAACAGAACAATGGCTGGAAAACTACTGCACCGCCAATCCCAACCGCTCCATGTACGCCTTCTGCAGCATGCCCAAGTACCCCGGCCACTTCTGGCTGTGCTTCCAGCTCGGGCACGAGAAGCCCAAGGGCGCATGGCCATTTAAGATCAGCCCTGGAAAATTTGAGATGCGCGGTCATGCATATGGTGATATGGTGTCCCTTAAGAACGGGTTCAAGATGTTGGCGAGGGTCGCGGGGACTGGTGCTGCTGCTGGGGGTGCGATCCCGAGGAGATGATTACTTCAAAAGAGAGTGTATTGATAATATCTTTTTGGTTCTTGATTGATTGAAAGGGTTGTGATTGAGCGAACGTTGCAGCGCTTGAATGGCACGGGAACTAGATTGACGCACAGCATTTCAGGGAGTAACTAGCTGAGATACCATGTTTTAATCTGGAACAAAAAAAAGTACATGCTAAAAGTATTCAAAACGCGTTTAGTGCTCGCTAGATAGACGTGGGCGGTAATCATGACGGTACGTGGATTTGTGATGCACACACATATACAGACACTTGAAGCATGGCATATATATCCCATCCACATCTAGTTCAAAAAAACCCCCTCACAACTCCGTAATGAACGCGCGCTCAGGACGCAAAATTCAAAGAAGAATCCCCACCCCTCTCAAAATTCACACCGCCATCATCATCCATCCCCTCAAATCCTAACAAATCCGCTCATCGGCGCCCCTCCTAGCCCCCCCCCCCCCCCCCCCCCCCCCCCCAAACCCAAGCCAACTAACCTAACCCTCAGCTAGCTTCCAAACTTTTTCTTCCTCTCTCTTCTTCTTCAGCTTTTTCTCAATTTAATCTCGCGCCATCTCCACAACGGCGCTAGCGCGGTTCCAAGTGGGAAAATCTTTCGCGGCGTGTTCTGGGTCTGCGGCGCTTCCCCACAGTTTCGGGCGTCGCGCGCGTGGATTGCCAAGAGATCGCCGGCAGGCCAAGGATTTGGTCTGGACGATGGTGTGGGACCTTGGGAGACGTCCGGTGAAGGGGAGCGGAGCTTGAGGGGTTTGTTGTTTGTTTTCAACTTCTCTGTGTGTTTAGAAAAAGGCTAAGGGGGGTTTGCGCATTGGTGGGTTGAGTGAGGACACTGGGAAAGGGTGGATGGACGAGGAGTGTGTTGATGGGTAGAAAGTCACGGGAGCCATCAGAAGTAAACGTTGTTTGTGTTGAAGATTGTGAATTTGGGTTTGTATTAAACTGAATGCCCTCGCCGGCTTGGGTATAATTCCTCCCCTTTCATGCCGCTGGTTGTAAATGCATAGCCATGCATCGCCCTCTCAGGTAAGATCCATTACCCGGGTATCAAATGAAACTTTTGATAACCGGACGGTTCTCCCATGGTTGTGTCGCTCGCCGAAAAGAAGAAAAACTGTGACTTTTGTTGTTGGTGTTGGTTGTTGTTACAATGATGTTGTGGACTCCCATTGCGCCGTGCTCATGTGCCGAAAATGCTTGAAGTCGAAGGAGAAGAAAAGAGAGATTCAGAACCAGCTCTCCAATGTGTCGTTGTCGTTAAAAGGTCGTAGTCGTAAAGAAAGTGAGGCCATCGCACTTAGTTGTGCGAAACCGTCCTGCTGAGACGGCGCCATGCGTTGTCGAGGCTGCCACGTACACCCTCCTTGACGCTCTCATTCGAAGACGTCGAGCTGGAGCTGTTGGTGCGCTGGCTGCGGGGCTTCATCTCATCGACGAGGTTTCCGGCGCCGCCGCGTCCAACGTGGTACACGGGTGCTTGCTGGGAACGCAGGCGCTCTTGCTGCTGCAACTCCTCGTCGAAGCTGAACATGGCGCGCTCCTTGCCGGAGTGCATGTTTCCGGCGCCGCCACGGCCTGAGGCGAAGTAGGAGGTGGTGGGAGGAGGGGACAACTTGATGCGGGATGCTGGGCCCGTGGCAGTGGCTCCGTTGGTGAGGTCGGTGGGCTTCACGCGGGTTACGTTGCCGGCACCGCCGCGACCGGAGTAGATGTAGCCGCCGCCGACGGAGGGGTGAGGCTCAGTGATGCGGAAGGACGGCATTTTATTTGTTGTTGGTGGTGTTTGGGTTGTGTTGTTGTGATTGGTTGTGGTAGTCGGCAGCGAAGGTCAGTGGCGAAGAACTTTGTTGCCCTTCTGAATAATCCCGGGGTAAGACTTGAATCAAAGTAGTAATGCTAGTAGTAGATGCGGGAAAGTAGTGCTCGATGGTAGATCAAAGTGTGAGTGAGTGCAGCCATCCGGGGTAAGGCACTTATATACTCAAGTGAAAAGGAAAAAGCCAATCTACACTGCTCACGCAAGCACAAAGGGGTCCACTAGAAATTTCGACGCCATCAAACCAACTCACCACGACCAGGCACGAGCTTTCAAACCCGCACTTTGCAGTTAACGGCACCCGCTTTCCAGTTAACGGCAATGTTCAGATCATGCGTCCAGCAGGCGTCGCAAACAAAGGCCGTCGGTGGTACGCGCGCCCGCCTTGGCCGGCTTTCGATAGCGTAATAGCGAGCTTGGTCTGCGACACACCTGACCCTCGTGCCCCCATCTGATTGGCCAATTTCTTTACCATTACCCCCAGGAAACCTTCACGATGCTGCAAAGACCATGGTGAAAATTTGCAGCTGGACATTGCGCGCGAAAGCGTGATCGCGAGCGCTGACTAGACGCCTGTGGAGGCGGGAAGGCAGAGTTTTCCGCGACGGGAAGCGCTGCCATCGCCTGGCTCAGGTACGTGCTGGAGACCCGACAAAGTGTGTGCAGATTTTGGTGTTCCTTGCGTGTCGATGTCATACCTGCTATTCTTGCACCTGGTCTCCATGTAAACTCTGCAGGTACGCAGGTACCGTCGCTCACTTTGCCACGCAGGCGCAAAATCCATGGGCAGCCCCCATGACGCGCCAACGGCGAGCTGAAATTGCCCTCGAGCCCAGCCGAACCGACGAGGTCCGCATGACGTCGAGCATCGTGAGATCTGGGCGCGGCGCAGTCGTCGACGCTCAGGTACCAGTCACCAGACGCGCACAACGCGGGCGCTGACACATCCATTGCGTTCATTGTTCCCGAAATGAGCTCATGCACGCCAGCAAATTGACCGCCTCCTCCTTGCGAGCTGGATGCATGACATGTCGCAATCTTTTGCAATTGGCGTTGCACATGGCGATCTGCTGCAGCGCCTTGTGCCATGTTCTTGTTCCCACTCGCCCCCTGCACGCGTGCACCTCACGATGCTTGGCACTGACTTCTCGCCTTCTAGCTCTCGACCACGCTGGCCGTTTCAGCCATTAGCTTGTGCTTCGAGAGCCTTTGCTAGCCCCGCCTTACGTGAAGCCATCACACACTTTGTCAGAGTCATGGCGAATTAATCTTCACTCGACGTTTCGTTGCCCCTTGCCTTGCACTGGGTAAATGCTCGATTGGATATGCTGCAAAATCATAGGGGGTATCCATTCACAAACGCCATCGATGCACTCCTCTCCATCCCTGCGATCCGCCCAACGGACTCTACACATCATTCTTGCATGCTCACTGTGCCGCACTTAAGTAACAGAAACTGCCCACGAGACAGGCATCTCGCCAGGCATTTGCGGGGAAATAGACTACCTTTTAGTGCTCCCGGCACCTTCCAACCGGTCGACCACGTATGCCGATCGGTGCAAACAAAGGCCTCGGAAACAAGGTGTGCAGGGACCTGGAGTCGTGTCTGGCTGCTTACCCCGGCCTCGGGAATCCGTTTCCATGACTAACGGCTACACAAGCGCCATGCACCTCGTCTTCAAAGTTGCGGAGACGGGAGACGGCTGTGGAGAAGGCGCAGAAGACCAGCCGCGAGCCAATGAGGTTGCAACGTGACTGCTCTTATGCGAATTTGGTATGGATGATGTCTGGATTCTCCTGCCATTCGTCCTTTTCCACCCACATCTGCAAATACGTGTCAGCCGCCAGCACGCATCGTCGAGAAAGGGGGACACTTACCTTCTTGAAGGTACTCAGACCCGCTAGGATACTGCCGCCAGTCCACGTGGTGTATATTCGCTCTGGTGGTGCCAATATCTTGATCCTCATGTCCTTCACCGCCAGTCGTTGTACTTCGTGAAGCAGCCTGTTACCAAATCCCTTTGTCAGTGTGGAACCACCAGAGAGTACAATGTTGCCATAGAGCGATTTGCGGAGGTCCATGTCTGTCCGATGTATCGCCTCGACCACGATCTGGTGCACGCCAGGGTACTCCAAGCCGATGATCTCGGGGTTGAACAGGATTTCTGGTGCTCGAAATCGCTCCGCACCGACCTAGATTTCGTCAGCTTGTCCCCGATCGTTGCACAGCACATTGGCATTACCTTCAACTTCTGACCGTCAGGCAACGTGTACTCGGCGCTCTTGCCGTCTGACCTCGCCGCGCCAGACCACTCCTTCTCCTCTTTCGCAGGATCAAGCGCGACATAGCCGGTCGCCTCTTTGATGTTCTTGACTGTCTCCTTCTCTGCGCTTGTGTGAAATATCCTGCCACTTTTCCGCAGCAGTTGCTGGAAGTGTTCTGTGACGTCTCTGCCGGCTACGTCTATCCTTCGTATGCTATTGGGAATCGCGAATCCCTGGAATACAGGTACGGCATGCGAGACACCATCTCCAGAGTCCAGGACCAGACCGGTTGTCTTTCCTGAGGCGTATAATGAGAGCACAGCCTGTACCGAGGAGTAGAGGGCGGGGACATTGAAGGTCTCGAAGAGGATCTGGGCCGCGACATCCCGGTTTTCTCGAGGGTTCAGCGGCGGTTCTGTGAGGAGTACTGGGTGCTGTATGGAATGCAATTAGCTCTGAGCACTTTCCTGAATGGTGCATGTCGCCATGCAGTGCCCGCACTCACATCTTCGCTGACCGTCTTCAAGCCTTCCTGGTAGACATATTGCCATATTCTCTCCATATCGTCCCAGTCTGTGACAATGCCGTGCTCCAATGGGTAGTTGATCTTGAAAAGGCCCCTATATTGCTGTGCTTGAGGTCCAATGAACACGTCACCCTCGAGCGCTCCTGCCATTGTCCGTACGTGCTTCGGCCGTCCGACATATGACGGGAAGTAGCATTTGGGGACATCTTCGCCTGCGAAACCAGCTCGTATGGTCCCGCTGCCGTTGTCGATGACTATGGGCGCATTGTGGAGTCGGGAGCCCATTGTGGGGGTGGAGTAGTGCGACGGCCAAGATTTTGGCTGTCTTGTGAGAAGACGCTGAAGCGGTAGTGCGGAGAAGGTGACGTCGGTGGTGAGGAAGGAGCTATGGCGGGTGTTATTGCATTTCCCGTATGAGCATCTCCCAAGTCGCGAATGTTCACGACGCGCTTTCGGAGCTACTGCAGGGATCCCCGGTCACGTCACGTGCCGTCCCGCACCTCACCAGAACTCCACCTGCTGGAGCCTATCACACCATCAATAAGCACTGACCGTCACTTTCAATTGCTCTCCGTGCATACAAGTGAGACTTTGTGTGTCATGAAGTGAAGTGAAGTTCAACCATCATGGTCATGATGCTGTTGACCCACGGTAAGCTCATTTGTAAGCTACCCGAAGCCATCAACGTCACTCCTCGTTCACTCACTACATTGCTTGGCCTTTCCTCACCCACATCCATCTTTCGTGTCTCTTATCAGACCTCGAGTGCATCAAACGCCAGGATGACTTCCAAGCCATCAGCCATCATGCAGGCCCTCCAGACCACACTCAACTCAGGTCCAGCAAAGCAGCTTGACGACGCCAGCTACCAGCCCAGATACCAGGATTACTGGTATGTAGACACAGACGAAGAATGGCAGCCTAGCTCCGCACAGCCTTCCTCAATTGCCAAAAAGGGACATCCCATAGACCCGAAGGCCATACGTCTGATATCATGGAACATCGACGTATTGATTGGATTTGCGGAACAGCGTATGCGCGCCGCCCTAAGATACATGCATGAAGTAGTTACCTCGACACCAGCAGAAACTGCAGCCGTAGTGTTTCTACAAGAGATGGGCCAGTCTGACCTGAGGCAAATACGTGAAGCAGAATGGGTCAAGCAGCGCTTCAACATCACCGAGTTCGATCATCGGAATTGGCTTGGCCCATTGTATGGCACAACTATCCTTGTGGACCGACGCCTCACAATCAAGAATGTATTTCGCGTGCCCTGGGTCAGCAAATTCGACCGAGACGGGCTATCCGTGGACATCGCCTTGTCAAGCGCGCAGTCAGGTAACGGCAATCGAGAGGTCCTTAGACTTTGTAACACGCACCTCGAATCCCTTGTCGCTGATCCTCCAGTCCGTCCATTGCAACTAGCTGCCGCGTCGAAGATCTTGAAAGAGACTGGTGTTGCGAGTGCACTCATAGCTGGTGATTTCAATGCTATCCAGCCCTTTGACCGCACATTACACAGCGAAAACGACCTCAAGGATGCCTATCTAGAGCTTGGAGGCCAAGAAGATAGCGACGATGGCTTCACATGGGGATACCAAGTTCCGCAATGGATGAGAGATAAGTTTGGCTGCAGTCGCATGGACAAGATACTTCTCCGGGGCGACGTACGGCCGAAGAGCTTCGAAAGGATAGGCGTGGATGTTAAGGTCGCTGAGGAAGAGAGGGATAAGGTGCAGAAGGAGATTGAGGGTGGATGGGTAACTGATCACTATGGTGTCATGGGAGACTTTGAGTTTACGGAAGGATGGGAGCTGCAGACATGACCAGTCGTGGTGTTGATTGGACACAATTAGTTGGCCCTGCTCATTTCTTCCTTGGTGGTTCTTTTCTTTGATATATGTTTGCGCCCTAATTTCTCTAGCTCGAGGTGCTGTCGCATTCACATCTTGGCGACCGTGTTGCACCCGGACTACATAGCGTACTCGATTAGTCTTGGCGCCTCTTTTCCTCTCTTTGCGCTCACCTGACCTTTTTCTTCTTAAACTATCCCACTCTCTACCGCTGAGTCTCAACCTGGACTCGCGCTACAATAATGAATTACTTCAAAGCCTTACGCGAGGCAAGCAATCACGCCCATTCACAGGCTCGCCCTAGGTCGTGCGATGGCCCTTTCCGCTTCCTCGACCTCCCTCCAGGTAAGAGACATTTGACTCCTCGATTATGTGTGCGCGCTAACATGTACTCATAGAGCTTCGAAATCACATCTACAGCTTCGCAGTCACGGACACTCAAGATGCGATCAAGTTTAAACCACGCTCTAGACCTCTTCCACTCTACATGAGGCGCACCGATCCAAAATGGAATCGTCAAACTCGATGCTTCCTCGGCCTCACACGAGTGTGTAAAGAGATCCGGAAGGAGTTCCTGCCGCTTCATCTTACTGATCACACGATCGAGCTTGCCGGGAAGGATCTGGATCGCTACCTGGCGCTCGTGGTGTCAAGGATCGATGGCCCACACTCACAGGCTGTCGGGGATCTTGTGGTCAAACTTAGACCAATGGATCAAGATGACTTCCTCCCTGACCCCGAATCAGGCTTGGACCTGTTCCCTCTCCTAGAGCTTTGCACAGCAGCACCACATTTCAAAGCAAGGCTTTGCAAGAGTTCTTCTGATACACTTAAGCTCCCAGAAATTGTTCCGCTTGCTTGGACCGCTACCTGGAAACAAATGGCTGACATCCGACTCACCGCACTTACCTATGACGCGGATGCATGGCACGTAATCTGTGAAAATGTGGATATCGTAGTGAAGCTGCAGTACCGCGAGGAATGGTATATAGAGTGTCAGAGATTCGAGGAGGTGGACGATACGGAGCAAGACATACAGAGGTGGATGACTGCTGTGGGGTTGGATTTGGGTCACGAAGACCTATTGGTCGAAGTAAATATCATGTTTGCGGTCTGCTAGATTGTTGGTAAGACTGCAGCAGTTCCAGGTCAAGAGGGAGGAGCTTGAGATATCGAAAATACGACACACTTTGAGTTCACGCAAAGATGCGAGCTGAGGCTCAACCGCGCTGTTATCCTAGTATACCTAGCTCACTTGGGGCCTTTTTCTGTGAATGTTTTGGAGCCCATGAATTATTACAGGACGTTGCTTGTATGAATTGTCTCGCGGTAATTGTGCGCGTACTAAGCATTCACAATGCCAAGGCCTACCTTCACACTGTCCTGATCATATTGGGCGCTAGCGCAACTAGATAGTCCTGGCGCTAATCTTACACTCTTTACCCCCAGTCTTCATCCTCCGATCGTTCAACAATCACATCGACAGATTCGGACCGGGCCCTACTCAACTCGACTGGCATGAGTTCCTTTCAGTCTATGCCCGAAGCGCAAGACCATGCTTCACCGCCACTGGTTCCGGACAAGCCGCGCTGCGCCCTTTTCCGCTTCCTCGACCTTCCTGCAGGTAATAGCACTTGTTTATCGCACCAAAAGAAATTTGACTGACACTCAATGTTAGAGCTTCAAAACCTGGTATATAGCTTCGTAGTCCCAGGCTTTCAAGGGGAACTTAACCTCAAGCACATGTACCGTTCTAGCAACTCGCTGTATCTAAGCCGTACAGATCCGGAATGGAAGAACCAAAAACGATGCGCCCTTGGTCTCACCCAGGTCTGCCGGAAGATCCGCAACGAAGTTCTCCCTCTCCATATATCCAGTCACACTGTCGCAATTCATCCGAAGCAACTCACTCGATATGTGGAGTATTTGTTGTTGGGACCAACAGACGTCATTGGCACCATGGTACTCAGGACATACCTCATGGACAGATACACACGAACCGTGAATATACTTCCTTTGGTTGAGCTTTGCACATCAGCACCACGCTTCAAGGCAATTATCGGGAGTAGCGAGATCTTGCCTTTGACCTGGAACGCCACATGTTTGGAGTGGATTGAGTTCACACCTGTTGAGCTTCAACTTGAGCACAACACGGTAGAGCTTTTTGCACATATCGCTGTTAAAAAGGGGGCCCCCAAGGAATACAAGGATAAAGACATCAAGATTAATTTGGCGTATGCCCTCGCAAAAGATCTCAGAAGGTGGATGGATCGAGTAGGATTGGATCTGCACTCGGCAAGGGTGACTGTGGATAGCGAATCTGACCATGGCCATCTGCGGTTCTAGACCACGGCTGGATTAGAGCTCGAGTACAATAACGTTCGACCTTCATTTTCTGGCCAGACATCCAACTTGAACTATGCGTCCCGGGACCAAAAAGAATCTCACTGCCTTTGAAGCAATCTAGAGCTTCTCATCATGATGTTTCCTTTCAGTTACGAAGACCACCTCTGATCCACACATCCTACCCCGAATCACGATACTTTTATAAACATAAGACAGAGCGCCAGGATGTCTCTGGAAGAGCAACGCGTTACAAAATGACATCGCTTCGTAGTTATCAGACGTCATCCTCGCATCCAAACACGGCTAGCCTCACTCGCCACCCGCATCAGGCATCTAGGTGACAAGGATGAACACCAGCCAACCACCTTCACGCCCTCCAACACAATAGATTACCTGCTACCAATAGACACAGATGCCACGCATTCTTCTAACCTCGTCACCATGCTCCCGAGGCAACACTCGCCACCGAACAAACCGCTATCGCGCCGTCCCATCTCTAGAATCGTTTCTGTTTTGTCAACATTCCACAGCGATTGAATTGCACTATAACATACATCTTCCAAATATCCGAACATGTCTCTCTGTAAAACTTGTCAATCCCTCCCCATCCTCTCCCTTCCCCCACTCCCACCAACCTGCAACGCCTACCCCGTTGGCAACGGATCCCCAGACTTAGTCTGGGTAGGCCGTCGAAGCTCCAAAACATCGCCAGCAGACGAAACTGCAGAACCGCTTGGTCTGCCGTTCCACCAATCTCTCGAAGCTCTGCGCGAAGCGGCATCCACGTGTGCAATATGCAGCGTCGTTGCGTCCCAAGTATCGCGCTTCCAGACCGCGTTTGCGGAGAAGGGGCAAGATGATTACAGGCAGAAGGAGGGGCCGGGATGGGAGATGTATGTGGCGAAGGGGAAGAATCAGGACAGTGGGTTTATGGTTGTTGCAAAGGATCAGGGGAGGGGGACGTGTGTTTGGGTGCTGGCGGCGGTGGGGGTATGTTGCGGTGGTAAGTTATTATTGATACTGTTCTGGAGCTTGGGCTTATTAGATCAGACGGCGATGCACTAGGCAGTGTGGTTCGAGGCAGGAGGATCAAGATGAAACCTGCTGGGCAGTTCACAGTGAGGCGCGTGTTGCGCTGGATCAACAAAGAAGATGAAGAGAGCGGATGGGCAGATACTGTGCTACCGGAGATAATACTTGATCTCGGCGAATCAACTGAGAGTAGAGTCTCATTATACACGCCGCGTAACTTGCGAGGGAAGTATGCGGTACTGAGTTATGCGCCGGATGCCACGGTTGTTGAAAAGTTCGACGGGACTGCTGGATACATTGATCCAGATGGACTTCCTCGAGCCTTCCAAGATGCGATCAAAATTACACGCAAACTACGACTGCGATACTTGTGGATCGACGTGCTGTGGTAAGCCATGCCACTCTACACCACTGTTTTTCTGCTAACTTCCAGCAGCAGTTCCCAGTTTGACTCGTCAAATTCGCATCGATCAATGCCTGGCTACGCATCCGTATTCTCCAATGCATACATCACGCTCTCCACTCTCAGCTCGTCCAGCGCATCGGACAGCTTCCTCGCCCTACGCGATATACCCACTGACAACCTCTTCCAGTACACGCACAACAACCGTACCGGAACACTCTATGCCTCCACTCTCCCCAAAGAACCAACCCTCTACCCCAGCAACTACATGATCATGAGCAAAGAACCCCTTTCTCAACACTCCTGGGCCCTCCAAGACCGCCTCTTCTCCCCGCGCATCCTCCACTTCGGCTCCACGCAACTCTACTTCGAATCCAGCACACATTTCCTCGGCGAAGATGGATTCAAAATGCCCGGTCGAGACGACGCACTCACCGGAGAACCAGCGCGCGTATGGCACAACACTCTCCAGCTGTATTGTAAACGCAACCTCCCCAGAGCGGGCGATAAACTCCCCGCTCTATCCAACATCGCGCGCCATATCGCCTCACAAAGCAACGACACATACGTCGCGGGTCTTTGGCGCTCCAACCTCATCGAGGGCTTGACATGGCAAGCTACCGGCTACGCGAAAGGTCGGACGAGCGAGCCATCCGCGTATCGAGCGCCGAGTTGGTCGTGGGCAAGTATTGATGGTCCGTTTGGCACGTTTTCGGTCAAAGCCGATGATTTCAGTGAAGTGGCTGAAATCCTGGACTGTCATGTCACGTTGAAGACAGACGATGTGTACGGCGAAGTCAGCGACGCGTGGATTAAGATGCGCGCTCCGCTCGAGCCGTTGTATCCAACGGAAGAAGTGCCGAGGAAGCAGGTTTGGAGGATGAAGACGAAGACTGGGGATGAGGGCGGGGCGGTGTGTATTTTTGATACGTCGAGTCGGGCGGAGAGAGCGAGGGGGGTGCCGGTGTATGTCGTTTTGCTGACGAAGGGGGGAAGTTGCTGCGGGCAGAGTTGTGTGGGGAGTGAGAGCCCGTATTATCATGGGATAATTGTTGTGAAGGTGGAGGGGAAGGAGGGGGTGTATGAGAGGGTGGGAAAGGTTATGCCTGATGATGAGGTGCTGGGGGAGTGTGGAGATGAGAGGGATATGGTCGAGATTATCCTGGTGTAGTATCGTAACATGCGCGTGCTCGAAGTGGGTTTCTATTGTCGTCGAGGAGTAATCGTGTGGTAGTACTCTTCAGTAGGCTCATCTCCATCAAGGCCTGTACACCAACCGCATCTCAGCCCGGAAGGCATGCTACTGAAATGCCCATGGCGACATTCTCAGTTCCCGATCAGGAGCGATACCCATCACTTCCACCCACCGTCGAAACCCCGGGAGCTGTACAATGCACCCGTCAGCGCTGCGCCATTGCTTCATCCAATCCTCCCGCTTCTCCGCCCTGACATGATACTCGATCCATGCAAAGCGTATATTAACAGTAATGCGCTCGATATTCTGCAGCCACTCCTGAAGTTTCGGCCGCCTCGCAACATCCAGCAAGGCATCCATCTGTACCCCCATACTCTCCCAATCTTTTTCAGCATCTGGCCGAGGAAATATGCACGGGTAGTATGGAGCGCGGATGTGTAAATTTTTAAGTGTCTTGCAGTGATTGAGGAAGGCGAGGAGGTCGACGGTGTTGCAGTGTCGATTACCGAAGGCGAAAGCGAAGATGATGGTTAGGTGTCCGGTGACATTGCCGTGCGGGTCGCGGGCTAGGTACGGATAGTTCTTGCTGGCGAAATCCATCAGATCGGCTTGGAATACGCGCACTTCTGTCGTTGCGGCGTAGATTGGAGAGTACTCTGCTCGGAGCTGGCGGCACACTTGAGTGAGGCTGTGGTATTCTGGTACCGCCTTGCGCATTTGGTAAGGAGAGAGTTCTGAATCATCGACATCGTCGAATCTTCTGGACAGAAAATTGACAGGGCGCGACTCTTGGGTAAAATCGTAGATGCGGTTGCGGACCTCTGGTGGCGTGACGACGTCAGTTGAGCTTAAGATGTCATAAGCTGCCATACCCGTACTCACCTCCAGGAAGACTAAGCAGGTTGCATTTGGTAATAGGCTGTTGGCCAGAATGTACATTGGTCAACATCGAGAGATCGTTCAGTGTTCCAGGTGGTACTTCAGGAATCGAATTGGTGGAAACAGGAAGAGTTGATGAGATTGACACAGAAGCAACAGGATTTATGCTTAATGGAGAGGGGAACGAAGTTCGGCGATGTAATCTAAGTGCCTTGCGTGCATTTGCAATATATACACTGATTGTCATGATTCCGCCAAGTCCCACTGGGTCGCTGCATGACCGCTGCGTTGGGGCCAGCTTGTACTTTATGTGCTATTCTGTACAGCACAAATTAGCGGAAATCGATCGATGATCTGTAATCTCTTATTGGTTGCATGCTATATTGAGTGTAGAGCCGTGTCCTGACGTTGTGATCGATGACTACCTTGTGTGCAGGGTTACCTAGTCGACGGAACGCTGCGGATAGGACCCCGCCAAAAGTGACATCAGTCATCGCCGGCTTATGGCCGCCTTTATGAATGCTACATCTTATAGCATCTCCGCTCATGGATGAAGCGCATTTAAGGACAAAGTGTCTCAGCACCAGAGGGCATGCGCTGCAGATAGTGCAAGGCTAGCATCAGGCAGCTTATACTATACACTTGATTCTTCCCAGCGTGAGTTTTAGCCACTAATTTTATGTCCCATTTTACTGGTTGTATGGCACAGTGAGTGTAATCCTGTGTCCTGATGCTGATTGCCGAGCCCGAACAAGTCATAACAACACCAACATATTAACCGGTTCGAACAAGGAAATCCATGCCATTTGGCCTTCCAAACGGCCGTTTTGCTGATATCAATTCGGTTACACGACCCGACCACACTATTGTCTGACAGGACCGACGTCGGCCTCTTCCGCGTTGGTCGAGAACATTGGTAGAGCACCCCAAGAATCTAAGGACAAACTTTGGAATGGATAAAACATAACGTGTTTCACAACTGAATCGCGCACCCAACCGAGTTGCGCACTTTTTTCTAGAATTACGTTTTCCTCTATAACTCTGCGAGTTTTAGAGCTTTTTAAGATATTATTTAAGCCATTAAAAGCCCTAAAAAAGGGCTTTCTAAAACACTAAAAACTTCCTAAATAGGCCTAGTATTGCTAAAGTTATAGCTTAGTAAAGTAGATAAGCTCGCTTAGCTTTAGACCCTAGTAACCTATAGTATATAGTAACATATCTCTTTCTAACTTTTATATATTATAGATTATAAGTATATAAATAGTCTGCTAAAGTTTAAGACTTATAGCTAATTTATTAAAGAAGTTATAAGAGAAAGTAGCTACTTAGTACTAAGTTTAAGAAATCTAGTATATAAGATACTATAAATAGTATATCTTAGTTTCTAAAGCTTATTATATATATTTATAGTATATAGAAACTATAATATAACGTTTTAGACTATTTTATTATATAGAAAATTAAGATACTTAGGAAAGTTTTATTTCTTAGTATTTTACTTTATTTTAAAAGAAATCTATAACTTCTTCTATACCTAACTATATAAATAGAAATAATAGTATAGATTATCTATATATCTATACTATCTATTTTAGAAGTTAGAGCTTAAACTAAGCTATTCTAGGTTAGTTATTATATAAAATATCTATTTTAAGCTCTAAGAGGCTTATATCCTTATATCTCTAGAACTAGCATATAGAAAACTCTATAAATTTATAATCTATTTCTTTTTTTAGTAAAGATTCTATCTAGGAAGTTATAGATTAATGCGTTGCTATATACTATAGGTTACTAGGGTCTAAAGCTAAGCGAGCTCGTCTACTTTACTAAGCTCTAACTTTAGCAATACTAGGCCTAATTAGGTAATTCTTAGAGCGTTATAAAGCCCTTATTTAAGGCTTTCTAAATATAAAATAATATCCTTAAATAATCTAAAACTCATAGAGTTATAGAGGAAAACGTAATTCTAGAAAAAAGTGCGCGACTCAGTTAGGTGCGCGATTCAGTTGTGAAACACGTTACTCATTACTACTCCGCCGTAATTTTGTGAGCCCACGTAGTTTTGGGAAATGGAAGGCCAATATTTAGATGGGCATTGAACCCTAAACGAGGACTCATGTTCCACTACGTGCCCGCCACATTCACCTTACCTACACAATTCACAACGGCTATAGCCATACGTAAGATAGGGTCAAAGAAGAAGAAGGATAAATCTGCTGCGTGATTTCAAACACGGATTTCTGCTGATTCCTACATGATGGGGCGAACTGCTTACAGCTTTTCCAACGTTATCTCGGTAGGCATTTCAGATGTATTCACTATCATCGGAACGAATGAAGAGCGCATATGCGGAGACTTGAGGGAATTAAATGTACCTGTACGGGATTGACCTGGTCGATTTTATTCCCGAAGAGTCAGCTCAGGCCAGAGCACCTCATTTCAACATTCAGCAAAAGTTCGAGGACGCCGTGAGCATAATACACAACACATTCTGACAGCTATTGGTCATGTCTATGGGATCGAAAACTTCGATGAAGTCTTCTAGCATCCTATAAATCAAATTATTATGAGCGTTGACGGCTGAAAGCAGCTCGAGATGATGTCGTCTTGCTAAGGCTTCAGCCTTGTGAGAGATCACAAGGGATAGCGAATACGAACGATGGCGTCGTCTTGGGGGCGCAGAGTCAGTCTCCCCATGAGAAATATCAGGCTGTCTTGAAGGTAAAGAAAAGCTTACGTATACTCATCAGCTGCGCCTATCTGGATAGATGCTATATCTTCACACAGTCACCATTCATCCTCTAAAATGTCAATACTGCCGCTTGCGAATAAGCCATTCAAGCCCTCCAATCAAGATCTGGGAGAGAAGCCGTGGAAATACCGTGGGTACCATCAATTCACTTCTTTCGTAGCATCAGACGATACCTTCTTTGTCTTACGGCGCTTTGGCAAGTTGTCGGCAAGAATTTTGCTTAGTCTCCAGGACGAAATCTCGGAGCTCGAGAGCAAGCTAGAGTCTCTGGAGAGTCTTTTTGCGCATCCGAATACACCAGATACGCACAACGGGACATTCAGAGGGGAGATATCACAAGACAGGAAGCGTTACATCTCAAGCATCAACAAAAAGCTCAGGGACTATAGTAAGTCAAATATGATACCATAGTATCAAGCACAGATGGCTAAACAATCTGTCACAATAGATGAACTTGTGCTACAATATGCACAGCTCCGATCGAGACCAGAGATTCGAGAGATTGATGTTTCCAGCGTGAAGAATTGGTTTCGAAGTTACCCGACAGCAATCCATCCCCCAGAAACAAGGTAAATTGATCATACAGACGATCTTTTTGCTTTGCAGCCGAAAGCAAGAGCTCCGCTGTGACTTCTTTTGGAGCAGTACTCTCATTTGAAGGGTTCTAGACTTTGGAAGACTAAGAACAAAATTGATGACGAAAACGCCGTATACACATCCGACACACGCATAGAGCTTTTCGCGCGCATGATCAACACTTTTCTGGGGCTGCTGATGCTAGTCGTACCTCTGTGGATTTTTGCGTTCGTCGATGGACCAGTCAAGCGGCTGGGCATCATCACCGTTTGCCTGCTGCTTTTTCTCAGCCTCGTCACTTTCACGACTACTGCGAGAGAATACGAAGCGCTCGCAGCTACAGCCGCGTAGGTTCTGATATAAGTACTAAATAATCATTTGGCTGACCTCTCTTTAGATACGCTGCCGTCCTAGTAGTCTTCCTGCAGGTTACGTCCTGAGTGGCAAATGCAACGAAGAGGTGACGAGATTCATAGCATCGCAGCAGGCTTTATGTTTAAAACGCCACAATGTTCCTCATCACCAACCTATGCCAAGATACCCTCGTATGAATGCTACATGGTGACTGGCTTGCCCCATAAGACCACGCTCGTGACAACAAGGCAGAGAGGCTTGGCTTGCATGAAGCTATGCACCGCCCCACCTCTGCACCACAAGGCTATGGTTGTACATTGCCTTACAGCCTTCCCCACCTGACCTTGCTCGTATTCCACCTTTGAAATAATCTTGCATGTTGTGTCTTCTACTCCAGCCTAGCATTGCACTCCGAAAAAACTATCACATTTTGTGCTTGTAACATTTTAACGTCGCACTCTGTCGTGTTCCGTGCACATCTGACTCTTCTGGTACAATCGTGAGCATAAACTAAGAGGCCGATAAACAATCTACGTTACAGCATGGCATTCCACTATCAGTCATCAGGAGATCTGGGTTGGGACAGGTAAAAATACTCACGTGTCTGGCAAAGACCTCGCTAAAGCAGCAACAGGCGGTTGTGACTTTCACAGGAGGCCGTATATTGGGATTGGCTCCCAAAACGAGCGTAAAAAGGTTGACTGGTCATTTTCTGAGACACAAATTGCTTCATCAACCCTTGAGCTCGGTATTCAATTACCAGCAGACGACGACGATGTAACTCGTGGGACGTCTTCCGCTTCGCATATGGCCGCGGCCTCAGACCGCTCTTCTACATCACCATCGCCAGAACACAACACAGAAGAATCAAGAGTCGAGAGACCTAAGCAAGTCTCTCATTTCGAAAAAGAAAAGACTCGATGGATCCCCAAGCCGCCTCCGCCTACATTCTCACAGGGCAGTGATCAAAACACCAACAACGAAGTAGACAAGCATACAAAAGGGCCAAATGAGCCTGGAGATTCTCGAACACCAGACGGAAATGATGATGAAGAAAAAAACGAGGAGACGGGTTACGGGCAAGCATCTGTTCCTGTCCAAGTCAAGATGACATTGCATGATAGCCATGCTATTGCAGAGACGTGGAAGGATGGAACAATGTCGATGAAGCAGGAGTTCCCACCAGAGGGACATTATTGCCTTGTACGGTTACTGAATGAGAGTTGTTGGAGCTGGTATCCGCAGGCTGATGTAAGAGAGCGCTCTTGAGCGAGTCAGCTGTGAGTCAATAATTCACATAAATAATTCACATAATCATTGCCAACTTTAGAGCCGAAAATGTGGCTATTGGGTATGCTGATCAAAATTGCGCACCATTCAAGATCCACCGTAGCATTTCAAGATGTGCGGAAGCATTATATATCACACGGGACAATTGAAGTCATGTGTTCGAGAAGACTTCATATGATTTGTAGCGCGCTAAAGGGCGACTTGCATACTGGCCATGGGACTGAGGCTATTTTGAGCTTGACTCGGCCTTGTGGGTGAGTCAGCGATAAGGTCGCATCAAAGTTTCTGTGAGGGAGCGGCGTTTGTTGTAGACGGCGCCAAGCCGCTAGAGGCCAATAGTGCCATTGAGGCTTTTCATAAATATCGCTACAATTCGACTACTTTTGCTGAAGACCAGAAAATCTGGTAATTGAGTGGTCAAGAATGTGGTGTGTCAAAAGATCAGGTTCATCAAGTTATAAATGTTCTTAACGATCCTTCTGAAAGCGACAGCAGTGCGTGCAGGCATATTGATGTGAACGTCAAGATCACGTGCAGGCGCAACTTTCCTTTACGTGCCATCTAAGATCTCCATTCTGATGATACAGAACAACCCGAGCCATGGTATCTTCACTGCGGCTTAAAACATGTAAGCTGATTAGCACTGTCCAAGATGAAGACTTAAGAGAACAAGATAATGCCATTTATAGGGTTGAGAATAATGGACGGTAAATGACGTTAGATCAGTCGAAAGAAGAGTACATGTCTAGCCTGACATATCCCAAACACGATAAACAGACAAAATAGTCAACGAAAGAACCTTGATGAAGTGTATCTCCACATGTATTTAAAATCCAACGCGCAAATTGAATCTTCTCCACACTTTCATCCCCATCACACCACTCTAAGCCTTGCGACGAAACAGCTTCTGTAAGAACTTCTTCTTCTTGAACTCCTCCTTGAACAGGCCCTTGCCCTTCTTCTTCTTCTTCTCCTCCTCGCACTGATCACACTGCGGCTCAGCCTTCGGATCCTCGCCGCTGCCATCAATGGTGGCGTTGGTAGCGACGTCCTTCTTGGCCATGTCACGGAGCTCGGCACTACGGAACTTGTCAGCATCAGATCTATTTCTGTAGCAGGAGATGGCGAAGACGATAGAGCATTGGTAGTGGGAGGTGGCACTTACGTCCTCTCATGCGTCCAATACCCCGGCAACTTGACATCGCTCATCTGATGGCTTCCGCCGACGAATTTGTTGCTGGAATCCGAGGTACTAGTTCCGTTGGAGTCCGTAGCCGCGCTGGCGGAGTCGGGTGTTGTGCTGCGGCTGTGCATGGTACTGCTGGCGCTGTCGGCCGTTTGGGGGGCCGGCATCTCGCGGAAGGCTGGGTGGTTGCCCTTGAAGACGGTGGGGAGAAGGGTATTCTGAGAGGGCAGCGGAGGCAGGGCTTTTTCGGTGATGGCGGCGAGAGTGGACTTCTTGATGGCCACAGGGGTTGGGGTGTTCTCGTTGGCTGCGGGGGTAGAGGTGGTCTCGGGAGCGCCAGCAGGCTTGGTAGGTTCGTTGGCCATGGTACTTGTGGCGTTCTTGGTTGGACCGCGTGGGTATGCGAAGTCGATGACCTTGCTCTCAGATGGCGGGCCCTATGAGTTGAGGTTAGTAAGACCAAGGTGCAGCGAGGGCTGTAGTACGTGGTAATCTTCTGGCTCTTGGTTGGTGCTTGAGCAGTTTGGAACCTTGAAGAATGTCAGATTCATGATATGTAAGTTACGCGGCGACAATATAATTACACCTGAACATCCTGGTCTGTTACACATCTTGACGTGTTTTTGAAAGGTGACTTGCTTTATGGGTTGGAATGCGTTATTTCGCTGACACGGAGGGCTTTTTCGCTTCTCCGACAAAAGGTTGCGGAAAAAAGAAGTGAAGAGTGCGAATTAAAAAGTTTTATTCTGTGATCTAGCGTTGACTGTGCTCTCCTGGTAGACTTGGGATTCGGGTCCGTGGTTGTTAAGAAGGGTCCTTGGTGTGTCCGGCCCCAAACTCACCCGTAAGAAAATCAATCAATCTTTGATTTTCACAACTCCTCAACCGTTTCAAGCCTTTACGAAAAAACCCGTCTCATGTCCGCATGTCGATAAAAGGGTACGCCACAGCACCAAGTTGATATGCTGGTCCCCAAGTACCCTCGTTAAACAGCTCGGTTGCTCTGAATGCATCGTCTCTCCATGTCAACCCATCATCTTTGGAGACCAGAGATAGCCTTTCTTGGCCCATACCGCCGTTTAAACTCAGTCTTGATCCTGATTTCGTGAAAAGCTTTTCCAAATGCACCCTCTGCAAAGCCTGAAACGTGTCCCCAGAGGATGCGAGGTTCCGGATTAAATCCGCCCAGCTAGCAGCTTCATCCATCAACCTCATATGGCTTAGTGAAAGAGTTCCTAGGTTGGCGAAAGACGGTGCGAGTAACTCAGCAAGATCTGAGGCATTGTGCAGGCTGAAGTGCGACAGCTTGCAAGATTCGAGCTTGTCGAAAGTACAGTGGCGTGCCATTCCGCCGATAAGATCATCTTGTAGGCTACTGTAGCAGCCTATTGTGAGAAATTTCACGTTGCGCGCCTTCGCGAGGAATCGCACAACGAATGGCGCCCTGTCATTCTCAAGCTCGAAGCCCTCGTCGGGATATCGCCAGTCCCTTAGATTCAGCTCTAATGTCTCGAGATTCTCAAAAGCTGCATCGAAGCTTTTTAGGGATGGTGCGAGACACTCTAGTCTACCGATACTGACAGCGCCGTGGTAGTGGACTGGATGCACGGCGATCATCTTGACATGTACACCAGACGCAGCAACAGCAGTCATGGTGCTCACGAATGGCCGGCTCATCTCATGCTGGCTGCTTTCGCAATATCTGCGTCCGAATTTGCCGTACTTTCTCTCCATGCCTCTGTACTCGAAAACAATGCTCTCGAGTTCTTGGACCCTACCGAACACGGCCCGTAGGCATTTGTGATCATAGCGCGTCTCGTTGAAAAAGGTAGCGAGCTCTTTAGCGTCTTTCTCTTCTTCCACATATTTCTCTTGAAGTTCGCTCTTGAAGAAGAGACCATCCGACTCGCTTATAATAGCGTCGGCTTCGGAGATCCGCTTGCGCAATTGCCACAACGACATTGAGTGCCGTGGTGTGGCGTCGACACTGAGGTGCTGCAGCGAAGACCCAAAGTCTGCATGATTAGACATCTCGACGAGTCGATCAAGGTCATATTTGGTCCATGACACCGACTGTCTGCGGAAGAAGCGATCGCGAAACATGTGCAGCGTTTGTTGCTTCAGCAATGATGTTGTCAATCGGAGCGAGCAAAAAGAGCTCAGGTCAAGATAACGAGCAATGCATTCAATCAGCTCGGTTGGAAGCGACGAGAGCGGCATGGCGAGCGATGAGCATACACCGATGCCAGATATGTAAGATGAAAGTGTGATGTGAGATGCAGATGTGGAGAACACACTCATAAGGCGAGTCGAGGCGGGGAACCCGAAGGCGCTATCCTGAATTGGGTATTGTACATACAAGCATGTCTCCACTGTATGCGAAGAAGATATATGGAGCCCGGCTGGCGGTATGCAATACAAGTATAAATTCAAAACTCCTCCCACCATCCCTGCAAAACGATCTAATCGCTGTCGTCGTCGCTGCTGCTGTCGTCTGAGCCGCTACTCGCAGCCTTGTCATCCGCGTCGCTATCTGAGTCCGAGCTTGAGCTCTCCTTGCTTCCAGAGTCGTCACTGTCGTTGTCCGAATCAGAATCTGAGCTCTCCTCACTACTGCTGCTATCAGAGCTGCTCTCGTCACTTGAGATATCGCCGCGCCGTTTGCGCTTCTTCGAGTCGCGGACCGGCGCAATGTTCTTGAGCATAGGGTTGATGCCGTTCGCAGGCGCGGCTGGGAGGATTGGTGCAGTGCGACCCAACGCGACCAAGAGTGCTTCAGCGCGGTCTCGACGCATTCGGCGGAGATATCCGTCGCCGTGAGGATGACCGACCAAGTCTACTATGTCACCCTCCACTTTGCGTCGCTTCTCTTCCTTGGAGATCCTTGTCTTCAGGGCCTCCTCATACGCTGCTTTCCGTGCCGGATCGTCCGCCGACATGTCTTTCGCCTTGCCCTTGACTTCCTCCTCATCCAACTCTTTTAATGTTGATTTACACTTCCCTTTCAAGCGCTCAATGACCCCCGCTCCTTTCAATCCTTGAACGTACTCCAACAACGCGTCCGAGTGTTTCTCTGGGATCCGAAATATGTTTAGCGCATTGTCCACGACGTCGTTCTGCCGGGCCTTGTTGAATTTCCAGTTCTGTCGGTCCTTGTAGTATTGGTCAAGGTAGGATGTGTAGACTGACGGGTCTTTTTTCTTGCCCTTCGTCGGGACTGCGGGTGCTGTAGCTGACGCCGATGCCGCTGGTTTTGCGGCCGGGGTCGTGACTGTGTGGCTATCGGGCTTGGAAGCTTCCGCGGCTGGTACTTTGCTTTGAGTCTCCTCGTGCTGCTTCTCTTTCGTCGCGGGTAGTTCCTGAGGCGCCTCGGGAATTGCTGGCGGCTCCGGGCTACCTGGATCAACGTAGTCGAAGTTGAGGTAGACGCCGTTCTGCTCTGACACCCAATTCTTGAAGAGATCCTGGCCACTGCTGCCGTCCGACGTTTTGGTATCTGGAGTAAAGGTGACGGACTTTCTTCGATCAATGGCCGAGGGGGACCCTGAAGTGTCCTTTACACTGCTCTTGCTAGCGTCACGATGCCTGTGTGTTGGTTGAGCAGGCGCTAAGGCTTGCTCGTCAACTTCAGTGGATGCAATCAAAGTCTGCTGCGTCTTTTGAGGCGCAATCGAATCAGGTGAGAGAAACTGGTTGTCGTGATTCGCTTTGGCTGGCGCTGGCGCGGGTTTCACTGAGTTTTCCTCCTGGTTCCGCTTCTTGCCCTTCTTTGGCTTTTCCTTCTTTTTGCGATAGTTGGAGTCACCACTCTTTGGTCGAGAGGTCTCTGGTGGTCCAGCATCAGCAATGGTGGTCTGTACCTCGGCGACCTCTATTGCTGGTGGTGCTGATGAATCAATTGCGATGGTCTCGTTGGAGTTAGTCTCAGTCGCAGAAATCTTGCCCCTCTTCGCGGCCAGGCGATCTTCCTCAGCTGCGTCGTGTTGGTGTTTCCGCTTGCCAAGATTTAAGGGTTTGCCGTTTACAGCCGCAACGATGGGTGAGGCGCCATCGTCTTGACTGCCAGTCCGGCTGTCATAGAGTGGCTGGTGTTGCGCATCGATCTGCGATGCAATGGGCTCAGGTGCGGTGACTCCGGCTTGTGTTTCGTTCTTCAGGGCCAGTCCCAGTCTTTTCCAGGCGGGAATCCTTGGGCCGGCGTCTGCCATGGCGGATATGGAATATGGATAGATCTAATGTTTTATGCGACGATCACTTCCCATCGCTCATGCCCGAATCAGCTCTTGCGACTTCAGGCCAGTCCGTTTGTAAAGATCGAATGAGAGGCAGCGCAGAGCTTTTCGCAGCTGGTGAGCGGCGAAGAGGTCCGAGCGCGCAAGGCGATCCCCGAGCTTCCAGGCGGAAGGAACGCGTAGGGCCACCGACGACCAACGACGACATCAACAACGCCTGCCTGCCCCATCACCAGCGCCTTTGAAGCTTATGCCAATCTCCGCGAGCTGCAGCTGAATTTGAAATACCCAAATACACATAAGAAAGAGCCGCCATCATGTCTGGTGCGTAGAAAGCCGCCGCCGAGCTTCTGCCCGCAAGCACACTTGCTAACAGCTACCCTCGTCATGTAGGAAGTGCAGGCTACGACAGGCACATCACCATCTTCTCGGACCAGGGTCGTCTCTACCAAGTCGGTACGCAGTCCCGCCATGATATTGACATACTCGTGCCCCTCGCCCCAGAGAGGCCGCCTGTTGCAGTTCAGCAGCCCTCCCCCCACCACCACAGCTAACACGACGACCACACAGAATATGCATTCAAGGCAATCACGGCGGCGAATATCACATCATTGGGCGTGCGGGGCAAGGACTGTGCAGTAGTCATCTCGCAGAAGAAGGTGCCTGTACGTGTCATAGGCTATTTGGAACATGGCAGACAATTGATGCATGCATACAGGACAAGCTCATCGATCCCGCGTCCGTCTCCCATATCTTCCGACTCTCGCCCTCGGTTGGCTGCGTCATGACGGGCTCAATTGCAGATGCAAGGGCGTCGGTCAGCAGAGCCCGGGGCGAGGCTGCTGAGTTCCGCTACAAGTTTGGCTACGAGATGCCCTGCGATGTTCTGGCCAAGAGGATAGCCAACATCAGCCAAGTCTACACACAGCGCGTAAGCAACGACGATGGCTTGGTTGGAGCGCCCTTGGAGTATGCTAATGACTATGCAGGCTTATATGCGGCCGCTCGGTGTTGCCACTACACTCATCTCCCTGGACTCTGAATACGGACCGCAGCTGTACAAGTGTGATCCCGCAGGCTACTACGTGGGCTACAAGGCAACAGCATCGGGGCCAAAGACGCAAGAGGCGCTGAACTTTCTCGAGAAGAAGCTGAAGAACAAGGAGCATGCCGAGGGCAGCTGGGAGGAGGTGGTCGAGCTGGCCATTGCCGCACTGAGCACTGTCCTTTCGGTCGATTTCAAGAAGGGCGAATTGGAGATTGGCATCGTGGGCGGCCCCAAGAAGGACGGCCAAGAGGGCACAGACCCCATGTTCAGGGCGCTCACCGAGGAAGAAATCGACGAACGACTCCAGTCCATTGCCGACAAGGATTAAGGAGCGATGTAGCGGGGCTGCAAGTGCAGTGGGTCGCTGAGGTACGAGGAAAGATATGAATCATGACAAGGCTACGAGTAGCATGCGACGGCCTCTCAGATGTCAGAAGTGCTTCAGCAGCACAATGAATCAAGACTTAGACTGACTATCCTGTACAAGCGCATTCGTGAAGTTGCAACCGGAGCCGACAGTCACACATGGGAGCTCAGCCCTGGCGCCACATGGTCTGCCTCTGCTGCCCGCCCACTGCTCGATGACAGCATTCCCATCACCTGGTTCAGCTGTGATAGCCCTACCCAACGCAGGAACCGTCCCGTCGACGTCACACTACTGGACGCCCACGATTAGGCAACACAGCCTTGCGTGTGGCTGAAACCAATGAGGTAGCGTACAACCGTGGCTAGTGAAGCGTTTGTGGTCTGCTACTCAGGTCAACTCTTACCGGGCTTGCCTGAGGCTTTAGTGCGCGAGACCCGCCGACCGCTCATCTAAATTAGTTGGCCAATGAGACCTTTGACTGCGGCTCGACATGTCACGCCTTACCCGATTCAGATGCAACACCAAACCGCTTCGGAAGAGAACAGCCAGCCACAATGCCCAGCACAGCGTTGTCTTCACGCACATTCCAGCTGCCATAGTCCAGATCGAAAAATAGTCCGCGATGCATCTCGTGGTTCCTGCATGGTCTTCTTGCTTCACGTCCTCACTTGCAGTGCTACTCTAACTCCGCCATCGACGCCTCGCATGCTAATCTGCGATTCTGTATGGCGGCACTCCAGCTGCCTTGTCCGGCTGGACGCTATTCACGGTCCAAATGTGGATCATCTCGGCAGCAGGAGTAGCGGCGGGATGGTCCTTACCATCTCGAGCCTCGCAGAGCATACTCCTCTCATGAATGTCTGTATAGACTCTTCCATCTATATAACAGCATCGCCACGCCACCTCAATCCAGCATCCACTATTTGACCCTAAATCCGACAGGCGATCTTCAAGAGTCTTACCAAACTAGAAAACCACAAGCGAAACCATCACTTCGCACACTCTCCGCCAACATGTCTGACGGTCGTAAGGCAGCCCCTTCCCTACAAGATCGAGTCTCCATTACCGCTTCTCTGGGAGAATAACATTACGTCAAGCTCACCAGTCATCCAACGCTAACCTTAAAATTCAGTCAACGATGCCCGCGCCATACGAGTCGCTGAGATTATGACTGATTTCCGCAACCTCCAGCACTACATTTCACAAATACGGGCTTCACCTACGGCAGAAGAGTACTATCTCGAGGGCTATTCACTGCTACGTGAGTGTGTTGCTGAAGCTCAAGCCGTCCTTCAGACCCCCTTTGCGGGCAACAGCGGCGGGGCGATGGGCAACCCTGAGCAGGAACGACAACAGTTGAGAGCGTAGGTCACACCCACTCTTTAAAAATTCTGCAGGTGGTGGCACATCAGCATCCAATGAAGAATGGCAACTGACGGGAGACTGTAGAATCATTGCAGATGCGGCCGTACGTCGATTTCAGTGTCAAAGAGCGTACCTGCGAGCGAATATCGCAGTACGGTGGATAAACAGTCGAAACGCCATTTTGCGCGGGCAGAGGCCAAATTCAAGTCACACGGCCGCACTTCAGCAGATAGATGCTACACTCCGAAATGTACGTTGGGCCGCAAAACTTACTTTTCCGAAAAGACAGCCAGCCATTGTTGTATGTAGGCTGACAGGCACTCTACAGGAACGTATCGCCACGACTGATGCGTGGGTTGAGAGCACACTGCGAGCTACAGATGCAGCAAGTGGCAAATGGCTCAACGAGGACCCCTCGCTTGAGCAAATACAACAGATCCTCATGTCCCGACAGTGAGCCGCAACGTCGCAAAAGATCGCATCGATGTCGTTCTGCACCTATCATCCATTCCATACCATGTGTCTTCCACGATACCCTTCGATTGCGAGTCACCAGACTTCCCGACACTGGTGCGCTCTCATGACTTGGCTACACTTGTTCTCAACTCGACAATTCCTCGATTCAACTTCGATTGCGCTTAGCATACGTATATGCGAACCCCTCTTCGAACAACGGCGACCCCGAGTCCCTCTTAGAGGGGTGGCTTTTTCCTGTTCCAGTGCTGGTCACATTATTCAGAACAGCATACATACCTGATTCGGTCCACTTTTGATTTTGAACGATTGTCTCTTTAGCGTGGGCGTTGGTGTTGGCTCTGGCATTAGTGTTGGTCTGCAACTAGATCGACAGTGGCATATGTATGTTGGACCCTCGTTTTTAAGGACGATCACATACATTGGCGATGATTTTGGCACGGCACATGGTACAGCAAAAGCATGGAACTTTCTTGGGTGTTTCGTACGACTTCTACAAGCCGCTTCTGTTCTCTTATTTTCTCTTGTCGTTACTCTTCTCTTTTCGCTAGTTTTAATCTCTTCTCAAGCTGTCATACTCGTGTATCCATATGCACACATACTCGATAGCGCCACAACTCTATCTAACCACTATATCCAGCCTCAAAGCTTCCAACGCGACTCAAGATCGACGATATCCAGCTACATCTGACCATGACGTGCAAGGATGAACGGCCCGCTTAAGCTTAGCGCGCAGTCTAAACCTCAGCTTGCTGCAGCGGGGACAGCGCCGTCGAATCCGTGACCGCGGAGCAGGAATCAGCCGTCAGAATCCAGCATCGTGGAATGGTAGCGACAGACAACGGCGACCAGCCGATACGTCAGCCGTGCAAGGACTTTGTGCTTTTTTTCTGGACCGACTTTCAGCTGGCATTGGCAGACTAATTAATAGGGAACGTCATTTGGCCGACAAGCTTCCACCAACATCAACCTGCAAAGTTGAACATCGAACCACTGGAGCCCCATGATACCCGGGTGACCACTCAAGCTGACAATCCACCGGCTCCGCCTACTCTTTCTACATACTCCAACAAAAGCCATCGCACGCCCCGTGCTCGCTTACGCTTCTCACACATCTTCATACCGGCTAAACACCTGCGCCTTGCCTCTCACAGCTAGCAGTGCCTCTGCGGTAGCACTAAAGCAGCCATTTTCCCGGCGATCCCGAATTCTGCAGCCCTGCGAGGTAGCGGAATGAACTACTGCGCATCACGAGCGCTGCGCGGACGGTAGACTAGGAAAAATATGTGTGAGGCTAGTGAAGACTGGTTTGTTCAGTTAAATGATTGCGGTGTGGGGAAGGCGGTGCGAGGCGAGGAGGCTAATGACACGACGTTGCTGAGTCCAAGGGTTCGAGTGTTTGCTGCGAACACTCTGGGTACTATCAAGCAACAGCTGGCATCTTATACACGAGGCTGGATAGAGTCAAGAGGTGTTTACTATGTGACGAAGTGCTGAAAAGGTAATGAAGCTATACAGCTTGTATTTCGAAGTATCCAAATCATACTCAACTACATCTCCAACCCCATCAAGAACACCCAATCCCGTTCATCTACAACTCGTCCATGTGACGCTGCTGAACCCTGATCATGTTCTTCATCTCCCCCTTCTGCCTCTCCATGATACGCTTCATCTCTGTTATCTGCCTCTCCACCTGTACCTCCATCCGAACCGTCATCTCGTCCTTCTGCAACTCCGACACACGTTTCATCTCCTCCCTGTGCTCCTTCGACATCTTCAACTTCTCTGCAACCTTGACTTCGCGCTCATCCAAGACCTTGGTGCGCTTGTTGAGGCTGCTCTCGAGAGCATCGAGGCTGGCCTTGCGCTTGTTGTAGACTTTCTCCTGAGACTTGGCGGCATCCTCGCGTGTGTCGAGATGGTAGTCGCGGATTTCCAGGGCCTGCGCACGGGTGTTAAGTTCCTTCTCCCGGGTATCGAGTTCACGTGAGCGGGCTTGGTACTCCTTCTTCTGCTCTTCTGCGCGGCTGGGACGAACGGGCGCTGGAGGCGTCTTGGGATGCGCAGGGGCAGCAGACTTGGGCGCGGGTGTGAGGTTTGCGGGTGGGAGCAGCAGAGCGCTGGGTCCGAGCTGGATGGAAGGACGGATGGAGGCGGGACGGGCTGAACCGCGGCGGGCGGCGATGGTAGGGCGTTCAGCGGCGGGAGGCGTAGAAGATGCTCCAGCGCCGGCATCCAGTGCTCGTCGAGGAGGAGTTGCAATAGAGGCATTGCGACCACTGGAAGGAGTAGAAGATGCTCCAGCGACGGCGTCTTGTGCTCGACGATGAGTAGAAGCGAGGCTACTAATGCGATCACCGGAAGAGGTAGAAGTTGCTCCAGCGCCGGCATCCTGTGCTCGGCGAGGAGGAGCAGGGGCGGCCAGAGAGGCGGTGCGACGAACGGAAGGGCTCAAGAGAAATGCTGGGCGTTGGGCGATCAAGTCGCGCATCTCTTGCCTGCGCTGGCTCCTCGATGACTGGGTACCGCGTGCGCGTGCGCGAACGTTCTCAATGTCGCGGGTAAGCTCACTGTAGTCCTCATCGCCGGCATCATCCCGTGACATGTTGACGACGGGAGTGGAAGTAATTCCACGAGGCAAGAACGGGTTGGCAGTCGCAGACAACCTCGACACATGAGAGGCAGAAGTCCTCGGCATATCAGCCACCCTGGACGAGCGACCGACGGTACCTGGATTGACCATCTCCGGGCGAGCAGTTCGCGGCGGAGGTACCGTGCTGGCGATCCACAAGGCGCGACAGAGCGGACACTTCTTCTCTTTCTCGGGGCTCATGCTCAGCATCTCTCCAAGACAGACAAGGCCAATGCGGCAAGTACAGCCTGCTTTACCTGTGACACGCAGGCAGGGCTCGGGAGCGTCTGAGTAGGTCTCCAGACAGATGGGACACTCGTCTTCTTGGGGGACGTCAGCGTCCGGCGCGGTGTGGTTGCCAATGAAAGCGGTAGCAGCGGCGGTGAGTACAACGTCCGAAGCACGCGGTGCGGGCGGTAACGGTTTCGATACGTTTGCCGGCATGGTAGGCGATTGGTCGATTCGATTTTCAAGGTAGTAGCCGAAGACGCGGACGAAGTCCTGATCTTCTTGTGAGAGAGGAGGCATTGTTTTTACTGGAGTTGAGGTAGGAAAGAAAGGTTTATGTGGGAACAACGGAGGGGACACCGGGTGAGACAAGGGTTTGTGCTCTCAGTGGCGGAAGGTTATGCCGGAAGCCGGGGGTGTTGGGGGTGAAAGTGGGAGGTGAATTAGACTAGACGGTGTGATGTCATGCGCAAACGGGCTTACACTATTCGGTGTCCTATTGACTGCAGCGCGCGCATAGATGCATGGAACCCACACGATTGTTCATTGGGAACAAATAAAGATGGAAGAGCCCAGTCGTTTCGGATGTTTGTCGTACTGACAAACGGGGCATGAATGGTTGTTTGTCAATATGCGGCTCGCCTCGCGACGTACTTATAGTCCGGACCACACCTCTGGGTCAATTCCCCCTCATCACACCGGAAGACAGTCTCATCATGACATTCCAACCAAAGGGACAGTCACGCGATTGGGCGCGATCAGTTCTCGCCGCAAACTACGACAAACTCTTTGAGCAATACCATCGCCAGGATGAGACGTGCGCTGCAGAGAAGTCCAAGCTCCGAGACAACATCAGCGAATTAGAGAAGAAGCTCGAAAATCACAGCGATGCTTGCGATGCCGGAAAATATGGCGAACTCTTGCGGCAATTCCAACACGAGCATGAGATATGCGCTGGCGTGAAAATCAAGCTCCGAGAGACCATTAGCGAACTAGAACAGAAGCTTCAGAAGCAGAGCGACGCTTGCAATGCCGAAAAGGCTCGTTTACAGAATGAGATTTGTACTGAGGAGAAGTCCAAGCTCCAACACAACATCAGCGAACTAGAGCAGAATCTCCAGGAGCAGAACGATGCTTGTGATGCCGAAAAGACTCGTCTCCAGAAAGACCTCACGAATTTGCAGGAGGAAAAAGACGAGGAGCTTCAAAGAGCAAATGCAATGATTGCGGGATTGGAGCACGACAATCTAGTCCTTCAACGTGGCGACAGAACAAATTCCGGCGATGACGACTTTGTCGAGCTTCAGCGTCTCAGTGCTGAGAATTACAACTTGCGCTGTGAAATCGAGGATTTCGAGGCCCGATTAGCTTCCATGCAGGACGACAACCAAAGGGCGATGGAGAAGACTAAGCCTCATCGCCCATCCAATGATCCAGACTATCATTGCGAATGCTGCGGTAGACGAAGAACTAGCCATGGAGACACGCCCGTGTGCATAAGTGTGACGGATCACTGGCATCCTTCAGCCGTAGACATGACTGTATCGACGCAGGATATGCGTGCTCGCCTGCGAGAGATGCAGGAAAAGTGCAACGAGAAACACGAGGAGTTGGAGCAATGTGAAGAGCAGCGAAAAAATGCTGTTAGAGGGGCATTTCATTATGCCGCTGAGCGCAGAAAAGCAGAAAAAGAATTAGAGGAGGCCCAGAGTGGATCCTGTACGCAGAAGTGTGAAATGCTGGAAGAGATTTGCGCGGATCTCCGAAGGAGGCTGCGTGCTCTTTATGAGGCTATCGATACGAACGGCGAAGCGGTAAGGCAGGCGGCGGAGGATGCCTTGGACGGCATAGATCGAGCACGCAGAGGATGAGTGACGAGTAGTTAGAAGGTAGTCAAGTAGCATGGGATAAGTCAATATATGGGAGCGCTCCCGAACATCTTTATAAATCTATATGTGTAAATGAGTGGCAGAGAAGCCAAGTGACTCCACCACAACTGCCTGCCTAAATGCATACACCGCGTTGTTGGACACGATCCATGACACCAGACCGTTCGGCAGTTCCGGCAAAGCTCCTGAGCTATCTAAGAAGTGGCCGCACATAGCTTTCCTCGCATTCGAAATATGCTTAGATAGTCGAGTAAGAAACAACGAGCTGCGACTTGCAGTCAGGGACGGGCTCAGGTGCGCCGTTGAGCGGGGTGACGTCGAAGAAGTTAGCGGAGCCGAGCTGGTTGCATGGCTTGTTGTAGAAGCGAACTATTTATCATTAGCAAGGCAACCATCTGATGCATGCCTAAGGATGACATACTAGTGCGGGTAAGGTTGTTGTTGGTGAAGTTGGTGTCAGTGATGGCACCGTTCACTGGGACAGCCAGGTTCTGGCAGGCACCCGGTGTGCCCTGAACGAACGTGAAGCTCACACCGGTGCTAGGAGGGTTGCAGCCATTTTTGTTGGTGAAGAAAGTACCGACGACACTACGAGTGGCGGTCTGGCGAGCGTCGAGTGGTCCAGCGCTGGCAAGGACGGCCGAGGCGAGGATGGCGGTGATAGTGGTGAACTGCATTTTGATGGAAAGTTTACCTGAGACTGAGGAGTAAGATGTAGTTATGGAAGTGAAGTAAGGCTTGAAGTTGTTGTTGTGCTCTCTTTTACCTTGATCGTTGCTCTTCTTTATACTTCTGTGACACGGGTCGAGCTTACCACCTATAGTGACACATTACGTACCAGAATTCATATTATGATGCTAGCAGATGTACTATACTGTATTTTAGGATCTTCTTCCTTGGTGAAGATCTTTGGACTGCTGCAACTGGCGCTCCACATGGCCTGGGGGATGAAGTCTGAGGTGAGCAATGCTAGCATGCGGTGTGCCATTTCAACAATTCTGCTGGCTGAGGAAGCTCGGTGGGTATAAATCATATGATATAGCCCGCAATGGGCTCTTATGTGATAGTGGCTGATCATGTGAGTTGTAGTCACGCACACACGTACCCAACTTGTGTGGGATGAGAGTCACACCAACGGGTACCGCGCAAAATTACCATCTACAACGGGCATTGAATACTACTAAGCTCGGTTCTGCATTACAGCAATACCCAAAATTTGAATGATCCATCAAGGCTGGTGAAAGTCAGGTTGGCCAGTAAATAGACTACTAAAGATTAACGTCGGTACTATCGTGCAAAAAGATGCAATCTCGCGTATCACCCTTCAATCGACAACTTAACAATATGTATTCTCGAGCTGCAGGTACCTTCTTGATTCTTGTTAGATGCTAGCAGACCAATGAATGTTCCAGCCGAAGTCCACAAACGACCTATCAGGTACCAGCATGCTCGTGTCATGCCCACGCTTACTTCCCGCGAAGGGCATGATTCCATCCTTGGCAGTGAACGTGACACTTCCTGAGGCGCCAGGAGCGTACCCAGTGGACAAAGTAGTATAACATGGTCCGATATGGACTATTGGCTGGTAGGTGCGTCCTGAACCTGTAAGCTGACAGTCGTTGCTGCTGACCCAGACCTTAACCCGGTAAGCGGTCTGCGAAATCTAGATGCTCATCCACTCGTAAGTCTGCCCGTATACCAATCGAACGGTTCGATATTATTTTCCGAGTATGTTTGGTATGTAGGGGTAGCAAGGCTGTTTGCATGAGATGGCGCAGTAAGCGCGGAAGCCTGCGTCGACCTTCGAGAAGGTTGTCAGCACAGGGTACTGTAGCCGCACAAGACGTTGATGATGCACTACCCTGACATTCTTCACGTCATGCATAAGCTTCCTGTCTCGTGATCGATCAAAACTTTGCGAATAACCTTGGAATCGTTCCAAGGAAAAGGTTAGCACAATATCACATCATCACAAGGACAGAGAACACAAGACATGGAGACTCATCAATGTGAATACCGACCACAGCTATTCATGTACACGCCCATATTGAATTCCAGTCCGATAGCCTGAAGATATACACACGGTGATCCCGTTGTATCCAAAGTCTGATAGCGCTGTGTATACATTCAGGATCTATAGCCAAACCGCTCTCCTATCTTGCGAAAGACTCTCCTGACCCATGACGTTGGTTTTGTGTCTGACAGCCCCTCTTCTTGCGTATTGGCATCTGTTATCGAAAACCGCGCCACGATTATGCGAGTAACAGGTTCAGCCGCTGGTACCGTTGGAACTGCGTCCAGCTCCCTCATCAACCTGGCCTCCGCGGCCAACAACGCACTTATCCGCTGCAAAAGAATTGATTCATAGCCGTGGGAATTCTGCAATTCGGCTTCATAATGTTCTCGCGAGTCGCGAGTCATGCGTAATTGCGTCAAAATGCGGTGCCTTCGTTGCTGTCGGGCAGCTGGGGTGAGTGGTGGACTAATTGCACGCCCATGTGTCGGATATCGACTTCCTGGCTCAGCCTCTTGACTGAGATCAGGCATGAATGTCTGAGGCTGGCGTCTTGGCAATGCGTCTTCGATGTAGGAGGTAATGCCAGTGAAGGAGGATGCGTCGCGGGAGGATGAATCGGCTTGGCCGAGACTAGCCAAAAGATAAATGGCTATTGGATGAGGTGGGAACCGATGCGGCTCTTCGTGTTGAAGTTCCTCTGGAATCGAAGACACAAATGGTGGGCGGTATGATCCGTGAAGCTTAACACGGCACACAGGACAAGTGCTATGCTCATAGAGCCAAGTTGTGATGCATTTGCGGCCGAATATGTGCCTGCAGCCATTAATGCCACGGATTTGGACAGCATAGTCACTAGTAGTAAACTTTTCGAGACAAATGTCGCAGTTGCTTTGGGCAGGGTGTTTTACTTTGACCATGCCAGAATCTAGAAAGTCGTCCATTGTCTTTGGGGCAGGGCAGAAGGAAGCAGGTGGAGCCGACATCTTGCGTCAAGGGTGATAAAATGGTCATGGAGAAAGTTTGAAGCAGGAGTAGATTACAGTTGCAGAAAAGTCGCTCAGGGCTCTTCATCAAACCAGGGCCGAAGAAATTACGGTACCACAATCTTTGTTTCCATAGTGGAGTACAAAACTTCGGAACATTTAATGAAATCCGACGAAAATTTCAAAGCGGTTGTTCCAAGCTACCAAATCTCTCAAAGATTAGAATTGCCTGGCTCTTACATGTTGTTAAGTACGATGGGAAGCGACCAGATAACTGAAGCTGTACACAGGGCCTTGCCGTCACAGCCCAAGTTTAGTAATGATATACACAGCTTCAGGCGATGAGAAACACTTGTCCGGATTCTATCGTAGTTTATGATCTGCAAAACTGACTACGAATGAGAAGTATCGGTGCACCCGTGGTACTCTCTGGAGGGACACTTCTACTAGCGTACCCAACTCTACGCCTTCACGTACCAACCTCAGGAAATCTTTTTCATCACACATCTTGGTTCAAATTTGCTCAAAAGAACATCACGATACCCAATTGATCGCAGGCTACCGAGATACTAGAGAAGCGTGGCATACCCTTGAAGCAAAGCACACTCATTTATCCTTTCAAAGTTCGAACTTCACCAACGCACTTTCATCGCCCACCAAGCAGTTTTCCTCACCCAACACTGGACCGACATATCTTCCTCTTAAAACCCACAAAATACCTTCAGCTCTGCAATCCATCCAAGATGTCCCCCAAATTCCGCTTCCAGATAATCTCCGACCTGCACCTCGAAACGCCCCTCATGTCGCCCTCATACTCCACCTTCCACCTCCCCATCCACGCCCCCAACCTCTTCCTCCTCGGGGACACCGGGCTGACCTCCCACCCCCAACTTTTCACCTTCCTCTCCACCCTCCTGCACACCCACACCTCTCTGCGCATATTCTACATCCTCGGAAACCACGAAGCATACCACACAACCCTCGGAACCAGCATCGCCTCTCTCTCAGCCTTCGAAGCGCAACAAGGCCCGCAGCGCTTCACATTCATGAACCGCCGACGCATCGACATCTCCGCCACCCTCACAATCCTAGGCTGCACACTGTGGACACACATCCCGCCTTCCTCATCCCTCGCCTGCGCGAACTCACTCACAGACTTCAACGAAGAAAAAGGGATCTGGGCCCGCAGCGTCGAGCAGCACAACATCGACCACGCGACTGATTTATCTTGGTTGAACGCCACTATCGCCTCTATCCCGCTAGATCGCCAGGTCATCGTGCTAACGCATCATTCCCCTACAATCGACCCGCGCGCGAACCATCCGAGGCACGGGGGGAGTAGTACCAACGCGGGATTCAGGTCGGATTTGAGCGCCGAGGAGTGTTGGCGGAGTGAGAGGGTGCGCGTTTGGGGGTTTGGACATACGCATTACAGTTGTCAGTTTTACGAGGAGGATGGAGGGAAGTTGGTGGTGGCAAATCAGAAGGGGTATGGGAAGAGGGACGGAGTGGTTGTTGTTGTTGAAGAGGGAGGAGATGGGGGGTGGAGAGTTGTTATTGGGGAGAAGGAAGAGAGGGAGGGGAGTGGGAGGAAGGGAATGGAAGAAGGGATTGTGAATGTAGGGGGCTGTGGAGATGAGTTGGGTGCTGGTGCTGGTGCTGGTGTGGAGGGAAAGGAGATAAAGAGTACTGCGGTGAAGGATAACCCGACAGAGGAGAAAGTAGGCGAGATCCATCTAGAGCCAAAGAACGCTTCGAGATGGCGGACCGCGATGGTCAAGATCAAGAACAGCTTGCACAAGTCATAACTCGACCAGTCAAAGACAATCTAAAAATTTTAAACTTTGGTTCAATTTGCTCGCGTATGTGTGTATTTTGCACCGTGCCGTTCATCCGCTAACAGCATCACTTCCGCGCATCACCACGTCCATGATCCAATCCATATGTGAAGGTGTATCATATCCTATTCCCTGTCTACGCCGTCATGCAGCCGCCCTAATGTTACTTTAGACGAAGGAACATAGGGGAGGGGCCTAGCCACCAAGAAATCTTTGAGAATACATGCCGCCTCCGAAAGGAAGGGATGGCCCAGAGCCAACGTCAACATGACAGAAAGAAAGAATCCGCAACGCCGAACCTAATAGCCCACTGGCTAGCAAAAGAATGACAGGTGTATAGGCGCCGCAACACCCGCCAATGTACCGAACCGAATATGTACACGCAGGTCGATAACAGGTTACTGAAGGAAAATAAGCCGGACTCAAGCCGACACAAGGTTCGTGTTCGCGTTGTTTTCCGTACTTTAACCGTCCCATCCGATAGTGTAAGTAGGATATGTATTTTCGATCGGCCAGGGAAGCATGTTCTTGCTCCCTGTCACGATGACGACGCCAGCATGACGTGCGCCAAGCTCCGAAGACGCCAGACCATGCATGGAGTGACGACGGAGCGTCCGAGGAAGGAGAGGTAGGGACAAGGAGCGGTGTATTACAAGATAGTAAGGATGTGATGGTGGAGGTGTGGAACGTACGTCATGGCCTAATGCACGACCATGGCACTAGAGGCCCGTGAGCACTCTGTAGCGCTTGCAGACGACAAGTCACACCCAGAGTGCTTACCTGGAGGCGAGTGAGCAATGCTTCAGTACTTCGGCGGATAGCGTGCGTTCTCTTGTTCGTCTGCACTCTGGGGCCGCGGGGGTTGTGGGTATACGAACCGGTTCATCATCTGGCCAGGCTGCATTGGCATCATATGGACGCCGTTTGGCTGTAATTGTGCAATGCCGTAGGGATTTTGGTGGTTCATGTCGCTGCCAAGGAAGTTATTCATGGCAGCACCGTGAAGACCTTGAGCCTGCGACACGGGGCAGTCTTTGTGTGCCAGAAGCAGTGTCTTGAGGTTGACAATCTCCTCTCGCAGCTGGGTGACAGTAGCAGAGAGCGCGTCGTTCTCAGTACTAAAGAGCTCGACCTTGGCTTGCAGATTGGCCAGCCATTGCTTCTTGCGTTGGCGACATTTGAGAGCAGCAACCCTACAAAGTGTTAGGATCAACTGACGTGGGGGGGACTGGAAGTGACGTACCTATTCCGTTCGAGGAAGTTTTTACGCTTCTCCTCGTCGGTCATCTTGCGACCGTCCTTATGAGTGTCCTCATCCTTGATGTTCATATCATCGTCGGAGTCTTGATCCATCATGTCATCATCCATGGACGGGGCAGCATTGCTCTTCTTGCGGCTGCCTTTGGGAGCGTCGTCGGTTTTGCGCTTTGAGCCTGCAGCTTGTTTGCCGTTAGCTCCTTTCTTCGCGCGCGATCGCGTGGCAGTTTTGGCCTGCTCACTCTGGCCACTCTCTGAGAAGTCACCGGTGTCCGCAGACGCCATGCTGTTGATGGATCCCTTTGTGTCACGGCGCACATGGTTGTTCTGTCCTACGGGCTGGACAGGCATGTGGCCGGCGTGCATCGATTGCTGTTGAGGCGCCATAGAGAACTGTGGCTGGTTGTTACGGCCACCACCATTCTGACTGGCGAACGACAAAAGATCATTGGCCGCACTGCTGACGTCATGGTTGGCGTATGGGTCGTTCTGAGAACGCTGTTGCGGTGCCTGGGACTGCTGGAAGTTGTTTTGGCGATCCATTCCAGCGGTTGCTCCCTCGGGTTGGGAGGTGGGTGCGCCCGAAGTGTTGTTCTTGTTGTGGTTAGCCTGAGCAGCGGCACGCAGGGCAGCGGCTTGGAAATCGCCTGTGCCAGGGGTGATGCCGGCGCTCTGGAGGTTGAAAATGGCCTGGGTGTTAGGGCTGGGCGCAGGGAACATAGACCCGCCTCCACCAGGCGTAAGTCCAGTTCTTAAAGAGGACTCGTTGGGCGTAGGGAAGCCTCTAAACGATTCGCTGAAGTAGTCGGTTGACCCAGTGGGTCCGTTCAGCATGGCAGGGCTCAGGGGACCTTGGCGCAACGACGACTGCCACCCTGGAGTGAGGCCGGGGAGCGGTGATGGCGAGGTGAGGTTTGCGACTGGCGGCAGGACAGTGCGGCCGCCGGGTGTTTCTACGTTGCCGTTGGCGTTGGTGTTGCCGTTGCCGCCGGTAAAGGACTGCTCGAAGACGTTCGGCTCCAGCGAGAAGGGATTGTGGTACCGTGTTGAAGTAGTCGGGTGTATCGCCAGTTGTTGATGGCGCAGGCTTGGGTGGAGGTGCCAGCGGTTGCGCATTGGAGGTTGCGGGCTTGGCTTCGGCTTCAGTCGTCGCAGCTGATGGCAGTCAGTACATGGTGCTGCGATGATGCTGGCGCATGAGGTGCACATACGTGCTTGTCTTGGGTAGACGTCTCTTCTTTTGCGGATTCTGTTGACGACATCATGGTTAGTCATGGCTGCTTTGTGCAACGACGGCAATGAGACAGTGATGCGTGTGAAGGAGCAGTGACGATTGTTGTAATGAAGGGCAATGGGCAGTGGGCAGGCGCGACAGAGCAGTGACGCGCATGATTGGCGACGGCGTGGGGAGGATACGCACCTTCGGTCTTAGTCACGACAGGAAGACTACTTTTGGTATCCTTGGGAGAGGACATCTTGGAGTTCTGGGGGGAGGTCCTCGCAGTTTGGGTTGCAGCGGCCATTCTTTCGGGGTGGTGACGTAGGGGTCGTGATCAAGGACGATCGCTTGTAGTACTCGGGCCTAAGCACGCTCGCTCTCACTTCCACACGCGACAGGGAGTTCTCTGTACAAACAACAACGGGGCGTGCAGGCGTGTCTCGATCGCAAGTCACCTGTTCGGGCAAATGAATTGTCAGCGCACTCGATGGATATTATTCACGCGATGCAGCTGCGCAGATGCGACGGGTTGGTGCAGAGGCGCGAGGGTTGTCGCAGGCGGTTGGGAACGTGGCAAAAAGAGCGATAACAGCAACAGCAGCGGCGGCAGCACCAGCGACTGAACGTACCTATTGCAGAGGAAATGGGGATGCGCCGGAAGCGGGGTACGCGCTTTCAGTCCCAGTGTCGATAAATATCGAGCGCCGCCAGCGAGGATGCGACGGTGCAGCGGTGTTGTCGAAGTTTAACAGTGACGTCAAGCCCCCTGATGACGTTCAAAAGAAAGTCGCAGGCCGTCTCTGAGCGCAGGCGCAATGGTTCTAACAAGACCTTGCGGCTCTGGTGCACTGGTCAAGCAAAAAAAGATACGTCTCTCTGGGTCGCAATGAGGCTCTTCCCTAGGCGGTTGACGGGGATTGTGCTCGTGGTGACGATAACAGTGAGGCGTTCGCGATGAGGTCAGAGGGCAGGACGAGCGAGCAATTTCTGGGAGTGACGCAGCGTTGTGCCAAGAAGATAACGTGATTTCACTCCATGATCCAAGTCCGTGCGCCGCGGCTCGAGGCCGCCAATCAGCGCGACGGGGCCTTTCACCGCTCCAAGTCTTGTCCGATCGCAGCCCCTTTCGGCTCGCTTGCCACGAGTGCCCGAGCGATCCTTGCCGTTGCTAGAGACGCTGCCGTTGTCCTACCGTAGTGTTCTACCTTCACAGTCTGCATTACCAGCGCTGGAACTGCGCTGAGACAATGCGACTTCACGGCCCGTCTCGTGTTGCCAAATCCTTCGACACGGACGGCTCCAAGGATGCTGCCAGGGGCCAGGCACACCACCAACGGAAATCGATGCCGTTCTGCCAGATGCCGGACACCATCTCGCGCTACCGATCTCTGCCAGTGCGCCGATCGATGCCCGGGTCGAATGATATCGCTTACAATGGACTGCTATCGTTCGCTGCATTGCTACTTTAGGCTGTTGGACCATTACAAACCAGCCCTTTTGTAAGCACTTCCATTGTGCTGATTTCCTAGTAGTGGCAGGTCTGGAGCGTAGTGGTGCATATCAACAGATTCTGACATCCGGACGCCGGCGGAACAATGGAGTCCTTTGTCGTGTCTGGCTATCTTGATTTGTGGGGGTGGTTAGGTATCCTCTTCTATTCAATAAAACAATGCGATGAGGGAAATGTGCTAGTAACATGCAGCATGTCTCACATGTCGACATAAATCGATGAGATGTCATGCTTATGATGTACCGTGTATTCTGAAAAGAGCTAAGTTACAAGCTTTTCGACATGCCAAATTCCACATCAGTAGCTGCATACATGGACAAATCCCATGATGCCGCCTGATCCTCCCCGAACCACGTAAACGCCAACATCTGCGTGCATGCATGTTGATACAGTTCCCATTCTCCACGCTCGACAATGCAAAGAAAGTATCCCACCATCGTGCCAATAAGCACTACAACATTTTCAACATGTAGCATGCATCAATGCACTCTATGTTCCAAACATTACCACAATATTTCTAACATGTAGCACGTGTCCAGAGACACGCAATCATATCAGAATGGCCACTCCTCTACCATTCCCAAGCGTCCCTTGAACTTCCAAACGTCGCATCCTACATTAACACCACATGCCATCTCCAACTCCTTCTCCCCTCCCTCTACGACCCCCTATACGTACTATACCCAAACCCGCCCACCAGCACCGGCACATGAAAATGCTCCCCCTTCTGCGCCTCCCGCACCACAAACTTGACCTCAATCTCCGGGAAAAACGTCTCCACCCCGCGGCCCTTGAAGTACTCTTCCGTGTTGAACGTCAGACTCCAGCGCTGGTCGCCCGGCTGGTGGAATAGCGTTTCGAGGGGTGTGGGGGCGGTGAAGGGCGGTGGGGTGGGGGTCCAGGAGGCTACGCGGCCGTCGGAGTTTGTGGTGGATTGGAAGGATTGCGGGGTGGAGGTGGAGGAAGGGGAGGAGGGGTGGCTGGGTGAGAAGTTAGTATGAGAGAAGTGGAAGGAGGGAGGGAGGGAGTACAGTGTGAGTGTAACAGGTATGTTAGCCCCCGGCTTTCCAATCGTCGTATCGAGGACGTGGCACGTAATCGGGGGTTTCTTTTCCGTAGCCATTGTTCTCGCGTCGAGGTGGTTTGAAAGGGCTTGCAGGCGCGTCGTGGAGGTGGGCATTCGAGATTCTTGTATTGTTGTGTTGTTTGGAGAGCTTCACGAGAGCTTCACGAGAGAGCTCCAGATGTGACGTCAAGTTCGCGATGGAACCTCCAACTACCAAACTTCGAACTGAAGCTTTTTTCACCACAAGAGAATCGAGACGGAGAGCAACAACGCAGCGCAAGGAAAAGATACTTCCACATATCAATCGCGCACAGAAAATAAATGCCCCTCCATCTCCATAGCTCCCCCCTTCCCATCGGCGCCCTCCGCCCCTCCACACGCCGATCACCGCGTGTGTACCATCTCATTCATTCCACTTCAACGTTCAACCGTCTCCACGCTCGCACATCCACCGTCTATCCAAAACGCAAACCCAGCGTAATTCTCTGCACTACATTTTCGCGACCCGTACACTAACTTTCCTTTCCAAAAACAAGCGCACATACACTCCATGAATTCCAACAGGCCCCCCATCCCCGCCTAGTCCCATCCCATGAAACACGCCGCCCAAATCCAGCATCGTCAATTCCCAATGCCCATGCGGCACTGCAAGATCGGGGTTTCAAGTTTCAAGTGAAACCCAGGAACCCGCTGTCGGATCGAGGGCCGTTCCATTTAGACTTTGTCTTTGGGTTGTGGGGTTTCTTTTGGATGGGCATGGGATGGCATGGGAAAGGGGAAAATGATGATTTGAGTGGCAGCAAAGGAGGGAGGGGTGTGCTAGTTCGTCGAGGTGGGTGGTGTAATGTGATGTGATGTAGGTTCAGCTGAAAAGGACGAATTGGAGATTGCGAGCATCGTGCACAAAGTCACATAGCAAAGACGAGATAAGATCATAGATGTTGCTTGATCCAAAGATTCATATTCATTCCTCTCCATCTCCATCTTTCTCTCTCTCTCTCTCTCCAAAGATACATACATAAGAATAAAGATCTTCCCTCCCTCCGTGCTAATCGTTGCACTTCATCCCATCCCATTCAATCCAAACTTGAACCAAAATTTGGGGATATCAAAAAAGTTTAGAAATGCCCAGGTCATCGTCCTACGAGACCTGTGTACATTCCATCTTGAAGCCAGGTTTTTGCTGGGTCTTCAATTCAAAGAAGTGAAAGTTACTATGAGATTTGCCGCCGTGGCTGAGATAGTTCAAAATAAAAAGAGATTCGCTCGCAACCCAGTCTCGCTGTAGATCTGGGGCGGTAAATAGCGTGCGCCAGAAACGCCGTTAAATTGAGAGTTTACATGTCGCTTCTGTTGTTGTCCGAGAAGGGACTCTGCTCTCGCCGCGAAACTGTGCTGCCGCGTTTCGAGGGGGCCTCCTCGACGATGGGCGTCATCGGGGTACGGAGGCCCAGTGATGTGTCGTAGGATGTGATGCGTTGCGACATCTGAGGTCGTGGTGGCTCCAACTGTGAGCTGTCTGAGAAGGGAGATTGGTTTGGTGCAGGGGACTCCTGAGCGTCGCTATAGGCATCGGAGTCGCGCGAGGTTACTGAGTTGCGGAGGAGAGTTTGGTGTGCACGTGCGTGCTCCTCGTCCGATTCGTCGTCAGAGTCAGACTCGTCACCTGCTATCCGTCGGGCTCTCGCATGTGCAACACCGTCGTCTGAAGAGGTTACGGATATGTCGGTAAGCGGTCGTGCGGGAGGAACAAGGACCTCTGGTGTGTTGACCGCAGTCCTGTCATTGCTGAAGTTGCTGAAAGAGGACGAGTTGCCAGAACTCTTCGGTGGGGTGCTGGAGAGATCTGTCGACTTCTTCTTCGTGATGTTGAGGGCGCGAACAGGTCCTAGTTGAGCAGTGCTGCGGACAGAGTTCGCCGGGCTGAGGCCCATGACACCTGGCATTTGGATACGGAGCGACTTGTTGGAGTGCTTTGGGTCGATTGAAGGAACAGGGGGCGTCTCCGAGCTAGGGGTTTCTGCTGGACTGGAAGACATGGACTTGACGCTGACAACAGCCGCCTTTCCACGGACGATAGTCTGGGCTGGGAGAGGAGAGACGATGGCGTTCTGGCGGTACATGGTGGAGGCGACACTGGCACGGGCAAGACTGGGTGCAATGCTGGTGCGTCCAGCGGTGCTCTGCGATGCCATCGAGTCCCGGAAGTCGGGGAGGAAGAAGTGCTGGTCGGCGTTGGAGTACGGGCTGCTGACGCCAGATGAGGGCGACATGGCAGGAATCGGGGGGACGGGAGGAACAAGCAGGTCGGGCGAGCCAGGGCCGGAGCGGTTGGTGACGCCGGGGATGTATGCGATCTGGATGATGTTGGAGGCGCGGGTAAGGACGGACGAGGCCATGGAGGCGACGGTGTGTGTGGATGCGCGGGCGCTGCGTCGCGAAGCAAAGTCGTTCTCGGCCTTCTCTTGCTCCTGCATGTCCATCTCCTGGAAGTCGGCCTCGGTGTACGGCCGCCTCTTGCCCTTCAAGTAGTACTTCCACACGAGGAACGTCAGAATGGCGATGGCGGCGACTCCTCCAATGACACCTCCAGCGATGGCACCGACGTTGGGCTTGTTGGGCTCCTCGGCGGCGGCCATGGGGTCGACGGCGCAGATGACTTGTGCGCACTCATCGCACGTCTGGGTGGTCTGCACGCAGACCTGGTTCTTGTTGCAGACCTTGCCTGCGCAGGTGAGCTCTGCCTTTTCGCACTGCACGCAGCGCTTCTCAACGCGGAAGACATTCTCGATGTCTGTGCAGCGTTAGCATGTGTCGATACTGTACATGGTGGCAGCATTTACCTCGCAGCGCGCGAGCGGATACCGACATGGTGAAGGTGGTGAGGGTGGTGATGTCGTTGCGGGGATTCAGGAGATCGGCGGTCCCAGGGTCTGTGAGTGCCTATGGCGAGCAGCTGTCATGGGCGTTGGCAACTCGCAGCAGCAACGTTGGACAAAGTGCTCCCGTGAACGTGTCGAGGATTCTCGGAATAGTCGTGTGCGACAAAGCGTGGTGCCTGGTGACCGGGGACAAAGGAGCGACGCAGCAAGTCCGGCGCTAGCAGAAGACGAAAGACGATTCGGGATGGCGGCGACAGCCAGCGAGCGCCTTTGCGGACACGAACAACGAAGAGAACGGATAACGAGTGACGGGGACAAGGACGGCGGCGCGCAGTGTGGACGTGTCGGCGTGGTGTCGTGGGTGAGATGCAGCGGCCGGGCAGGAAGGCGCAGCGGGCCTGAGGAGGAAGCTGCGTAAGATGAGCCTGGAGGGCCTGGAGGGCAGCCGCGACCCGGGCTGGCTGTTGGGGCACGAGTGGGTCAGGCCTGGACGCTCAGGACGTTTCGTCTCCACGCTATGGCCAGCCGCTGGTATTGTGCACGCGGCTTGTGTTTGCCAAAGAGCGCACAAAGAGTCTTTTTCAAGCCGCCAGACGCTGCTGCTGGTTTCCTGTGAGAGGGCCGTCACCTGTGTGTCGCAGTGCTTTCGTCTTGCTCGCAGCGGGCGGGTCGGCGTGGAGGGGGTCGATGCGGGTTGCTGCAGCTGACGGCGAGTTCCTGGCTGTGGCGCTGCGTAGCACACCAACTCTAATAATCTATATTTATTGCAAGGCCCGATTGCTGTTTCGTTTCTCAGCCTGCCCCGGAGACCCGCATCTCGCATCACTACATCATTACGCTGCTCGATCCATCATACACACATGACGATGCAGTCTTCACGACCTCCAATCCCTCATGCGAACAGGTTGCACCGCCGCGGCGGAGAGTGCATTTGCCGCTGGCGTTGCCCGTACCTCAAAGCTCCAACACAACGGCGCATCCCTGTGAAAGTCAGCTGCAGGTTGCGCCCGCCACACGCCCAATTGGTTCCCCTCTCCATGGCTAAATGCCTGCAATGCGCGTCTAGGTGAATCGCCGCTGCCGCCAACCGAACTCAATATATCGATATCGCTCTTATCGCAACCACGTGCAACCTTGCTGCATTCCTCTACTGCTCGCTGCCGCAGGGAGGAACGCTCTCGGGCTGAAGCTGACCCTCCTGCGCAAGCCGCCAAAGTCGCGCCGACGAACATGGCCGTGCAGAGACACATGTCCGCTGTGCTGCTGCATGATCCTTCGGCCAACGACACTGGTTCGGCACTCGCCCTCTCATCTCCCTGCACACGGCCCACCAGAAGGCTCTGCTCTTCCGGCCGCTCGTGGGGTAGTACGCGCAATTTCCCCCATCCAGCCAGTCAGTCTTGCGCCTTTGTGAAAATCCTGTGTACAACCTGAACAACCCGCCCTTGCGGAGAATAAATTCTCGCCAGCGCACATCGCTGCGAACAGAGGTGTCAACGTTGGAACCCTATGCATGCAATTGGCCTGCGATTATTTCCGACGTGTGCAGATCACGAGGTCTGGACGCTGGCGATGACCATGTCGTGCGACGCCCCCATCTCACGTCAGGTTTTGTTGGTCTTTGAAGAATAATGCAACTCTCGCGTGAAAGAATGCTCAATTGGTTTCCTGGTCGTGAAAGATGGTGATCTTCTCGCCAATCTGCGCATGAACGGCGGCGACAACCCATCTTGACGATCTGTTCGCCACTGCACACGCCCTCCCATTGCACAAGCGGGGGGGAAATCAGCCGGTGCTCAGGCGATGTCTTTCTTTCCAACGACCTGTAGATATATACCTGAAGTTCCTTGTCGTTACAACATGGGCGAGTTTCGCTTTGACCAGCGCATGTCCGACTTCCTGTGTCCTCCACATGGCCATCAGTTGCACAAGCCTCGAGTTGAGGGTTTGGTGCTATTTGCCAACGGTCTTGTAGCTGTCGCCAGGTGTTGCAACAATTCATGCGCTGTATCGAAAATTCCGGGTACCATCAGAGTATCTGTCTACAGCCGATTCAAAGCCTGCAAAGCCTCAATCCTGCCTTTCAAGTAAACCCAGAACAGCACACAACCGTCCCAACCCACATCCATCCCAAAGCAGCCAGCCAGTCATCCTTCATCGTATGCTTCTAGATTTTGTGTGACACAGATGGTAGACCACTTGCTTTAAAATCAGTATCGAATTGCGTTGCGATCGTACTTGGCTCTTGAATCTATCCGTTAGTACCAGCATACAACTCTCCATCCACAGGCGCCGTCACGCTCCCCGTCGTAAACCCGCAATGCCCGACCCCATCCTCACCCACACTGACAACACCCCACTGCACCTTCTCCTGAGCCGCCTCCACCCCGCTCTTATCCACCCTCCGGTCCAAATGACACGCCGCACTAATCGCCATACTGCAATTCCCCGCAAGTGTCATGCCCTGCTTATACGGGACGTATCCAAACGCCACAATACCCATGACCATGAACGACCCAACAATAACGACCGTAATGATTGCAATGGGCGAGTATCCACACGTCTTCATGCTGTCCCCCTGCGTCTCGAGCCCGCTACCCACCGGCCCTATCTCGTTCTCGTAACTAATCGTGGGCGACCCGAAGACATCGTAGAAGTCGATGGACACGAGGAAAATAGACTGCGAGACGAGCCAGTGCAGCAGACCGCTCAGCGCCATGAGCGGCACGCCAAACCGGTACGGAAGTTGGAGGAAGTAATCGGTTCGCTGTGCGCCGACTGGGTCGGCAGAGACGCGCAGACCCTTCTTCTTGTGCGCGTACGAGATCCATTCGTGTGAGAGGAGGAAGGACGTGAACAGTGCGTTGTAGGAGAAGTACAGCATGGAGAGAATGACCTGCGGTGTATTGGCAAGCATGACGTTGGAAAGGAGATCCTTCCGGATCCAGCTTATGGCTGTGCGGGGGTCGACGGTACCGAAACCCAGACTTGCGAGGAAGGCGAGTGAACGTGGGGTATCGTCGGGGAGGGAGTAGATGCCGAAGCCGAGTAGAAATCCTACTGTAGCCAAAGTAAACAAGAGGCTGTGGTGATGTTAGCATGATGCATCGTTCAAAGACCGTGCAATTTTCTTCTTACAGTGTGAGAGTTGTCAATCGACGCTTCTTGCTTGCCACATCTTTCCACCTAGAACGCACATTTACCCACGGGCGCGGGCCAGATTCTAGTACCTTTTTCCTGACGTCTCGAATCGAGAGCAGGCACATGTCTTTAGTGGTAGTGTCTGCTCTTTCCAGGAATGAAGCAACGGCATCGCCCATTGTGATGAGGGGATCGTCTCCAACGCAACAAGCGATGTAGAACATCAAAGCTGCTTTGACTAGAACACGACGTTAGCTTAATTCGATACGGGGCAAGCTGCGGTTCGCGGTTCGCAGTTCGCACATAGCTGTACTATAAGGGCTCGTCATGGTCTTCCTGCCCTGTAGTATAGCGATCAAAAACCAAAATCCCCAGAACAAGAACTTACCAGCATTGAGGACAGTTACAATAACAGCGATAGTTGTATCGAATTGTAGCCGACAGTGTGGCTGAGCTGGTTCACTCAGGCAATACTGCACAGGAAAAGTCCTGGCTTCCGCGCAGAAAGCACCCAAAGGAGTAGTGGGAGTCGGACAATAGTGCCCCGTTCTCCATGCACTGACATTTGCCTTCAACTTGTCGACGTCGTTCGCGCAAAAACTGTTGTATTGCATTCCACTGCAAATCCAGTTGTATCCGTTTGAAGCATCCCTGGGATTCTTCGAATCCGTAGCGTAATAGGGCCCCGCCCAGTAGACGTGCGAACCGTTGATGAACACATTATCCTCGAGGGTGGGGAAGTTGTCGTCGCTCGCAACAAGCAGCACATGGCGTCGATTTGACACTATGGAAGTGGCATACTTGTTCAAGCATTCTTGTGGTTGCAACTTTACCAGCAGACCTCTTTTATACTTTTTATGCATGTCATCCAGTATCCGGGGGACATTCGCTGTATTGTAAATTTGCCAGTAAGAAGTTCCCATTCTTTCTATCGAAAATGGCGCATTGACGGGTTGGTTGACAGGAGCCGAACCTATTGCCGGCCAAACATGTCAGTAGAAGTCTTAACCGATAAACATAGGAGGGTTTTCGTACAGTTGCGGCAGGTGTCATCTTCGAGAAAAGACTCGCTGACATTGAAGGAGAAGTAGTCATTCGAAGACAGCGATGCAAACACCGCCGAGTTGTAACTTTCTCACTGTTAGTGACCGACTTGCACAAGGGCCTTTGACACTCACAAGAGGTGCAATGGGAGGGAACTCAATGCAAGCACAAACCAGAGGATGATCCGTTTCCAGCTCAAGTGTCGAACATTACGGATGCTTGGAATCCCAACGTCAAGCCACTTTCCTGATGCATGTGCTCTGTCGACTTCCGCCCGGGTGGGTGCGGATAAGCATTGCATGCAGTAATTACTTCCACTTAAAACAATGGTGCTCAAGACGTTGATGAGCACGTGGACTGCCGTGTTTAGGAATTCCACACGATCACAATCTCCATCCAGTAGCACCCCGGAACGTCTCGCCATTAAGCCCCATATTGTGGTGATGAAGTTGATCCCAAAAACAATGATAGTCCAGAAACCAAAATGCAGCGCGCCGAATCTCCAGCCAGTAAAACGATCACCAAAAATCTTTTGCACTCGCGTCTTTGTCAGATTTTCGAGATACTGCGCGGTCGCATCCAGTAAGTTAGGCCGAGACTCCCTCTCGATATCAACCTCGCTCTTGCTGATGGTGGCATTGCTCTTGTCGATGGTAAATCCGCTGTCAGTTGTTGCTGCGGTCAGGACGCGAAGATCCGTGCCGTTGGAGGGAGCCCATTGCTGGTAGACAGATCGTCGCTTGCGGAATGGCGGCAACCAGTTCCTACCAGAGTCAATGGCACTCTGGACGCGACCAAGCATAGGGGCGACGTCTTAGAATTGCATTATTGAAGAAGCCATGACGCGACGTTGGTTGATAACCCCCGATGTACCTAGTACATAGGGGGCCTAAACTCGTCAGCCCTGGCAATTCGGGCACGGCGCCATAGGCCCGAAACCATGGCGCGAGCGACATCCTCGACAGAAAGGGAGTTCGGCCCATGGTGTGTTCCGTCATTGTGCGGTTGGAAAGCAACACTGGTCTAGTGGATGTGGTGGAGCGTGAATTGTCAGATTCTGGGCGTGGGTAGCATTTCGTGCCTGCCCAGGTCTCTGTGACAGGCGCACGGTTACGGTAGGCGCGTTATTGCGACAAAAACGTGGTGCACAATGGTCAGGAGCGCTGCGAACACGCTCGGAGCTTTTTGGGTTATTTGATCGATTCGTCTCAACCCTTCATAGCAGGCTTAAACTTCGCTGTGTGATGTTTGTATCTAATCATCTCCTCCGCCGCCGATGGGGCCGCTCACTTGTTTTGCGGACTTGGCAGCAACGATGTCGTCGACCCTCAACAGCAGACATGCGCTCTCTATGGCGGTCTTGACGCTCTGCTCCTTGACAGCAATAGGCTCCCAGACGTTGTAGGTCTTCATGTCCACCACTTTGCCTGCATCTCCATCAATGCCCCAAGAGCTACCGCCGTGCTTGCCATCCTCAAAGCCTTCAGCATGCTTTGCGCGCAGCTGTGTCAGGACCTTGATCGGACTATTTCCAGAGTTTTGAATCAATGTGCGTGGAATGACCTCCATGGCTTCTGCGACCGCCTTGTAGGGCCACTGTGCCACACCCTCAATAAGCTTGCCCTTCCTGTCCAGGCCGACTGCGACGGCCATCTCGGTCGCGCCACCACCAGGACACAGCTTGGGGTTCCAGATGACGTTCCTCGCGACACCCATCGCATCGTGCAGATTTCGCTCGATCTCGTTCAGGATGTCTTTGGACGGGCCTCGCAGCAGGATTGTGCACGCCTTGGGGTCTTTGCATTTTGTGAGGAATGTGAAGTATTCGTCGCCGATCTTCGAGATCTCGAATAGTCCGCATTGCGTGCCAATATCAGAAGCAGTCGCGGCAAAGGGAGAGTTGACGATGGTCGCGCCCGTTGCGCGGGCGACACGGTTGTTGTCGGTCTTTCGTACTCGACGGATAGCGGTGATGTCAGCCTTGACGAGGTAGTGCTGTGCCAGATCTGTAGTATTGTCAGTCATGTCATTGTATGCGGAGTGCTAATGGCCCTACCGCTGACGCCCTTCTCGGTGATGACGAGGTCCGGCTTGAGAGCAATGATGGCATCGCACATGGCCTTGACTTGCTCCTCCTCGATTTGCAATATCCTGTTCCAGTCCTCTTCTTTGCTGACCTCGATATTGGTCTGACTCTCGCCCTTCTTGTATTCGAGCGTGCAGTCCAGCAGCATGACACGGGGGTTTTCGATTCTCCGCCTCATCTTGGGGTGTGTGATATCCTTGTTCAGCATGACACCATCGAGTACTTCGCTGTCCTCGATCTCGCCACCAGGAATTTTCTCGATGCGGGCGTAGCGCTTGATGTCGACTTCCTTCTTGCCAGCTCCAACCTCGAGCGAGACTGTGCGCACAGCTTTGAGGGCCAAGCTGCACATCAGCTCTGACCATCTTGAGACGAACTTTGTGCCGATCGACGAGTTGATGATCTTGTACATTTCCTCATCGTTGTTGACATCCACCTCGACCGCGATCTCATCGATGATTTCGAGGGCGTCTGCGAGCGCCTTCTTGAAGGCCTGAATGATGACAACGGGGTGGATGTTGCGCTCTAGTTGTGGTAGAGCTTGCGCGAGAATCTCTCCAGCTACGCACATTAGCAAGGGCTCGTCGTCGGTACAAGCCTATCACACGCACCTAATATGATGACAGTAGTTGTGCCATCGCCGACCTCCTCGTCTTGTGTCCGACTGAGCTCAATCATGCTCTTGGCTGCTGGGTGCGCGACTTCGATTTCTCGCAGGATAGCATGGCCGTCGTTGGTGAGGACAATGCCGCCCATGGGGTCGAGCAGCATCTTCAACATAGCCTTGGGGCCGAGACATGATCTGATGATGTCGGCGACCGTCTTGGCTGCTGTGATGTTGGAAAGCTGAGCTTTGCGGCCAAACTGCCGCTCCCCGCCCGGGGTTTGGGTGTCTGTTGTGGTGTAAGTGGGCTGTTGAAGCTGCAGAGACGCGTCGAGACCTACTCATAACGACCACTGGCGCCTGCATTTTGGAATTGAGAGCTGATTAAATACCACACGGGAAAAGAAGGAGCTTGGAAATAACAAAGCGTGGGGTATCTTCCTGGTGCCTACAGCTGTACACACTGCTTAGATAACTTTTGGCGGTTTTCAAAAGTTAGCGGGGGCGCACCGCCTCTTCGGGGGTTTCGGCGCCGGCGTGTCAGCCACAGGTCATCACGTGCTCAGGCTCGTCGCTCCTGCCTCATCGGACATTCATCGGCCCGGTCCCAACTTACACAAGCTCTTGGCAAACCCACTCCACCACGCCGAAAACGGATCCAGACGTCGTTACACCTCGCAAACGAAGCCAATGCGCGCTAGCCGTGCCCTGTAGATCTCGCGCCGGGCCATTCATCCTGGCCGTCACATTCTGCCACCGCCCAGCGACCAGCCACTCAGCGCCGCTTATCACGGGACCTCAGCGAAGCTTACAAGACGGCTCTGGGGCCCTCCAAACCATCTTTCCTCTCCTCACTTCTGTTGCGCCCACGCCTCGCTATCCCCAGCCTTTCACGTCTTACTGCCACACATTGTGCTCACCACTATCCGGAGCACTTTTCTACTATCTATTACTTCATCGCATCCATTACCACCACCATCGCGCCTCGCCTCACCGCCATCATTCTCGTCGGCGTCGTCGCTTCAAGTACCACAAGTGCAGTCGCTGATCGCCTGCTGTCGTCTGTCCAGTCGCTATACAGACTCTTGTATCTCTCAGTCTTCTTATACTACTAAGCTACTAAACACACAGTGACAATGTCAATCAACTACTACGCTTCATCGCCAACAGTCGTCCTGCCCCCCCAACAGCCGCAGGGCTACTTCTCACCTCACCAACGCGCCCACTCACCATCAGCTATGGGTAATTTCCGTCCCAAATACCCAACTCCACCCTCGCTCAACTACCTTGCAGCCGTAAACAACTCCTCAGCTGGGCGCAAACGTTCCATCGCCGATGTCGATGACCCCGAAGAGAACCTACCCGTCGGATCAATCGTCACTCAAATGCCTGCGAAGCCGAAGCCAGAACCCGTCTATGGCCCAGGTATGACGCTCATCTACCCTGGTGAGCCCGGCTTCGCCATTGCCGCCGAATCGCAGTCCGGTACATGGTGCGAAGAGAAGCACGAGAAGGAAGAGAAGGCGGAGGCCGTCCGGCCGATCGCTGTGTCGCGCAAGTCTGCTCGTATGAGCCCATCAGCCAACGTCGAAGTTCCTTCGCTGAACGACATGGACGCTCAATCAAGTGACGCCATGGTCGACGACAACGGCACCACCGTCAACACTCTCATCGCGTCCCTTGGCGTTGGCTGGAAGAACATCATGACCAACCCCAACTTGCGCGATGCGGCGCGCGCCTATTCGCGTGTAATTGAACGTCATTTCGACCTCACCGACGCGCTTGTCATGTTGGAGAAAGAATCACTCTCCGCCTACTTGGTACGCGCAAAGCAACACGGCGTACAAGGCTATTGGCTCTTCTCTGACAGCCTTCAATGGTGCCAGCTCGTCGGCTGGTCGCTCGAGCGCACTGTCGGCAACCTCATGTCTGGTCCTGTTCCTCGCGTTGAAGGCGAGCGCATCACCGCTCGGCAACTCACCCCTTCAAACCCCCCAACACCACCCGCGCAACCCGTCAGTATGCCATGGTGTATGGCGACTGATGAGGTTGATGTCATGGAGATGTAAATGACGCTCCTGCACTTCTCCCCTGCTTATGTTTCTCTTCTCACCCACACGGCAACGGGTCTCCTCGGTTTTCCTTCGCATCCGCATTGATCTATCGTTTCGATCTCGTGGGCTGTGTCCTTCGGCAAGTTGGCGTTTGGCGGTGGACGCGGATGTGCCCACTGAAGGGGAAAATTTATCTCTGCGTACTGTACATTACTATGCTCGTGCTGCGACAGCTTGATCGGCTATTCTCGATCGCGTCGCGTAAGCTCCTAAACACTAAATCAACCAGGCAATGATTGAACAATGAAAAGTTATGATCAACTTCACTGTCTATTATTAAATTTGTGATTTTGCTGCGCTCAAACTAGTAGGATAATATTGGCAAGTTACGCTCGTGCCTCCTCACTGCCATCTATACACCAAGGCCGCGCCTTCAGTGACGCGAAAATGTCGCGCCAATAGACACGAACATTTGGCTGCCTCAAACTTGACCACTCGTCCTTCAATTTGCCTGCGAGTCATTATCACTAGGCTGCGGCAATGCCTAGACGCCTCGGGGATGGCTCACTGACGAACCGACGTCTTCCACTTGCTGCAGCGATGAGTTGACAATCGACCGCGTCCCATCCACTTACCACCTGGTGCATTCCCAAATTTCACTGCATGTGCGACCGTCGCTTACCGGGCGACAATCCCTTTAGGTCAGACATAAGATGCGATGCATGAATGTGATGTCTTTTGGCACGCAGAGCTCCTCCAGGCATCGCACCAGGTGCAACAATAATTCGTGCGCGCTCCGTTCAAATTGATCTACCATCAAAGAGCAGCTGTTGTCTAATGTAGAAGTCTGAACAGTCTTAATAGATTATTAGCACGTAACATAGTTTTCGAAACGAAGCTGAAGTAGATTAGGTTGGCATTTTCCTTATAAGACACCGAGAGCTTTTAGACAGAGCGTGCACGACTTGCTGCGGCACCTGGTGATCGCAGCGAGTTCTTGCTCACCTCGGCTTCCGGCACCTCGGAGACTTGAGTTAGCGACAACATAGCCTCTTTCGAAATTGACGCATTCCGTACTTTATCTGAGGTGCATAGAGGTACATGCGCTTAAAACATGAAGGGCACCTATCGACAGACACAGCCACTTTAGCCGACTGACGGCTTGCCTTCCCCAGCAATTGATGTGCACGGCAGTGTCCTCTCAGCCACTCATCAAAGCACCACAGTGCTGCTCCACGCATGGCGGTGCATTTTTCGGCGACAGTCTGATGCGCAGCCATCGCGACATCGTTCGAAATACCCCGTTGGCTCGGTGGACCCATACGTCACCAGGCGCTGCAATAATGCGTACGCGCGGTGTCCGAAACCTGAGCACTGGTGTATGTCAAGGCTGTATGACTTTGAGGCCTTTTCGCACTCGATAAGATGCTGATCAGCTATGGAGTTGTTCAGGCGCGTACCGTGTATGTAATATGACAGCTAGTCGATGATAGTAGTTGGGGCCTGACCAGAGCACACAAGAATTATTGCAGCACCTAGTGACAGTGCGGAGCAGAGATGACGTCCTAAACATCGAATAGCTCATTAGGCAAGAAATGAGCGACAAAGAGCTGAAGCTTTGCCAAGCGCTAAGCTAAGTGCTTATTTTGCATGGCTCGCTGGACACGGTGTGCTGGACAGATGGTTGCGATTGGTTCCCAATGGTGATGGAGGCTGTGTCGGCCGCGTGCAATGAGGAAGAGCCGCTCGGTATATAGAGGCTGCGTCTGTCTTGCGATAGGTGCCATCTTCTGCAGCTCTCTTGTATATTCTCCTTTCAGATCTATACCTTATTCACCAAAGTATTTATACCTAAATTCGAGTTTATTCTGTCATTCCCCAGAAGCATGCACCCAATTGCCTTAGTCGCCCGAAAGGACCATCTGCACAATCTTACCTCTCACATTTGTCCCAGCAAAGACGAAAGTGGGCCACCCATCGTGAACTTCGTTGGTCAACTCACATACCACCAATTCTCCGTAATACTCTCCGGTTCCTGCGCAGCTATCAGCGCCTGCATAGTGGTTGCACTGGTTGGCCTCCATGCCTTAAATTACTCGAATCCGGTACAGCAACGTCAAGTCATCCGCATATGTCTGCTCGTTCCATGGGTCGCATTCTTCTCCTTTCTGATCGTCTGGCGCAATGATGTTGGAGAGTACTTGGTGGAGTCGCTAGATTTTGGCTGTGCCATAGCACTTTCAGCTTTCCTTCTCTTCATGTGTGACCTGGTATTATCGCATCCTGGTGGCTTCGAAGACTTGTTTGGCGCCAATGCACATTCTAGTGGACCACGCGTCAAAGACAGCCCAATGGCGCTGAGAGTAAGTTCATCGCCTTCACTGCCGAATCACGTCTGACTCCTGATTTAGCGCATGTGGTATGGTACTTTGCAGTTTATTCCAACATCTATCTTCATCTGGATCTCAACCGCTGGGTCACTCGCAGCTGGATTCTACTGCAAAGCATCCAACAGCATACACTTCGCACACATCTGGCTGGCGGTCTTGAAGTTTATCTTCCCGACGATTGCCATTTTGAGCTGCCTGCAGTTCTACAAGCACAACAAGACAAAGCTACAACAGCATAAAATCCTGCTCAAATTGTTTACTTTCAAAAGTATCATTGGGCTCAACGTGGTACAAAGTGTATGTCACCTCGGACCATCTCTTCTCCCACAGTATCACGCTAACTCAATACGCTCAGTTCACCATCTCCATCCTCTCAGGCCACAATATCCTCAAGCCCTCAAAGTACATGACCTACCACGACGTCCAGGTTGGCCTACCATCTCTCATCCTTGCCTGCGAGATGCCTATCTTCGCAATCATGATGTTCATAGCATTCTCCCCCGCCCCATACACCCGAAATGGTCCCGCGGCTGGTCCGCTTTCCGCCATCGTCGATGCATTCAACGTCACCGACTTGCTTTCGGCATTTGTACGCGGTCCGATGAGACTGGTTAGGGATCAGCAAAAACAGATTATGAGGCAGGATAGTATGAAGATTCAGTTGGACCCGCGGGCGGTGTCGCCGGGTAGCGAGAGGGTGAAGGCACCGTTGATCAGTCATGCTGTTTGATATCTGTGCGCATTTAATGTGTTTATGAGATATGACTTAGCATTGCTAGTTTTTAGCGGCGTTGGAGTTGGGTTCTCTAGACTCAGTATCGAATTTAGTTCGCATTAGGAGATTGATGTGCAAGGTGACGGAGCGCCGGTCGTCCCGTTTTATCAAATTGTTTTGTCAAAGTGAAGGTGATTTTTGGCGTGTGGTGGTAGAGCAACTCAACGTCACTGCTCCACCACAAATGCAACTCATCTCTCACGCGGCCTCCGCCTACTTACTATCATTCCTTCGCGTATCGACACCGTCGCTGGTTGATACCACTTGCGCAAGTTTTCGATGCCTGCGGATTACGAACAAAGTTTTTGCGCATGGAGAATTTCAATTGAAAATCCTGCTGACGCTCACACAGCCGCTATGCGAGCCCTAGCCACTACCAATGCCTGTCACTCTCTACCACGGAAGATCTGGGGTCTCATATGCGCTCAAGCCGACGACTTCACCCTCTTGGTCGTCTACCGCCAGGTGTCACGGCTAGTCCGATCTGAAGCCGAACGAGAATTTGCGCGGACGCACCTACCCAAGCTCTGCGTCGAGTTCGTTTGCTCCGGACAGATACCGGGTATCCAATAATCCTCTAAACATGGGGATAAGTACGGCAGAGAACAGATCTATCAAATTGTCAGCCTTAGCAAGGATGGCCAACAAGCGCGCCTCCAGCTGAACGTTCACGTCACCATCGAGACCGACGATGTTGCCAGTCGCTTTCAGGAGGCCAGCGACGCTAATTCGTTGCAGGCGGCGGTCAACAAGGCCTTGACGAGAGCTCTGGAGGACACTGATATCGACTTTGGCCGTGACACTAAGGTACCGGCGACTGTTGGCAGCTATACCAACAACAACCCTCTCTTCATCTCAAAGATAGATGTGCGCAGAAATGAGTGCTTCATCGACTTTAAGAGCTTCCTCTGTGCTTTCTACGGCGACTATGCGCGTGTAGGAAGGCGTTTGGATCCGCAGAATCCCTACCAGGCAGTACTTGCCTTGCTTGCAACATTCAAGGACGACATTATTGAAATTGTCAACAGGCACTCAGGGATCGTCCAAATATCCTTTCATAATGTTTGGAAGGATATAAGCTCTGGAGTTAGAGACCTAGAAGTCGAGAGACTCTTTCAGCAAGCCTACCTTGATCGAGTCAAGCAGGCCTGTACGAGTCGTGGAGTACAGTTCACAACGAGTATAGAAGAGATATTTGAACTTCGCTGGAACTTGTATCAGCCTTCTAAAGCTCGGGCACGTCAAATCTATGAATGCGTTAAAAGGGAGCAAAACGCGAGTCAATGAATTTTCGAACTTTTTGGTAAAGTCCGCTAGAGGCTTGTTGCTGAGATGATTCACCCAGCAAGGAGATCAGAGCGTTAGACAACAATGAAGTATAGCAGTCAGGCTTGTTTGTAAGAAAACACTTAGTGAAGCAATGTACTGCACATGTAAATATGAAGGTCCTAGATTCTGAACGTGAAAAAAAAATAAGCTTCTAACTATCAGTGCCTGCCGCAGCCCTTATATTGCGCTTGCTTTACTCCCTGTCCGCTATTCCTACCACGCCTAAACCACTTGCCGGAAATTTTCCATAACTCTACAGCTATGGAACCCCATTATGTCGTAGACGGCGGTACAAAGTGCTGGATTCTCGAAATTCCTGGAGGTGAGCTCAAAAGTTCAAGGCGCAAATGTGCTGTACTAATAATGACTGTGCCATACGAGCTTCGCAACCAAATCTACGAATTCAGAAGAGAAGAGGACCCCATCATTTACCGCACATGCGGACGAGTCCAAAAATACGAGTACGAGGGATCAGAGCCGCAGTACTTCGCTCTCACCCAAGTTTGTCGCCAGCTCTGAGCAGAGTATTCGCCAATCTAAGCGGCTACAACCATCTTTCTGGTCGGCCATCACGATTTCACAGATTTCGCTAGCGAGAAAACTCACCTAACTTGGGATGGTGACGGGAAAGTCATCGGAAACGTTGTTCTCAATTGGGCCGACGAAAGGGAGCTCGATGAATTTGAGGCGTATACGAATACTGCGAGGTGGATCACAAGCGCCACGACATCCTTCCACTCATGATACTCTGTGCGCAGAATCCGGGCTTACGCGTGAAGCGTAGCCCTGAAGCCTGCAGCTGTAATAGCATACTTCAGAATGCAAGTGATCGGGAGTGGCACAACACCAAGACTGTTTGTGTCAGAAGCTGACTTGACATCTTATTCGCGTGTGGCAAGAACTCAAAGTAGCAGGCCTGGCTCGAAGAGACAATCGCTTCTGTACCTCTAGTTTGCGACTTCATTAACATCAAAGACGGAAAGGGCAAATGATGGATGCACTACTGGTGACGTACTCCAGAATTATGGACACATCCCGATTTCCTAGCATGGAACACGGATAACGGCTTCGATTTGACCAAACCTGATGTGCGCGGACCATGGGACTTCATACTGTCACCGGCTGATGAAGCCAAAGTACTACCTCTCTATCGACAAGTCACCCGAGACTGACATTCACGCAAGCGGCAAGATCGGGTAGGAGGGACAGGAGACTGGGTTTCAATTCAAATGACGTCGGAAGGAATAGTTCTCTGGGCTTCAAAATCTGTGGCAAACCAACATGCTAGAGAGCGGGGTTTGTTCAAGGAAGATGAACGTAAGGGCGGTGGGGAAAAGCCACTGAACAGGTTCTGGGAAACAAAGAAACACCACAATATTTGGTAGAAAGCCGTTCGAGGCTTGTTAGGATTGCTTAGCAGTGAGTAGCATAACGATACCAAGGCCGTGGACCCCCAGGGTCTCTTCTAAACTTCCTACCTAGGTACTTTGCGATGAACTTACGTAGGTATTAAGCCTCTATGGCTCAGATATGACACAAAAGCTACTCGTAAGCAGTACTTCGAATCCTGACCGGCGCGCATAGATTGTTGCAGACCTGGTGCCCCTAAAGGACACCTGAGGCTAATGACATCATTGCTTGGCAGATGTATGAAAGCGCGCGTCTCGTTCATCTTGACCAACACGCGTCACGCATCAATGGATTCTCGTAAACCTCCCAAGAAGAACGCAATCTATACCGACATCTTCAAGGCGACGCGCATTTGGATGTCACACAACAAAGTTTGCCAAGAGCGCATCGTACTATCGATAATCTAGCGACCCTTTCAGGCGTCCCGTGCCTTTTGTTGATTTCCCGAGGTCGCCACCCCTACCTCTAGTGACTCAACATGGATCTAAATTTCGCATCATCGTGGTCGACGATGCCTATTTTGCTTGCACTGCATTCTTGTGGAACCGTAATCCTTGGTCAAATCTCACAGCTTCAAACGTACCCACGATACACGAAGGTCTTCCACGATGCGTGACTTTAGTGGCTGCGCTGCAGTTTTTCTGTTCACTCCGCCTCTACTCCTTCAATTACCCGTTGGTGTACTCATATTCGCTCTTGAGCGGATTTCGAGGTCTCTTTTGCTCTCAGAAACCAATCGCAATTTTAGAGGCGGCACCTACGAGGTCACGGTCTATGGCCCTGCAAGCACTGACTCGAACAACTCCACCAACACCGTTATCGATCTTCGCATCAATCAATCGCCCACGTATGCTATATTGGGAACATGCTGCGTATCCTACGTTGTCATTGCTATTGGCTTGTTCGGGATATGGGAATTGCGAAAGATGGAAGGCACACCCGCACACCACAGGATGTGGAGTTGGCTCGTATTGATCAGCAATATGATCATGATAGGATTGAGCGCTGGTATAATGGGATACACCAGCTCAGTGCAAAGCAACGAGAATGGCTGGCAGCGGTACGAAGACGTAGGTCAGAGCGACCCACGTCTTACCAGGGAGACATGGGCATGTCAGATTGACAAGTTTTACCCAGACTCGGGCTGGGCTGGAGCAGCATGCGGAACCGCCAAGGCGACTCGATATCTACTAATTGCCCTTGCGGTCTCGTCCGCCCTGGTAATTGTCAGCCTGTGGATGTTGGTGCGCGAGCGTGGTGGGATGAAATGGCTTGCTGGGGGCAGAGGACGCTATGGCGGCTTCGAGAACACTTATGAGATGCAGCCGAATACGAGCTATGCATTTCAACCAGCACCACAGTGGTCACCCCAGCTATACCAGCAACAGTCTCCACAAGCATACCAACAACCACCGGACCTGTATCAACCATATTCCCAGGCACCAGGGCAACAGTCGATACCGCAACCATCTTACCAAGCACCATACCAACCAGGACCAGTCAGCAACAACCAGGACGCTACGACGAAAACAGGCCTGCAAACCATATTCCGGTGAAGATTGGCCGCAGCACTGAAGGACTTCTGCGCTTTACCTGATTGCAACATCACTCCACGAGGTGCCATTAGTCGCGTTTTTGGTGACCGCAATAATGCCATGGGGTACGAAGCGATTGCTCGTATCCATAAGCTACGCGCATCTTGCAGCCGTGGATTAGTATGCCGCTTGATCCTGCAGGCTCTTTACCCGGTAAGCCCGACCAAGATTACCACAGCAGTAGAAACAATGACCTCAGTAACTACCACTTAATCACTCACTACTACGCGATTCGATTGGTGCGCATGTCAGTCGCCATCTCATCTGACACTCGGAGCACTGTACTATCGTCCGCCCTATGCAAATGAAAACTCATGAACGCACGTGGACAACGCCCGCTACATCCTACAGGCAACAGCATCACGGACCACCTGGGCATGCAATCCTTTCGTTTGCGGAGACGGCAGACTGCAGCTGAGCATGCAGCAACCGCGGGCCGCGCCTAGTGCATATTCCAATATCTAGTTGCATATCAACCACTGCCTGCAGGGACCGTTTCCCAAGTTCAAAGATATTGGAAGCAAAACTCGGTTACGTCCGGCCCTGTTGTGTCTATCCTACTTCATGCCGAACAGACCCACCTTCCGAGAGCTGCGAATGCTACACGGCCCAACATACCTGCATGTCGAGGATTGATTAGACTGCCGCTTTCACCATCATGTCTATTGGTCATCGATGATGTTTGTCTGATTGGTGCAATTCGGGACCTCTGAACGAAAGGAACCAGTCGTTATCAACAGCTAACACAAATGCATTGCTGTGTTATACGTAGTCGCGCTGACGCGGGCCACGAGCTTATATCGTGGCTTACGAAAAGTGACAAGGTGGGCTAAGCCATCTCCTCGCACACATATGTGGGCTGAACAAGTCGCATACTGCTAGTACGACCTGATGCGAGTCGTCATCAACGAACGGAGCCAACAGCATGTTGTGCGAATCCATCCGAGCTGGAGGAGATCTTGCTCTCTGATCCGATGTAAGTGACAGGGAACAATAAGACTTTCGAATTCTCCCGGCAGTATCATCGCATTCTACCCTCCTCAGAATTTGGCCTCGAAGGTCTGTCGTTGCGGCAGTGTGTCACACATGTCATACATTCGTGACCATGTTCCGTATGCCTACTCGAATGGATCTGATGCTCACGCAAACGCGAGGGCCGACTACCTCGTAACGCTAGAACCGCCCCAATGGTGCATCTGTTGAGAAGCCACTCATCTTACACTACTCACGTTACCCATTCCACGCGGGACTATGCCTCGTTTCACGCAAGCCACAAGTTGTCAAGGAGAGTTTGCATCAATGTGATTGGCAGCCGTGCGCTGCTGAGAACTTGCTGATGTAAGGTTCGGAGGGTGCATGCTTCATAAAGGAGTCGTGAAAAGTTCCGCATCCAACAGCATCATCTCTCAATGGAATTCAGTCGCTTCAAGATCCCGCCGTTCCGATGGAGGTAGGCGACCAGCCGGTCATGGGCATAAAAGCTAGTGAAGCTGTGCAGGCACTTGCTCAATCGAAGGAATATAAGATCAGAGCCGGTCCGGGCTCCCAAGTCTTCTTTCATTGTTCATCTCAACAACTCACTTCTGTTCACTAAATCTCATCCAATTCTTCTTAAGATGTACGCTCTTACTCTCCTCGTTGCTGCCATCAGCATAGTCGCCGCGGCGCCCTCCGTTGACGTTGAAGCCCGTCAAGCAGTCCAAGTTGCTTCCGTCGACCGCTACGCCGGTAGCGGTTGCACCGGTACCATATGCGTATGAATGAAGAGACTTTCCAGGTTCACAGAGAACTGATCCCGCGCAGAACATTGCAGGATCTGGTGACCTTTTCACTGGCTGCAACAAAGTCACAGATGCTTGCAAAGCCAGCTTGAGGCTCAGCGGCCTGAAGCCCGGCTGCAAGGGTAAGGCTAACCTCGTGTCCAACTCTGAATAGCGGGCTAATGTTTGCGTAGTCACTATCTGGTCGGATGAAACATGCTCCAGTGTCCGCCAGTTTGCGAATGTCACCAGCTATGACTGCTATGCTCTTGGCCCGCCCATCAAGAGTATCTCTGTCACTTGCTAGATGTTCATTTCTGATCTCCTGCAGTGAAGAGTTGACAGGGATCTTTCGCAGTGCTCTACGCGCGGTAGAGTCGCAAGAAATGTTCTTGGAATAATTAAAAACTAGATTTAGATTCGCCGCAAGGCTAGGAGAAGACTGCGTGTCCGTCATCCAACATTGCAGACCGTAGTATTGAGTTTTAATCCACCACTCTACTACTCCCCTCCTGTTCTTATCGTCCCCTTCCCGTAACATTGCACCTCGAACTACTCTCAAGGCAGATACGCATACATCCACGGCGCATAATGCAGCACCAAGCCCTTACTCAACAGCACTGGCGCCCTCCACTCAAACTTCGCTGTCTGTCCCCCCTTCAACACTAAGCTGACGTTCCGCCAATCCCACCTATCACCCTCTGAGTCGGCGACTTCAATCATCGCCCCCGCAACATCAAGAAAACTGACAAACGTCTGCTGACTCGTAGTGCTCAGCTCATGTCCACGTTGTACATCATGCACAATGCCACCCGGCATGATAAAAGTCGCATTCAACCAATCTTGCTGTCCACGTAAGTATTTCTCTGCTTCTTTTAAATCGTCGTAGAGGTTTGATAAGGCGGTATAGAGCCAGTTGTGCACGAAGGAAGGTATCGTGTCCCAGAACTTATCGTCGACGCTTGCAGAACTTAGTACGATGAGACGGGGTGGCTTGAAGTGCTGATCATCTTCGCGGAGTATCTTGAGTGCTTGTACCACGGCCTTTGCAGTGTCGATGGAGATGCAGCAGCCTGGTACGTTATTCGTGGCAGCTACGGTCAGAAAGACAGCTTTGGTACCGCTCAGGCATTTCGTGAGTGTTGAGATGTCGGATATGGAGGATTCGAAAATCTCAATGTTCGGATTGTCGATTGCGGCCGGGAACAATTTATAAAGCTTTGACTTGGATCGTACGAGGAGTTTAATGTGGGCTTTTGGTGATGCGCTGAGGAGTTTGAGAATGCTGGAGCCTGTGCTACCGGTTGCACCGAGGATAGCGTAGGCGGGCATTTTGTGTTCGTTGCGAGATGTCAATGTGCTTGAGGCGCAAAGCAGGCTCGTGATTATATGTTGTGATACGACTTTGTGATGTATTGGTAACTTTTGAGGCTTGAATCTGATTTAAAAAAACTGCCTAGCATCTTCGTTGCAATAACATTGGCTTCCCAACATTGATAACTCACATTTCACGGCTGCCGCGGAATGCGAGAATACGTAAAAACTCGATGATGTCATCGATCATTGTGCTACTTCACCATCGACTTTCGGACTCGTCCCTGCGCGTCGGGCCTCGTCTTCACCAGCGCCGACAAGTGCGCGCGGTCGGCGTGTACAGCTACCGATCGCGCAGCAGCACGGGCTGTGTGGAGATGTGCAGTATGCGCGGTAAGTTGTGGTATAGGAACTTTTGGGAGCTAGTTCAACTGCGTCGTTAGTGTCTCGCTGATCCTGGCTAGTGAAGTGTCGATCGCGTGACGAACACATTGAGTTGCGCGAACAGCAACGACATATATAATGTGCTATTTAGAAACTTAGGTGGAATAATTGTGGACTTAAAAGCGCAAAGGATCGTCGCTACAATGGAATCCTCTACCTTGACCACTTTGGTGTACACTCTTCAGGTGATCATCTGCACAGGCGCCATCTTCATTGGAGGTTTGTATTCCCTATCTTCTCCCTTTGCGACCAACTAACATGCCATCGAGGTCTCTCATCCTGCCTGTCTCTCTGGGTGGCCCCACTCACAGCTCAACTCCCCCCAAAGTTGCTCTGCAAGCAATTTGCTCAGATGTTCACATGGGGTGAGCAATACCTGCTCCCTTCATCTCGACTTCTCGGCGGCTCCTTCCTTATCACTACTATTTTGACATCACAGCTGCCTCGCACGTCAGATGCAGAAATATGGAAAACGTGGGCAGTGTTGTTTTGTGCACTTTTCACTATTGCGCCATACGAGATTTATCTCATCTTTCCCATCAATGATAGAGTGAAAGAGATTGGGCAAGAGATGGAGAAAGGAATGGGAAGAGAGGCAGAGCAGAAGAAGGAACTACAAGAGTTATTATTGAAGTGGCAGTTTAGAAATTTTGGGCGTGTCCTGACGCCGGCCATCGTTGGTCTCATTGCGATGACGAATTTGGTCAAGAGATGAAGCTAGTACATCAACTTGATCAATAGTTCAGGATACGGCTTTTACTACACAAACTCATTGAAACATGTATTTAACCGATTCAGAGCTCTGGTTTCAGTGTTTTGAGCTTGTCGCCGGATAGAATTTCATGGCTTCCGATGTGATTCAGCAACTCTTCACCTGGATACGTGAGTCTAAACTGTGACGTGCGATGTTATGACAAACGGGCGTTGCATGTTAAGCGCAGACACTGCGCCCTACCCGCACAATTCATTACTTATTGTCAAACTCTTTTTACTCCCCATCATAGTTCAATTAATACCCGATTCTTCTAAATCAGCTTGGAGTCTGAGAGATCCTGTTCCAAAATATCCTCTTGATCTATTCAGCACAGCGCCTCGCGGTATATCTGCCAAGTGTGCCTCTGACAACTGGCTGATTCTTTTGTGCTAGTCAACTTGTGAGTTCGATTTGGCCATAGAGCGTGTTTGGTGTTAGTCTGTTATTTTTTGGTCTTGACTCCTACCCCTGTTTAAGGTACACTCCAGGTTTGGGTTACGCTTCTGCTTAGAACAAGATTATGCATTATATACGCCTGCACTGGCGCTGTGTTCTTGGTATTTTTGAAACTTTGGTCAAGTTTCGGGTCAATTTAAGATAAGTATGTAACCGGACGTTACCGGAGATTATATCACTTTCTCAGATGGCGCCGAGAACTATACCAATTCTCACTTTTTTGGCGCAAACGCACGCTTGACATCGAATGCTTTCGGGAACCACATAGGTGTCTCTCCCTCTTCCATCAACTCCACGAGTGCCTCTGCGCTCCGGAACGCCCAAGCCATTCCGTGACCATTCATACAAATCGAGGCGTAGAGCCCTTCTTCATCCGGTATGGCACCAACACCAGGAAATCCATCCTCTGTGTTACAGGTGATACCAGTCCAGTCGCCGAGAACCTTAGTAGTCTCTCCCCAGTTTTTGTACCCAAAGACTGTGCGACTGACGCGGTGCAGGTGTAGCGCAATGTCCTCGTTTATGACTGAGTCGTCGGTAATGTTCTTCTCGCGCGAAGGCGAAAACATCGTACCGCCACCAATGACCACATCGCCCTCACCCTGGTCGCCAGGGGCCCGCACCATGATATAGTTGTTACCAGAGTGCAGGTCAGGGTAAGAATGGCTGCGGCTGAATACGGTGTTGTTTGGAGAGTACGCTTCGGGATGTACAGCAGACGCTTGGCTTCGGGTCGGGGTAAGGAATTTGGTCTCTTTGAGGCGTGGATGGAGAGCGCCCGTGTAGCTATTGGTAGCAAGTACAACTCTTTTGCCCTTAACAACGCCTCGGTCCGTCTCCACCTCCCACTTTGCTCCACCAGAAGGTGCTGTCGATGACTGACTCAGACTGAGAGCCATGGTGTTCGTTTGCAGATTAAGTCCCTTACTCAGGCTCTGCTCCAACATAGCGCAAACCGTGAGGTATGGATTCTGGATGGCTGACTTGTATGTGATCGCACCCAGGATTTCAGGCCACTTCCAGTGGTCTCTTGCAGCTTGGCCGGCGTAGACAGTCCTGTTGTTTTTACCAACATCTGCGGGCCTGCGCTGGTCAAGCTCTTGCTGATACTCCCACACTTTGACCGCTTTCTCAAACGCTTCCCTTGTCCAATAAAGGTCAGCAGTCTCAACCTCGTGGAATCCGCTGGACACGTTGTAGGTTTTGACGAAATCGGCCATATCATCGACACAATCTTGCTCTAGCTTTTGGATCCTGAGAGCCTCATCTTCGCCGTACGTTTCGACCCATTCTTTAATGATCTTCCAATCGCCAGGCTTGACATGTCCGCCATTACGCCCTGAAGCACCCGATGAAGCCTTCCGAGCCTCAAGCATCAAGATCGAGAGCTCTGGATTCCGATTGAGTAGCTTTAAAGCTGTAGCGGCGCCGCTGAGACCAGACCCAATGATGACATAGTCGAAAGTTTTGTTGGTAGGCAGTTCCTCGGTCGTGCGAAGACTGGCGATGCGGTGTTCCGGAACCTGCCAGTAGCTCTGCGTGGGGTCTGGGACGGGGAAACCTCGAGCAGAAAGTTCCTTTCTATCCACAATTGTCCGCTTTGAGTTTTGGAAGGCGTCGCGCTCAGGAATGATGCTGGAGCAAACTTCCGGCACGAGAGCGCCCGCTACTAGTGCGCAGAGTAGTGGAAACAACATACTGGGCGAGGGGCGTATGAGAGAAAGCTGGACGAAGTAGAAGCGAGTTTACTGCCAATCTCGAGTTTAATACCTCTCTTCAGAACAGCTCAGAACTTGGACCACGTCGTGTAGGGCGCGATAAGAGGTCGATCTTAGGCACAAAAAGCGTGCGCATCCATGTCGTTGAAATCCACTTCGGTAGAATTATGCTGCCAAGCGTCGGTAGACCTGCATAGATGGTCGTCGGCATTTGACGGGCAGTGGAGTGTTGCCAAGAAGCAGATACTAGGAACCTGGTCGCTTTGACCGAACTAGGAAGGTCGCTCACTCTTGAACGAGATTTCCTAGGTTGATAACGTCCACGGTTGCCATGTTGTGTTGAGGATCCGGAATCCTTCTTCCGACCCCGCCCTGTCGTGTTCCGATCCGACGGACCATTTCGAGTAGATACAGATGCGTTTCATGGATGCGCGAGCTCTACGTGTTTCCTCCTCCTAGTGAACATTTTCTTCATGTCAACCAGCACACAAGCGTCTTGTGGTACTGACCACCTGCGTAATACTTTACGCAACCACAGATAATGCCGTCTACCTGTTCATGAACTCCGAGTACAATCTGTGAATCTCAAGAAATTTTGATCGATGTGCTAGCTCCATTCTCGTGAGTATCGCACAGTTGGGCACTGGCCGCATCTATGATGCTAGGGGAGTATGCTACGGCCAATGACTCAGTACAATACTCCGAATTTAATGCAAAAGTTTTCTAACAGATGAGCGTATGTGGACATGTATTCATTGAGTAGGATCCTAACAAGTCTATGCTCCTAAACGCAAAAGAAGCACAACCATATACGATTCCATTTCATCCTTACGCTGACATAACTTGAGTGGTCAGTAACCGAACCGGTCCTTGAATGCTCGAAGGGTCCACCCTAGCATAACTTTTCGCAGAAAATCGTGGGTCACATACTTTTCCTTGAATTCCATGTCCTCAGTGGCCCAGATCAAGTTTGCTTCTTCTCCGGCAGAATTTTTGAGCGCTCCCACTAACTTATTAAACTCAAAGAACAGAGCATGATCCCAGTTGAGGATTGCTGCATGTTTACATTTAGTGCGCGATGCATATGCAGCCACTTGCTTGGTGCATGATAGGGCATTCTGTTCTAATGCAGATCTCGTCTTGCCTTGGCTATCTTTCATCACTCGTCCGTATTGTTTGTCGGTGTAGTCTGGAGGGAGCATAGCCTTCCGCCAATCCTTGTACCTCAGGAGCTTACGCCGCTTATACTCTATCACACAGATGGTCTTGCCTGCGTCAGGTTGGCCTTGCGACACAACGAATATCTCGTCGGTGCGGAGTACAGACTCTCTTGGTTGTTTCTCTTCTCCATCTTCTACTTCGTCCCCAAGTAGTTCGACGGGGAGCTTATGAGAAAATTCTGTACTCATCTTGAACTTGCCATAGTAGAGAATGTTGAGAATCTCGTAGATAGGCAGAAGGATGTAAGCCAGAGAGGCTTTGACAATGTTGCCTTCCGAGTCTCCATCAAACGCCCCACCCGGTCCCCCAGGTGAAGTAATCGTGGAATCCTTGAGGCGCGAATCTGCTATATTAGGGTCCTGGAGAGCGGTATTTGCGATCCGAATGAGCTCTTCCGCATCGTAACAGACCAGTACCTTCGGCGCAATAGTTAACTTCGTAGTTTCACCTGAAGGCTTTACCGACTTGTACTCGATCGTTTTTGACATCTCGATCTTATGGAGACTCCGTTGGAATAGCAATGATGGGTAGAGATTATGAAAAGTTGAGGGTATTGGAAAGAAACAAGAGGAGGTTGCGTGGGGAGGGGACAAGTATAGAGAGCGATGTGAAGAGTCATGTGTATGGAGGACTGCCCTGGAGCATTGGGGGCTGTTGTTTCACAGCGTCATCGTGAAGGTTTACCTTCGTAGCCATACCTAGCATACGGAGGCGAGGCAGCTTTCGATGATCGCGATGTTCGGACAGTGACATTTGATGGAGCAGCTAGAGTGAATGTCCCCACACGTGTTGTCGCGTCATTGTGCAATCTTGTCTTGGCACCCCATTAGCTCAGTCTACGCTTACTTTATATTCTTCCCAGTACGCTACGCACAATCCGAGCAACACACGAGCAACTCTCCCAAACAGTGCGACACACCTGATAATGGACGAACTGCAGAAAACTCACATGAACGAGCTTAAGATCCCCGAGGCGAGCGATTCATCGGCGTTTACAACCTCTTCACCCGCATCGGTGCATCCGTCGGCCCACGATTCGCAAGCATCTGCCGGACAATACCAATTCATGAACTCTGGTTCCTGTCGTGTGCCGCGCTGTCCATACATTGTGGGTGCCACATTTACCGCGACATCGCACGAGCCGTCAGTGCCTTTCGGTCATGACTACATCACGAAATATCCTAAATTGCCAGATAACTGGGAGAAGCTGTCGCAATTAGACTCCTGTCTCTCTCGGCCATTTTTAGGAGGCCGTTCGATCACGCACGCCACGAGGACACTGACCATCACTTCGACGATAAGGTCAGGATATGGTAGAGGCGCCCAGATCCTCGTAATCAACAACAACATGGTCGCCAAGATCTACGACCCCCTCTACTACAAATTCATCAATGAATACGACTACACTGAGCCCGTCATTTGTGACGCTGATGGAGATTATCTCCGGGAGGCTGCTGCTTATACAGAGCTGCAGTCGTCACCGGCGGCCGTAGAGACAACACCCATCTACCATGGCAGTTTCACTGTAGAAACCGATACCTATGTGACCCCGAGTGGTGGGAAAGAGAAACGAGTCGTTCCGCTCATACTCATCGAATACCTGCGAGGCCAGAGTATGAGCAGTATCAAGCCGCACACTCTCTCTGACGAAGTACGATCAGCCATCACCAGGAAGGTCATCGTTGCTGAGATTGTCATATTACATGCCGGTGTCGATCATTACGACTATTGCCCACGGAACATCATGTTGCTCAATCTCGACGAGAGCCCATTGACATTGACGGAGGATTACATCAACAACCACGTGCAGGTGAAGGTAATTGACTTTAACATCTCCATCGTCAATGCTCACCCAAGTCACAAATACCGCCGCTGGTATAAAAGCGACGCTAAGGCAGGGAGAAAACCACAGTCCCCCATTGTGAGGTACCATGGTCAGATGATTGAATTTTACTACTGGGTACCTAAGAGTACAAGCGCGGAGGAATGGTTGTGGGAACAGTTCCACGGCGATGAGCGGTTTCGTCCCGTGACCTGGGACCCTAAGAATCCTCTCAAATCCCCAAAATATCTGGATGATTCCGAGGACGATAGCGGTGGTAGCTCAGATTCAGGGATCAGCATGGGGACTACGAAGGAGTGACATGGAGTGTTAATCATGGAGGCCACCCTTGAAGCATAATCGCCTTGTGCTCTCATTAGACTCGAGCATTTACTTGCATAAGACTTTGTGTCCAGTGGAGAAATTTTACCTAATTGCGTGTTGAGTAGCGCTTTTGCACATAGAAAGACTCAACCCATACTGCTTTACTACAAAGTCCCACTGCAAGTGACAACCCATTTTTCGCTCAAAACTTCTCACTCCTGGGGACAGCCGAGTGACAGCTTTAGTCCCTAGTCCCTATATTCGCGTCATGAAAGTCATAATTCACCATGCCTTCCAGCACATCAGCGCCAACAGCCTTGACTTGCGAAGAGGAAGGAGATGAGTCGGATCTACAACTGATGCCGCACATACCACATGTACGAGGCCTCAAGTTTGCGGCAACGCGACACGAATCTCCCGAGCCCTCTGGTTTTGGGTACGTCACCAACATGCCCCCGGAGAGGTGAATTGGCGGGGACTATCACAAGCCGAATACTGCATCTCTCTCCCACCACCACTTGGCCGAACAGATGTACGGATCTTGAAAAGCTTGGAAATCAGCTCGGCTATAAGGATAGGTCACGACCAAGGCGCACAGGTTGTTGCCGTGGATCATAATGTAGTCGCCAAGATCTACGATCCGCTCTTCTATCCTGACGTAGATGAATATGGGTTCAGGCCAGACGTTGTTTGCGTCGCAGATGGCGCCTATGCTCGCAAGTCTACTGCTTTCGAGGAACTATAGGAATCTCCTGAGGTAAGGTCGATTATACCGGCACATCACGGAAGCTGGACTATGAATGTCGACACTGCAGTCAATCCATCGGACGGCTCAACCTCGATCTTCGTACGACCTGTACGTTGTATCCTCGTGGAGCGCCTATATAGAGAATGTATGCTGTTCCTTGATGTGGAAGATCTCCGAGAAGAAGCCCTGGACCTCATTCTGAAGAAGGCTCTGGTCGCTGAAGCGCTCATCTATAAAGCTCGGGTCAGACGTCAAGATGTTTGTCCCAGTAACATCGTGATCGGAGGCTCCCACTATACTGAGGACGGCATTCCGCTCCATGACATGGAGATTGAAGTGAAGGTCTTTGACTTCTACATCGCAGTGGTAGTCTCCTATCCTCATTGTGCCGGTCGCAAATACACGGGTCCATCAGGCATACGTGATTTCAGTTCGCCTTCAAAACTACCAAACCCTGCGGTTACTCGCTTTTCTAATATTATGGACTTCTCGATGCACGGGTGGTGCTCCGATGCGGATCGTGAAGCGGAGCAATGGTTGTCGAAGCATCTTCATGACGTCGACCGATATGTACCTTTGGTCTGAAACCTAGAGCTCTCTCGAAAACGACCTGCATATCAAGTTCTACTAAACGTTGAAGTCGACAACACAAGCAACATCGGGAGCCGCCAGGAAGGCTCGGAGAGTAGAGAGAAGCGGAGGAAGGCAGAAAGCAACGACATCGGATCTGTAAATATAGCCTCAGCTGCGGCTTAATTCTCTCAGTGGTATGGTTTTAGGGGTTAAAGGGGCAAACGAGGCGCCTGTGAGTTGTCGTATTGGAGTTTAAGTGTGCTTTAAGAATTAGGGCTTTACACTTAAGGAAGATGCCCCCGGCCTCTCATCCTTGCAAAATTCCCCGTACTCAACATGTCGCAACCGTATTAGATGTCTTCCTTTTGCAGCTTTTGATTTAAGCATCCTAACAACCAGCTTGGTCAAATTTCGATATAGTCGTAGCGTTTGACCCGAAAGCTACCGCGCGCTTGATCCAAGCCTGTCCCATTGTTAGCATAAACGTAAGTTTGGACATCAGCTCCTACTCACGTCGATTTTTGCAGCAGGTGGGTTTCGCTCTCTGCTGAGAATGTACAATGTTTTCCATCTATGTGTTTGCACAATCGCCCAATCGATCGCGTAATCTGCGCTATATCAGTATGATTGCATCACTTCTCAATGTCTCAAATACGCACCTTGCACAATGTAATTTGGTCCCGGGCACTCAGGCCTCGACGCTCCAGGAAAGCTGACCACAAAAGCGCCGCCGGCGCCGTACGCCGAATCTACGGCGGTGGCAGTACCCACAATACTGCGTGAGGCATTTCCTCGCGTCGCAGTATTCACAACTCTGATTGTGCCATTATCCTGAAGTCGAGATTAGGACACAAGTTGTGCTGAATCTTGTGAATGCTTACATTGAGAGCGTAATTGCCGGAAATACATCTCGCTCCTGCGGTAGGGCCGAAAGGCGTGCCGGCGACCTGGTACCATGTCCCGAGATACGATTCAAGGTCAAATTTTGCGTCGGGGACAGGATAAAAACATGTCCTTGTGGGCGTCAGTCTCTAATCCCTTGGGTCATGTTGAGCATAACCTTGACATACCCATCGTACTGTGATGCAACAACGACTGGCGCACTGCTTGTATCATTCGACTCTTGACGGGGGAGGATGATGCTCGATGCGACTGATGTCAGCGCTGCGAGAGTAATTGCGACACGCATGATGATACGTTCGCAAGACAGGATCAAATTGTGTCCTTGGAGGAAATTGCAACTCTCTGTGTAACAAGTTGAGAGTGATGTGGCTGAGATTGCGGGAACGGAATCGTATTGTACTTCATAAACACAACTCTAGCGTCTACACCAGAAAGTAACGTCATCTCCTGATTGACCAGCGAACAATCTTCGACAAGCACCTGCAGTTCGGAACCCACGGCGCAGGTATTTCGCCGAGGTACTGCCCGAATGGGAGACTAGCGCGACGTGGTCCGGAACGTGGAAGATAGGCTCGCGTAGCAGGCTGACATTGTTCTGTCGATGCATCTTCTGAGTGGAAGGGCTCAGGCTCCGAGTAGCAGTGCCCGCATGCAACGATAAAACAAACCTAAGAGTCGATGACATTAGGGAAGTCGAATTGGGGCACACAAAAAGGGGGCTTGGTAATGACGCGCATCCGGGCTTGGCGAAGAGCCGCAGTACGTAAATATGTTACAATTTCTAATGACGTAGGGAGTGTCAGACTCGATCATTTCTTTGATATTAAGACTATTCGTGGGTCTACTTAGGTTTATTGTATTACATACTGAGCCTCATTCCTCAACCGAGGACCTCATTTCGGCATGGTTTAGTACGAGACACCTCAAAAAGTCGTACAACTTCGGTCATCATAAATCTATAGGATTGGAGAACACCTAAAGTGTGACATGACATGTCGAACATAGCCGAATTGAACTTGTTGTTATTTTCGTCTTCGAGCTCACACACACAGGGTGTCCGCCTAAGCAATTCGAACGCCTAGGATATCTCCACCAAGAACGCCTTGCGCCAAGATTCCAAGAAGCAGCCCTACTCGGCCGCCGCAATGCTAACCTCGAACACAGTGTCCTTGAGCGAAGTGTCGCCTCCAGCTGTGATCTTGCCCAGGCCCAGGCCCTTGTCAGAATGGCATCCGCCCTCCGACTCCTGCTTCTCCAAAACCTGCGCAAAGTAGCCGTAGCACTCTTCCTTTGACCAGAATACGCCTGCTGAGCCTTCAGGCTGCTGTGCTGGAGTGACGGAGACTGCGGTAATGTTAGCAAACAGAGTCATGGTTCTGTGGTGATTGTCAAGACTTACACTTCACTTTGGATTCACTCTCCTCGCTTCCTTGCGCTGATTTGGTCTTCGCTGACTGCTTACTTTCAACAGGGCCGCTGAGGGGCCAGGTAGTCGGTAGGATACAGGCGGTGCCTGCAGGAAGACGGTCTTGATACGCGCATGGCGGCATCATCGCAGCACATGCATCGTTGATCAGGGTGTCGAGTTCGGCACCGGCGGAGAGGTTGATGACTTTGTCGGAGGATGTGTCGCATGTTGTCTTGAAGCCGGGAGCAGCTGTCCAAGAAGATGCGCTGTCTGGCTCTGAAGCTTGGCGTTTAACAAGTGGTGATGCAATGGTCAGGGCACTCAGAGTGCTGAGGATGAGTGTTGTGTACATGTTGCGTGATAATTTTGGATGTTGGACGATTTACAGGTAGGTATTCTGAAGAAATATATATCTGGTAATTTTTGCTTGTGATGGGTTCAGTAATGTGATGGTCCTAAAGTCGTACTGGGTTACTGTGAATGACAAGTGAGTGTGGCGGTTCGCAAGGGCAAGTGACAATAAATGGGAAATCTACGCCAAGAGCGTCCATCGTTTGCGAGGAAAGCAATGGGCAACGTCACCAGCGGTGAGCACAGATTGGCGCAGACTTGAAAAGGAGCAACGATATGCCTTGCGAATGCTCGTGGTTTCGGCGTGTTCCCTGTCAGCTTACTTTCGTGGCGCCGTGTTTGAGGGTGCTCAAGCTAAGAGCCGGGCCGAGGAGTGGCACTTGCTAGAAGATACCTTCATTACGTGTCATGTAGACAGCAACAACAGAGTCCATCCCACGACGTCTCACGATTTTGGCCGGACCTGGCGGAAATGAGGTCAGCTTTGCGGGGTGCCCAGATTGTTTCACCACTTGGTATTGGCCCGAAGATCGAGATTTTCGCAAGGTAGAGTTCGTTGGGGTCGCGCCGCTTGTTTCGAAACACATGTCCCGAGCGCATAAACCTCAGCCCTGCGAAATAACTACAATGAGCTCATTCAAAGGTCTTAAAAAAGACGAAGTCCGGGGGCATGAACTTTAGGGAAGCCGTCGCTATAGTTGGCGGGAGATCGTCATTTCGGTCGCGTGCATGTCGACGTTGCCATGTCGCTGACGCATAAGATCGCATATATCCTCGGCCTTTTGAAGCTTGGTGGAAGTTTGACTAGTCGTCCCTTGCTCGACAAGCTTTCTGTAGAATTATCATCAACAGAACGAACTTTGGCTCGCCCACAGATCGGAAAGATCAGCAGTGAATGCCTCCGCTACGATGAAACCACGCCTCGCCGTAGTATGCAGTAGATCTAAGATGGTGCTCCTGGACTCTTTATCAATAGCTCTGGCTCCAGCGACGCGCAAAGGGAAAAACAACAGGACGCCTGAAACGCCTGAGGCAAGCAGTTCTTGGCTCAAGCGAAGGACTTCGGCGACGTGCCAGTCAATCTGGCTTCGAGGCAGTATCGGTGCGCAGGGCGCGCCCGGCCAGCTCCAATGTGAATGATAGTCGTATGTGCCTGAGAGATAAATGCTGATCGCGTCCTACCAGATGGGGTACAAGGTCAGTAAGACTCAGAAAACATTTGTAAACCAGCGACTTACGTAGTAGCTATAGGCTATGAATAGTTCGGCATCGAAAGTAGTCACAACCTGTAGGTCTCGTCGCCATCTATCGGCATCCACGCACCACTGCAGTAGCGATCGCTGCAAGAGCATACCTTCATCCGCCAACGACTGTATCAGGAAGCACTGCATTTCCAGTGAGAACTCATCGATAGTCTCGCAGAATTGATATGTACGAATGCTAAGCTCGGCAACGATTGGCAAGATGTCGAACAACGCTTCTTTAGGATGATAAGCGGCTGCGCCTTCGGAGTCTCTCAGTTTCGATATCGCTGCGACCCAGTCCGGTGCGCTGAGGAAGGTAGGCTCAGAGTAAATAAGAGCCCGGGCTATCTCGAAAATGCGCGTTGCGAAGAAAAACTTTCGTTTTCGCAGGTTGTATTCTCCTGGACTGGCAAGGGTTTCAGGATGCTGGAGACGAAGTATCGTGCAGGTACCCTGTAAGAAGTGCGATAGCCAGTTGGTCCCTGTGGAGTCGCGCATCAACTACAATGTGTTAGTCTTGAGTCGGCAGACCTTCGCGCCGGCTGCGTACCTCAAAAAGCCCCAAGAGGAATGTCGTCCAGAGAGCCGATGGATCGTCTAAAAAGGTATTCGAAGTGATCAGACCTTGTATGGCGCGAACGGCTCGGTCATACGCTTGTAGAGCTTTATACCTAGGACGCGCCTCGACAGAAGAGTTGAGACTGACTTGGTCCTGCTGGTCACGATGTAGAATGCCCACAGCCTGGATAGCATCTCTCAATGCTGAAGACGTCTTTGTCATCGTTTGTAGCTCAGAATTGATCGAATCGTCATTGGCCAGAATGTTCATTGGCAAGAACGATACGAAGAAGTATGGAATGGCGCGGTCTTGCTCCTGCAGCCCTACCGACGGCGGCAAACGCATGACCGTTTGATACTCTTGAGGGGTACCATGTTCCTTGGCTTTGGCCCTAGAACTCGACTTCTCGCTGACAAAAACGGGCATCAGAGCATTCGACTCTATGGCCATAGTGCACAATCGTCCTGCACGTTTGCAGTTATTGCAAGGCATGCCGTCGCGACACTTGATGCCATTAGCCCCACCACAGCATACGCATACGGCACAAAGCCACTTACTTTGATTCGTCGCTTAACACAAGCATCGCAGCGTTTCCTTCGTGCTTTACGCCCGTCGAATGGACCAATCTCCGTGGGCATGGCGTACGCAACTAGAGCGAAAGGGGAGTGTATACAGCGCCTCGATTGCTGGCGTTCAGAGCTCGCTAGACCCTGAGAATTGTGGTGTTTATTACAACGCGAAGACCTTAAGAAGGGTCTGTGTATGCTTTTGGAAGTGGTACGGCGCGTATGAGAGATGGTATACTCAGGCAGCCGGTCCGACTGGCGAAGAAGCTTGACCTCATTAGGAAACGAAACAGCGCGTTTAAACCTCTTCGGGACTAGATTCTGCATCCACGGAGACCACCACGCAGTGCTCGAAAGAATCTTGCTACCACGCTCATTCTGGTCTACACAAGCTTCGCTCGAGTCATATCCCATTTATCATGGTCTATGAAAAGTGCGTGGCAGTGCGGCTCTGACGCATGCAGCAACGCGAGCCCTCTCCACCAATCTTCGCGGCTTTTCTGGAGCTTCGATACGCTTGACCAGATGAGGACTTGATAGAACGTCCGTAGAAATTCATGGCTCGCAGCTACTATGCTATCTGCTTCGAGATTTAGATTTATAAAGGTAAGATGGAGCTGGCCTAATGGATCACACACACACCAGAATCATTCAGTCTTTCAACCCTCCCATCTTCCTCAGTCCTCAACGTACAAGACCGATCTTACAATCATGTCACCCAAAACCACCCATCTCTGCATAGCACTATCTCTATTCCTCTCCCAATTCACAACAGCCACCGTCATCCCAATCGTCGGATCTCCTCCCTTCGATGTCTCAATCACAACCGCCGCTCTAACAGACACCGACCGCCTCGACCCTTACGCAAAAGACAACCGTGCCCGTACAATCATGATTTCCAGCTTCAACCCGATCAAAGTCTGCCACAACAAGACCGTCGTCCCATACATGCCCCCTGGCACAGCCGCCGCCCAGGACGAAAAGTACGGCGCCTATGGCCTCCCCAACGGTACCTTCCAATCCCTGCAGCTCTCAAGCTGCGGGAACCAGGAGAATACACACAACGCTTGTCCCGCGTCTTCCCTCCCCATTGTGCTCTTCTCCGGCGCCCTATCCACCTCGCGATTAATCTACACCAGCATGCTCCAAAACATTGCCGCAGCAGGCTATCTCGTGATCTCAATCGACCACCCCTACGACTCCGACGTCGTCGAATTCCCCGACGGCGGTATCGCTACAGGCACGAACATAGAGAGCGACGAGGAGCTAGCCCTCGCCCTAGCCACGCGCGTCGCCGACATCGCGTTCGTAAGGGAACAATTGTCTAACACGACAGTTACGAATATGCTCTTCCCCGGCCAGCGCAAAACGAAGAAAGTCGCTGCCATCGGCCATAGCCTCGGTGGCGCAGCCGCCGCCGCCGCAATGCTCAACGACCACTCCATCAGCGCGGGCATCAACCTCGACGGGAGTTTCCTCGGCGCCGTGATCACCGCTGGACTCGACCGCCCATTCATGCTAATGGGCCACGAGAACAAAACCCAAGAAACTGATCCGTCGTGGAAAGCCATCTGGCCGAAGCTCACGGGGCGGAAGAAGGAATTCGAAGTCAAGAAGACTGCGCACTACAGTTTCTCGGACCTGCCGCGCATTGTGGACGTGCTGGGTTTTCAAGACATGTTGCCGGCTGAAGTTGGCGAGGTTCTGGGCACGCTTGAGGGAAGGCGGATGATGGATATTGTTGCGACATATGCGGTTGCATTTCTGGACATGGTGTTCAAGTCTGGGTCTGGGGAAGTGTTGGAAGGGGAGTTCCCTGAGGTGGTGATTGCGGCGTAGACATGTTTCGCGCGATTTGGAAGACTGACTGGCTTCGAGGGTGTTGCAACATTTTTATTTCCCCCGCTAGACTCGTGTATTGACGCGCTTACGTTCGATTATAGACGGGCGTAATAATCTAATCTATGTGCTATATTCCTTCTGTATCGTCTTTCACCAACATAGCAACATTTCGTGTCGCAAACAATCGTCTCGCGACTGCTACAGACTTGTTCAGCCATCGTATGCTGCGTGATATTCAGCCGTTGAAAACCACACACCTGAAGACAGTCTGTCTGTGAGGCGCCGGAAAGAAGTTCACATTACCGCACGAAATACCTTTTCCTGGCTCGCACATCAAGCAAATGCAGCAACGACATCCGAGCAACAATGTAGCGTGTACGTCTTCAACGCATCATTGAAGGAGCTACCAGGCGCAGTTTAGCACGGCATATGCTCCAAAAGCATGCATCATGATCCAAAGGCATTCAAGAAGTCAACCCACCGCAATTCACGGCGCTAGTATCCAATTCTTCACATAGTCAAACAAACTTCACCCTGACGGTTCCAGAGTAGATGTAAGATTGTTGGTATTTTATTGCGCCCTATCTTACTACATCGAAATCCTCACGGACCCTTCAACCCCTCTAACTTCTCAATCTGTCTCTTCAACATGACAACAGCACCAAGACTCATTGTCCGCAACCCATCCCTCTCCCCATCCTGATCCGTCTCAGCGCTGCGCTCAACAACCTCCTTGGCCGCTTCAATCGCCTTGTCAAGTAACCTCGGCGCATCCTCCGCCTGGCTACGATACAGATAGTCCCAGCTCTTGTTTAAACGGCTCGATGGCATTAGTCAGCGCATGCGTGATGAAAGCGCGAGCGCGGAAATAGGCGCGCTCGGTATACAACGCGCTACTGAGTTTCGTCTCAGGCGCCGAGCGATGGACTTCATATCCCGCTTCGTTGTAGTACGGTTCCTTGACGAGTACAAGGCCCATGACAGACACAAGTACTTGGAGAAGTGTGCTCTTGGCGGGACTCCAGCTCTCGTTGCGCTCGTCCGTGTGCCACGTGCCGAGTAAACTGAGGCAGATTTTGCCGTCTTCGTAGAGGTTGGGGTTCACGGGGCCGTTACCGTTAGTCCAGCTGTGGAAAAATGCTTCGGGGGGCGTTTGTGGGTATGTGGAGGGGAGGTGGAAGTCGATGACGAAGGGCGCATATTCGTATGGGGTCTCGTTGGGGCCGATCATCATGACGCGGAGAAGGTCAAGACGTGACTTCCCATGTGCGAACGAAGATGTTCGGTGGTAATGAGGTGCTGGAGGAATTTTGTGTTCTTTGGCCAATTCTCCGCATGAAGGCTGATGACGATGCCGAAGACTGGTGTAGGTAGTGGTGGTTCAGTGGCGGTTGGGTGTCGAGAATAAGGAAGGATGCGGGTGTGTCCGAATCTAGCTCTTGTTTGTCCTCGGCAATCGGTGAGGCTGTATCTGGCTCCGGTGGTGATGTGTCATCCCGCTCATCTTTCGCAACAGGCGACTTGGTTTCCGGTGTGGTCTTCGATGTGTTGACCTCGTCTTGCTCTACCAGATCTGGCATCGATATGTCGTCGTCGTCGTCGTCATCGTCCTCCTCTTCCGTCGACCACTCTTCGTCGTCGCCGACTGGCACCTCACCGTCCATGCCCTCGTACTCGATCCACATCTCGTTGAATGATGCAGAATCGAAGTCAGAGATGTCATCATCGTCCGAATCGTCAAGAGAGTCTCCATCCACTCCACCCATATTGTTCAAGAACTCATCATCCATATCACTGCTATAAGCGAGCGTGACGCCTTCGTAAGAAACTCGGACATCGACAACAGGCTTTGCTGCACCAAGGCGGACAGTGAGCTTGCCATCTAGACCCAGGTCGATGACTTCGCCGAACCAATCAGGCCCAGTGATGTTCAGGGGTCCCTGCATGCCTTCGATGGAATCGGGATGGAGCAAAACAAAGTCATTGCGCCGCCGTGTCAGGGCGGGGAAAGAGTAGATATCGTACAAGCTGACATCCTCAATCTGCTCATTCAGCTCCCCGGTAGAAGAAGGTCTAAGGAGATCGGGACCAAAGAATTCAATAGAAGGCTTTGCGAACCACCGTACTTGGGCTATGCGGTCGCGCGACTTGACAGCCTGCACCACCCCGACCTTGGCAGGCTTCTTGGTCCATGTTTCTTCCGAGCTGTCGCCTTCGCGTCCCTCTTTGGAGAAGACGACCTCGCCAGGCCAGACTTCATCGTCGTCTTCAACGTTCGGATCTGGTAAGAGGTCTATACTAAGGTGTTCGGTGGTGGTCAGATCCTGCCACTGTACAGTGACCTGGGTGTGTGTTTGCATGACGAGGAAAACGTTCAAATCATAGCCTAAAGATTCTGTGCGTGCGATGCGTGTCACCTTGCCTTGCGGGTAGCCGTTCGGTAGAGTGTGGGAACCATCGTACTTGACAGCTGCGCCTGCGATGTCCTTGAAGCGAACTCGGTCTCCGACTGCGACATCGGTGACGTGATACATGCGGTCGGTGCCATTCGAAGACAAGGGGAGTGTGTTTGCAGAGCTTCCAGAGGCGTCGTATCGGAAAAAGGTAGAACTCTCGAATTCGTCGGGGCCAAGTGTGGCTGGTGGCTCCTCGGCAGACAGACTGGTGTTGCTCGCGCTGATGCTCCTCGCTAGCCACTGCACGTCAATCTCAATGGTACGCGTCTCGACTATGATGCCCTCCGGTCGCACATGTGGGTCGAAGGCGCCATACCTCCAGTGACCTCTTCGCAGGTTGCCCTTCTTTGTCTTGACTGTGTCTCCGACGCTAAGTCGCTCTATGCCGACCTCCTCGTGTTCTAGCTCGCTGGGGTCTTCCACCACAACGACTGAGTTGTTTGACAGTTTGACCGCGACCTCGTCGTATACATTTTCGATGCGCCCCACCCAGTCGCCGTACACGACTATGGCGCCCTCGTTGAACTCGTGCACGTTGAGAAGCTCGTCGGCGGGTATGTTTCGTATGGAGAGGTCGTCGCTGATGGCTTGCGTAATCTGGCCGCCGTTGTACTGGTTGGCAGGGAAAAGGGTGCAGACGGCGCTGGAGCCTATGACGGTCCCACTCATGTGTTCGTCGGCGTTCCTCTTCACCACGTCGCCGACATACAGGGCGCGGTCGAGCAGCTGCAGCTTCGCCTCGGGCACGAGTTCCGTCTTCAGCTGTGTCTGCCATGAGACCAGAACGGTGCCGCGTGCCGGTATGCCCTCCTTCATGAACTTGGCAAATTCTTCCCGTGAAATGTCAGCATGACGCTCAATGTCTTCACTGTAGTCGCGCTGCGGGCGTGGCTGGTGGCTGTCGACATCGCCAAAGGACCTGTCCACGACACCGACGCTGTACTTGTCGTCCTTCAAGCCGACGGTATCCTCGACGCAGAAGACGACATCGTGCGGGCGTTGCATTGGCGGTGCTGATGATGCGGGTGTGTCGTCGCTGCCTCTGCTGCTTTCTTGGCGCTGGCTTCCACTGTCAAGACGTGTTGCGAGGACGCTGTCTGCACTGAAGAAAGGCACGAGGTCGTTGAAAGGCTGCGCCTGCGACTGCGACTGCGACTGGGGCAAACTCGGCGATGTCGCGGTATTGGCGGGGCGGTCGGTTAAGAAGCGGTCTTCAAAGAGATTAGACAGAAAGCGCGCGATGATGTTGGGCTGCTCCGGGCTGTCGCTGTCGCCGTCCGGAATGTTGGTGTCGTGATTACTGTCGGTGCGTCGGTCCATTGCTCATAGCTGCGGGCCACAAAGACGTGCATGTGAAGGCAAGCTCGCGGTTCGTCTCGCTTTTAGCGTAGCGCCGCCAAGAGACAGGGTACAGCTGCCATCCCTGTCCAGCACCTCCGCGCGAAGTCCGCAACTCCCCGCTAGAGTGAATGTCGACGTGTTGGCCATAGCTGAGAGAGACAGCTGTTCGAGCTTCAGTCCAGCGTTCACCATGGCAGACCCGCTGTACGAGCTGCTGATACCATACTTTGACGCGCAAGATGCCCGATTGCGCCCATCACCCAACGACACTGTCACCAACACATATCTCGCACGCCTCACGACGCTGCCACTAGATGCCCTCACTTCCTCAGAGCAGCATTCGCTGTCACAGAGCTCGCAGTCCGTTCTTCGTTCGCTCCAATCGCTCTCCAAACGCTCCCACAAGCCCATCATAGCCTCCACCGACCACCTACTGCACCTCCGCGACACGTTGCCCCAACTCGGCAAAGATGCAGGCACGATACAGGCGGAGCTGCCCAAGCTGGAAACAGCTGCACAGACCTTCTCGGAGAAATACAGCAAGAGCTCGGAGAATGCCATACTCGACCGGCGGAGAAAAGCCATGCTGCTGGCGAGGAACGTAGACCGCGTCACGGATGTGCTCGATCTGCCCACCCTCCTGTCCACGGCCATTTCCTCTTCAACAGCTGCATCACAAGCCACCACTTCGACCGCCACCTCCAATGCCAACTATGCCTCGGCTCTGGACCTCCATGCCCACATCAAGCGCCTGCACACCCTCTACCCTGACTCGCAGCTCATATCCTCCTTGACAACCCAGGCTGAGCAAGAGATGAAGACTATGACGTCGAACCTTATAAGTTCATTACAGTCCCAAGGCATCAAACTGGCAGGTGCAATGCGTACCATTGGCTGGTTGCGACGAGTGGCTCCTGAGCTGGACGAGTCTTGGTCAACGAAGCAGACCAGCATCGGCAGCGGAGAGGGCAGTCTTGGTGCGCTGTTCCTAGTATGCCGTCTAGCTTGTTTGGAGTCGATGCTGACCGCCCTGGATCCGCTACGTGAGCTCGCAGACCAAGAGTCAGAGCGACGAATTAAAGGCACAGCCAAAGGAGACGCAGGCTGGGCAGTGGGCCAGCAGACGGAAAAGTATCTGAAAAAGTACCTCGAAATCTTCCGAGAGCAGAGTTTTGCTATCATTTCCATGTACAAGAGTATCTTCCCATCTGCACTACCTGCCCCAGGATCCGAAGAGAGCGCCCCGTCTGTCAAGTCAACCACCCAAACCAACACATTACAGCCAATACCATCCGCGCTGGCCACTTTCTCCCTGCATCTCGTTGAGATACTCTTTGAGACGCTGCGAGAATATCTGCCTAATGTACAGGACCACTCCGCACGAGATTCGCTTCTTACTCAAGTGCTTTATTGTGCTGGCTCCCTCGGAAGACTCGGCGGTGATTTCAGCATGATGATTGCACTCCTTGAGGAAGACCTGAAAGCTGAGATGGATATCGGTCATGACCAAGACACTCGGGGGCAAGTCGTCGAGGAAGAGTGGGTGGAGGTTATGAAGAAGCACAGAGTCCAAGCGTCAAGACTCGAGCTGCTAGCCTCTGGTGTGGGCACAGGTAGGACCAGCAGCTCTGCGGACCGGACTGCAAGCCCGGTGAGATAGGTTTCGAATGTAGCAAGTCTATTGGAACGATTTGTTTACTTCACACCACCACCAGAGCGAACCACATCCTCGAGATAACGAAATCGGCTCGGAAAATTGAATCATGGCAACAGGCGGACGCTACCGATCATTAGGCAGGGACTCAGGCATTGCTAAGATTAGTTCCCGTTACCACCTTCACTATTTCCAGGATTCATCCCTTGACGAAACAACCACAACGTGCTTGGTCGCCTCAACTCAGTCTTCGGCCATGTCCAACACAACCTCATCACCTTCTGGGTTCCAGCGATACCCCGAAACCTCTGTGCCATACCCGAGTTAAAGGATCTCCTTGCCGCGCATTTATTGGAGTCGACGACGTTTGCATACGTCAAAAAGCTCTATGTAGTCGCGCGTATCGGAGCAGATACCAATAATACATACTTCTTGGACCTGCCTATTCCGAGTGTCGTCCTGTGCGCGGAGACGAGCAAGATTTCGCTGGACTGGAAAGCACTCTTCACAACTGCGTTCTACGAAGGTCAGCATGTGCTGAAAGTCAAGAGCAGGACCCACCGCGACCTTCCGCATGTGCAATACTGGGACGTCGACTACCCGATCGTGTTCACCAATGAGGACTTTCACTGCGCGGTGGTGGTGGATTATTCCTTGTGCAAGGAAGTCCTGCATCACCGGTGCGCGAGACACGGGTGGCGCCATGATCGGAACTGTTCGTCTGACCTCCTACACATGATCCATTCAATTGGTCGTCTCGAGGACTTTGTCCGTGGTGTCCTTATTGATGGAATCTTTGCACGCATCGATTTGCAGTACGCGGAGTGCAGAGGCGGCCCATGCACTGTTGTTGATGATTGAAGTCGAGGGTATGGCGAGGGCGTGGGAGAAGGGGTTGGCGTGAACGCGGCGCCACAACAACACATGCGACCGTTTTCTGCACTCGGGCAAGATGCTGTAAGGGGAAGTGGACACTTTGGAATGTCAAGTCGGCCTGTGTCGGGGATTAGCATGTACTTCAAGAGCAAGATTCCAGCAATCAAAACATATTTGAACCGTCCCGCCGCCTAGTATTGGCTCTTTCACTGAAAGTGAAAGAGCACGTCACGGGACTAATAACGTCATTGCAAACGGTCGCTCGAGTCACTATTTCGCGCACAGCTCGATGAAAATACCTCCTCGTCCTCGAATCCTCGCCCACTACAGCCCATACCATCGCACAAGATGGCTTCCGCGCAACAGGACCCGAGACTCATCGCACTGCACGAGAAGGCCGTCCGGCTGCTCGTACACAAGCTTAAATGCATTCCAGCTCGCGTCTTCCCCTCCGGCCGCAAACCCACCATCATCGACATCTACGAGAACAATGTCGCCGCCTTCCACATCCCCAACTTTCCTCCCTGTTACCAGCTCGACTTCGTCCTCGGCAACTACCACCTCTTCGTCGCCGCGGACTTCAAGGTGCGCAAGAAGGAAGGCGATATGAACGTTAGCCTTGCGATCTGGTTCTGGCAGATGGACCAGTATCATTCGTTCTCGCGAAGGCATTTGCAGGTCCGCCTCAACATCCTGATGGCCTGTATCATCGGCTTGAGCACCGAGCCGCATCGCTACGTCACCGAGGATGCCCTCGAATTCAGCACCGCGCTTCTCGACGCGTGGCTTTGGACCGTCACGCGCCAAGATGACTACGAGAAGCAAGAGATCTTCCTGACCCAATGGGTCAATGGACCCTACGATCTCATGCGCTTCGGAAAGAAAGCACGTCTTGAGATGTGCAGGGCGGTCAAGAATTTGGAGAAGTATGTGCCGGATCCGCAGTACGCGCCTCCCGATAACGTTCCCATCTGGGAGGGGGTGAAGTACGTGTCCCCCAAATTCGTGAAGACGTTTGGACCGGCTTGGGCTATACAGCACATTGTCGCGGTGGAGAAGTCCGGCAAGAAGATCGATGAGTTGGGAAAGACGGGGGAGGTGGAGGATGCGCTGGCGACTGGGTCATTCTTTGTGAGTCTCATTGATACTCCTGGAATAACCCGCAGTCATGGGCGATGTTTGATAGGTTCCCATTGCTTCGTGAATCACTCCGAGCCTACTCATCGCACGCAACACTGAAACATAATACAATGCTGACTATAGACGCGATTAGGCAGGATTTGGCAGTATGGGGCTGGGACCTGAGCCATCTGGTCTCTCTTTGGAGGTTTTTGGGCGACCATTGGTGCAGGCACTTCTTCACGAGGAGGAAGATCTGGATATGGCCGTTCCAGCTGAAGGGGGTCTGGGTGAAGCGTGGATGAACCCTGCAGATGCCATCGAGATGGTAGAGGGTACTAGTGCCAGGTACGAGGGCATGAAAGACCTGTTCAGCAAGGTGAAGTGGGGTGAGATGACCGATAATGCGGCGTAGATTACGATCCCAAATCACTCTGAATAGAAAGCTGTTCCACTGCAAGTATTTACGTAAAATATGTGAATGACATGGTTAACAAATGCAATAAGAGGCTCTAGACAGGACAAGGCCACTTAATAATAACTAGTAAAACCTTACAATTTCTACACAAAAAAGGGCAAAAAAGAATGTATATTGGATCTACCAACCTTGCCCTAACGCTCGTGGGAACTGGGCCACTCGGCTCACAAAGGGTCTACAGGCGATTCGAACTGACGTCCAAACCAGAACCAAGAGGATCCCATAGCGAGTGAGGCTATGGGAGAACTAGACTAAACGGCCTCTTGAGTTCTTGACAGTGGCAGTTTAATAGCTGGGCTTTGTTATGTAGTAGGTAATTGATTTGAGAGGGAGGATATTTTAGGTATGTGGGTTGAGATATTCGGGGTGGGGCGGAGCGGAGCCGAAGTGAGAGAGCGCGTATGTCGCAGAGGTGAAAGTAGACATTTTGTCTCAGTGTGAGCGCGCGAACGTTATCCGACTTGAGCGTGCTCGTCACTAAGACATGAAATCAGAACAGGTGGGGTATCTTGAGCCTCCCAGGAGAAACTCAAGGACATGAAGTAAACCGGGGCCGAAGATGGAAAGTAATGGAGCGTTCCAAGAGTATGAATGGCACAGATGGGAACTGGATTTTCCCTACAAACGTCCCGGCCAAAACCTCTCCGCATTCCCTTCCGCCCACCCTCGATCATGCGCAACTACAACCTCCACATCCACCTCTCCACCACCTTCCTCTCGTACAACCCCCTTCTTGAGCAACCGAGCCGCCCGTTCGACCGTCCGCGCCGCCTCGTCCGTATCAGCATGTACACTCCTCAACCCGCCTCTCCCATCGTCATACAAGGCAATGCCCTTCTCACCACTCAATATCCTCGGGTCATGACAGCAATCGCCCCCGACGATACACCCACTTCCCCGGCGCAACGCGCGCGAGGAGATTGATATGTCCCGGTAAATGGCCCGGCGCATCGATTACGTACAGCGAGCCGTCGTCGAAGAAATCAATCGCTGCCGGAAACCCTGCGAGAGGTTTCCAGGTATGCGTTGTTTGGCGGTGGAACGCTTTCCATGCGTCTTCGTCCCTGGCGGGTGGGAGTTCGCGCGTCGAAGCATTTGGTAATTCGTCGGGGTTGAATATCTCGGCTGGGTATAAGGGGCCGCCGCCATGCGCGAGCAGATGCATAGTTCCGCTTCCTACGACGAATTCGGAGTTGGGGAAGTCGGAGGGTGTGCCGACGTGGTCCCAGTGTACGTGGCTTAGCATGACCGTGTCTATGTCTTCTGGGTCTAGGCCACCTTTTCTCAAGCTTTCGGCGGCATCTGGGCTTACGGTTGTTGGTTGACGTTGGGCAATGTGCTGTTGTTGTGCTTTTCTGTAGCCGGACAAGTCACGTTTGAGGCCCAGATCGAATACCAGCGTGGATGTCGTGGAGGAGATTGTGTTGGATGGATGTTGGATCAGGAATGATAGCGATGGGACTGTTGCACGTTTCTCTGGGTCTGCTTCTGTCACGAAGAGCTTCTCTGGCAGAGTCAGGTGGCCAGCTTGAAGCGCAGATATCGTGACGTATCTTTGGTCGGTCCTAGGCTTCGGTAACACAACAGCATCTTCGGTCATGGACATGGTGAAGTCGTCGACTATTGCTTTTTTAATTGCTTGTCTGCTGACTGCTTAAGTTGATAAACCAAGCATACGTGCTTGTTTTGCGAAGTCAATTTGCTGGTTTGAATCATTCTGCATCTGCTGAACCCTTCGATCATGTCGCAAGTTGGAGAAGGAGAACATCACCCCGATGCCCCACTCTTACAAGGTCGATGCCGCATACCCCGCTGCGGGGTCCAATCATCGAAATACCATGAGCTTAGAGGTAACGACTTGCTCGAAAGTCGATGTGATTATTTCAAGGTTTATCCTGTGGTTCATTTTCCCTTTCATCTTTTACTATACTGTGGAACAGGAACTACCATGCCGTCGTCTCTGCCGCCGTCAATGAAGGCGCAATTTCTGGAAGAATACAAAACGCCATATAAGTTACACTCGGTTCCTATTCCAGTACCATCAACGCCACACGATATCTTAATAAAGGTTGACGCAGCCTCGTACTGTCATACAGATTTCGTCCTCGCAGAAGGACAAATGCCCGGATTGCCAAAGTCGTTTCCTCATATCGGCTGCCATGAGTTTGCAGGAACAGTAGTGGCACACTATGTCTCTCCAAGTCAACAAGCAAAAGAATTCTATATTGGTTCAAGAGTGGGTGTGCCAGGTCGAGCATTCCATGCGTGTGGCAAGTGCTTCGAATGCAAGCACGACCGCCCCAAAGACCCAGTTGCGGAAGATGACGATGGTTACTCAGTCCACTGTATAGATGCCGAAAACAATGGCTTGAGCAGAGACGGAGGGTTTGCTGAATATGCTCTTGTGGACGCGCGTCAGTTAGCTCCCATTCCGGCAGAGCTCAGTGCAGTGGAGACAGCGCCCTTGATGTGCGCAGGCATCACAATCTATGCTGCATTGAAGAGATGTGCCCTGAAGCCAGGAGAAAGGGTCGGCATTCTCGGAGCTGGCGGTGGACTCGGCCATTTAGGACTCCAGTATGCCACGCATATGGGCTACAAAGTCTTAGGGATAGAAGCTGCAAGTTCGCCTTTGCGACTCGCCGAAGATGTAGCATCCAAACTGGACAATCGACCTCTCATCATCGATGCGAGAACCGACAAAGCTCACGATATTGTGCAGAGGCTTGGTACCGAAGATGGCAAGAAACATACTGGCGAGATGGGTCTCGATGCAATAATTGTTCTTCCTGAAAGTCAAGCAGCTTTCGACTACGGTATGAGTCTGCTCAAGACGCATGGAACGTGCGTTGTGGTCTCATTTCCCGAAAAAGGGTTCCACATCTCCGCACGAGACGTGGTTTTCCGCGACATCAGGATCATTGGAAGTCTAGTCGGGAGCAACCGGACGCTTCGCGAAATGCTCGAATTCTCTGCAAAGCACAATATCCGAGCTTTGTCGAAGTCGTACCCGCTGGGCAAGCTCAATGAGTTGGTGGAGGAATATCATAAAGGCAGCGGAGGTAAACTGGTTCTGGACCTGTCATTATCGAATTAAGGAATATTCGACAGTGCTAGACCACGGCTGGTTATATCTAAGGAATTCTCGCTCCGGAGAGCGCTCAGCCAGAGACCAACATATCAGCATACAGATTAAGCGCACTTCCAATCACATCGACGATTGCCCAGGTTTGGGACCCTTTGAAGATCATGGCCCATACCCGAAGCATACCTGCGCTGAGGTGTTTGGTATAATTTGGAGAGTCGATGGAGATAGTGGGCGACAAAGCGAATTCCGTCTCGTCCAGCATGCTTTTCACTATCGCAACGATTCTCCTCTCATCCTCGCTTGCTGGTGGGTCTGGATAATCTGCCGAAAGTGCCTCCAACCATTTGCTCATGAGATATGCGCATTCTAGTGTGCAAAGCGAATGCTGAATGGACCAGATGAAGCTCTGTGTCTTGGCCACTAGGCGATAGCCCATTTTGATTGGTATCGAAAGCGCATGAGCTGAGTGCAGCACTGCTCTCGTGATCTTCGCGGATCGCCTGATTGTTGGTCCTGACCGAAATGCGTTCGCAATAAGCTCCGGATCGCGCGTCTCAAGTGCTCTGCCCGCAGTGTCCACATACAACCTAATGTAAGCAAGTCGGAGCAGAGCAGTTGAATTGAAAGCGACAGGGCCGTCTGCGTTCCATGGATCGACTGAGGACTCGGGGTTTCGACGCCATCCTATCTGCCAGTTCCGCAAAGCAGTCTCCACAGATGCAATGTCTTCTTGACTCAGATCTCCTGGGCCGTCAGAACGGCAACTGGTGACTTGGCGGAGGAAAAAGACATGCTGTATTAAGGCGTGGATGAGTGCATAGTTGCCGGATGACGAGGTGGTCAGTGTAACATCCCGACCGTTCTTGGAGAAGAGGCGTTTCAGAGCGTCTTGAAAGTAGACTTCTGGTGCGCGGTTCTTTCTTGCTTCTTTCCACAGAGTTGCTGTAGGCGCTTTGAACTCAGCCTGGGTACACGGTAGAGTCAATCGGATTTCCGATGTCAACATAAAGGGCGGAATGTTGTACACAATGCAGTGCAGATTAGAGAAGCCATAGACTATGAACTTCGTCCTTTTGATCGATTCCCACCGTACCCAATCAAGCCAAGGCATATCTTCATTGAAAGGCTCGCTCTGCAGACCGTCGTCTCTGATCAATGTTGCAAGAACGCTCTGGATGGCTAGCGCTTCTCTGAGTATCTCTTTATGCTTTGCCCAAGTACACAAAGCCATGAGTAGCAGCAAAGCCTGTGCTGTCTGTATGAGGTCGTCTCCCATGCTTGTAGCTTCCGTTTCTGAAGGCAGACCAAGCGGTCCCGAGACGGAGCGGGTGGGCTGTGGGCTTTGTGCCGACCCACCCATGTCGAAGTCGTATATGGATCCTCCAAGGTCATCATTGTGGTGTCGGTTGATGAGACGGGCATCCCTCCTCTTGATGCGCTGTGTCGCGATTGCCCTGCTCACCGTGAAGAGTTCAACGCCTTTTTCGCCCTCGAACGTATATTGAGCTCCAATTGCCGCCAAGGCGAGTATCAACTCGATAGAGCAGGTGCCCACACACATAGTTGGGATATGAAGAAAAGGCATGTGCTCATGGAAACCAGTGGTATATGCAGCAATGTATCGACACATGGCTAATCTTGTTGGTAGCTGGAAGTCCTTTGGTACAATATCGGAAAATTCCTCTAGCTTGTCCAGGATTTTTTGCCGATCAGCATGGGAGATGTCCGAAAAGGACCTGCGGCGACTACCGCTGTCGTCCGTCAAGTCTTCTGGTTGTAAGGATGGGAAGCGAGAACCAAATCGTGACAGCGAATAACCTTCGTCAGCATGAGCATGGGCAAGATTTGAAGAGGCGATGGCTGCTGTCTCAGCAGGAGGTAGAACGTCCTGATTATAAACTAAAGATTCCGGTGAGAAAAAGGGCCTCGTGTCACCAAGTCAGTGATATATCGATGTGGATCTGATGAAAGGTGTACATACATGGGTTGTTCTGCGCTCATTAATGTAGCAAAATGGTACGAATTGAGGGGCTCATTATCGAGAAAATAGGTGAGGCTATCAAGTGACTCTTCGAGACTGGGGCCATGGCCATTGAAATCTGGATGTGATGGCATGACTGTGTGAGCCGGGTCAAAAGTGACATTCATGGTGGCTGATGGCAAGGCCGATGGCGATGTTAGATTGTGGTCTACCGGATCTCCACTGGCCATGTTTCCTTGTAGGGATTGATATTCCGCTGCCATTGAAAGAGCTGCGAGTGAATAGCTGCTATCATGAGCCACAGCCACAGGACTGAAAGACGTGGCGGGCGTGTGACGGATTGGTTGGATCTCTGAAACAGCGGGTGAAGATATCATACCGGGTATCTCTGGAACCGGTCGCCCAGTGTCGAGACTGGCCCGCACCCTTTTGCGAGATGGCTCTTCTTCGAGGGCATGGCTGGGTTCATTGGAAGGTTTAGCACGGTCCTTTTGGTTTTCGCGATCTTTGCGATGGGTGAGACGTTCATGACGAACAAGAAGATCACTAAAGCAAATAAGCGGTGTTCACGGACTCGGATCATAGGGCCTTCATACCTCCTGGTGAAGGAGTAGTTACACTCAGCACAACTGAATGGCTTGACACCACTATCTTCAAATCATCAGCAACATCGATACGATTGGGAATCTACATACGGATTCGCTCGTGTCGCTGCAGGTGCTCGAGCCTTGCGAATAAACGCGAACAGTGCTCGCACCGGAAACGCTTCTTCTTCCCCGACTGTGCTTCTACAACTGGCTCGACAGCAGCATCAGCATCCATGGTTAGATAGCTAGCGCTGAGAGCTAGGATTGGCCCGATGGAACTGACTGCAATGTTGGAGTAATATCAAAGTGGGAGTATGCAGCCTTCGACGTGTCTGTAATCCGGGGAAGGTGCAGAAGAATGTGGGGAAATAGCCCAACGGGGATCGCACGGAAGTTCATGCGGGGATGCTGGTAGCCGCCAGCTGCCATTTGTCAAAGGCGCGGCACATGCTGCTCACGTGGTCACATGTCATGTCAAGAGGTTGGCCGTGAGTTCGTGTGTTCCAATGTGATTGATTGATGGAGTCTAATGTACTGAACATCTTCGAAGTTGTGCTTGATTGAAATGCGACCTGTTGCTTCCTCGCAGTGCTCGGGCCGAGGCCGAAAGCCAACTCGGCGCGTCGCACCACCGCAAAACACTACATTCAGTGAGCTATGCCTTGTCACTCTTGTTGCCCAACTCTCGCGGCATTTCGCCTTTCTCTGCCATTTCATTCAACACCTTCTCTGCCGTTTTCATAGCATCGACGCCAGCGGGGACACCACAGTAGGTGGTCGCGTGAATAATGGCTTCGCGTATTTCCAACTCCGATAGTCCATTGTTCCTGGCCCCTCGGACGTGAACCGCGAGTTCGGGAGCGCGATTGAGGGCCATCAGCATTCCGATGTTGATGAGGCTTCGCTGCTGTTTTGTGAGACCTGGCCTGGTCCAAGCATATCCCCAGCAAAACTCGGTGACCAATTCTTGTCCCGCTCGCGAGAACTCCGTCGATCCGTTCTCTAATGCGCGGTTGACGTACTCATCGCCAACTACACTTCTTCGCATCTTCAATCCTTCTTCGAACAGTTGCTTGTGGAGTTCATCGTATTTGGGGTCGGAAGACATATTGGGCGTGCTTCGCTGGTGGTACGTCGGCAGGACAGTTGAATTAACAAGCGGAGAGGCTGAACAAGGTCAAATACGTTCGTGGGAAGTAGAATTGAGTTGCGTTGTCTTGAAGTGGGACGAAAATCGTTGAGGTTTGCTCCAGAAGAAAGCCCCTCAAAGGGCAGCCGGCGGGCCCCAAGTTCCCCAACTTCTCCAACGCATGCACATTTGCGTCATCTTATGCTACCGAACTAGGTTCTCCCATAATCTCAAAGCATGCAGATATTGGACGAAGGTATAGCAACAAGCGCTTGAATGTGGCAAATAATACCTAGTAGCTTTGCATCTTGGTCTGCCAGTCCTCCTCTCCCCCAAGATAACGATACACGACGCGCGAATCCAAGTCTCGACAGCGAGGATCATTTGCAGCATTATCGTAAGTCTCTAAGCCCGCGTCTCCCAGCACGTTGTGCGAGCCTACGCGTTTCGCCATGTCCACTGCCAAACCGAAATCTTTTCGCATCAACTGCACCTTGAAACCCTGCTTCCACCCACCAGATGATGGAGCTTCGGGATACACATGAGGCACAGGACAGAACTTGTCGCATATCGTGTTCTGTGCAGTGCCTGCTGCATACACTTTGGCGAGTGTTCTAGGATCTAAGCCTGAACGCATTCCCATGTCGAAAGCTTCTGAGCAAGCTATCGCAATAATTCCTGATAAGTAATTATTCGATAACTTCGCTGCAAGGCCAAGCGACGGGCCCCCGCAAGGTATGATTTGCTTGCCCATCAAGCTCATCAAGTATGTCAGGCGCTCGAGATTCGGATCCGACTCCGCGCAACCCAGGAAGAACGCGATTGTGCCCTTCACTGCGCCCACCACGCCCCCAGAGACTGGTGAATCATAGAACGATGCCGATGGGAAGTATTTGGCGATGTGGTCTTTGACTGCGAGACTAGTCGCGGTGTCGATGGTGGAGCAGTCGATGATGAGCTTGTTCGAAATGTCTGTGCTACAAACACCATTCTCAGCGTCGAGATAGACAGAGCGGACGTGCGAACCTTCTGGCACCATCGTTACAATGGTATCCTATCTTTCATCAGCAGTGCGGTGCATGTTGATTAAATTCAACTTACTACTTGTTGCGCGACATCCTTTGCGTTGGCTCCTTTGATGATTCTTTCTGGGAACTCAGCGCACAGCTCATCCACTACCTTCTCAACCACATCATATACCCATATGCGTGAGTCTGCTGGTAGTTTGTTCGCCAGGTGTGAGACCATTGGCTTTCCCATGGCACCAAGGCCAATGAAGCCCAACTTCTTGAAGCTGTATGAAGATGCCATCGCGTCGTCAAGCCGAATTTGAGGTCGGTGCAAATGCAATGTCTGCTTTCGCGACTCTTTGAGATGTGAATCCCTAGTAAGTCTCGACTTTGCGCCACAGCCTGCGGCCTGCGGACTTCCAAGTGGGGTAATGACTTCTCCAACTCTAGGCCAGCACATAACGCGCCCAACTTGCAGCTGAAAGTTTGGAGTACCGGGTGAGCCTCGGCCATTTTGCAAAGCTCCAAGAAGGTGCCATGTTGCAGGGAGCAAAACACTCATTGCGATTGCAGTAATGCCGTTCAGGACTTAAATGGCGTGCTGATTGTACTTGGGGTCATACTGGGCCGCCTTCATAACACAGTTCTCCTCACGGTCGTCTATTGCGCCACAGAAGAGATGTCTTCAAACAGTAGCTTCCCATTAGAAAATTCGTTGACTTTCCAGGAAGGCAATCAAGATGTAACGGTTTCCGTACACGCTCTTGACTGTGGCCACTTCACCCTTCCCGAGTACCAATTCGTCCATCCAATCTCACGAGATGCGCGCAAACACGTCCCGTCTTTGGCATTCCTCATTCAGCACCGAGACTTTTGCACAGGGCATATCACGCGGATCGTTTTCGACTTGGGTTTACGAAGAGACATAAAAAGATATGCCGCGCCAATACAAAAGCACATAGAGACACGGCAGCCCCTGACTACAGACCCTGATGTCACGAAAAGTCTCGCACGAGGTGGACTACAATCTTTAGACATCGACTATGTGATTTACTCGCATGTATGTTAGCATACGACCAGAACAGCGGTGGAAGCATTGCTGAACTAGATGACGCAGGTACATTGGGATCATGTTGGCGAGCCTCGCGACTTTCCCGCATCAACATTCGTGGTCGGCAACGGCGCCTTAAGTCTACTGAAAGGGACCTCGAATGCTCTTCGCGGAGGCCATTCATTCTTTGAGGCTGATCTACTTCCTGAATGTCGTACAATAGAGCTGGCAGACCCCTCTGAGACAGTTACAGACGACTCCAAACCAAGTCCAGCGAATGGCGCCGTGGACTTCCGCCGCCCATGGAAAGCCAATGGTAGCCTTCCGCATACTTTGGATCTTTTCGGGGACGGCTCATTGCTTATCGTCGATGCGCCAGGTCATTTAGCTGGCCATATCAATCTTCTCGCACGCTGTACAGACGGTCATAGGGTCTACATGGCTGGCGACGCATGTCACGATAGGCGTTTATTGACAGGCGAGAAATCCATCGGTGAGTGGGAGGACGTACATGGGCATACTTTTTGTATACATGCAAATCGTAAAGAGGCCGAAGAAACGATCATGCGCATCAGGATGTTGGAACAAGAAGGCGTCGAGATCATATTCGCGCACGATGTCGAGTGGGAGAACGATCCAGCAAACAAATCGCGCTTCTTTGGTGCAAGCTCATAACTGCACCTAGTCATGCCGAGCAGAGCTACAACACATTCGCATCTCAACAAGGATCTAATCCACCACCCACCACACTCTTACCACGAAGCTGAACCCAGATTTCTCGGATGTCTTCAACCGTGAATCCATGCGTGCTTGTTGGGCGATCATGTTCCCCTCACGCACTAGGTCCCGCGGTCTCCGCACGAAGTTGGGGAAAGTGGGGCTTCCCCAACTCCTTCACCCGCCGGCCTTGCGATGCTGTCAACGGACACAAGCGCATAGCAATACATGCTTTGGTCCTATTGAACAGCGCCTTTTTAAGTCTATGCTAAATCAGGCCCTAACGCCCTATTGACTTTAACGACGTCTTCCTGAATATTAGTGACCACCAACACACTCAATTTCAAAGCACTGCCCAAAATGTCACTCACCGCAGAACAACAAAAGCTCAAGGAAGGTTTCGACGCGGCTCTTGGACCGGCAGCGTTCGATGAATCATGGTCTCGGATGCTCAAGCACGCTCCTGATATGTTCGCCTCGAGTGTGCGACTTGCCGGCGTGCCCAAGAAGAAAAGCCATCTCACACCGAAGATCCAGAGTTTAGTTTCGATCGCGGTGAGCGCAGCGTCAACTCATCTCTATGTTCCTTCTATACATAGGTACACCAAATCTGCACTGCAGAACGGCGCGACGAAGGCAGAAATAGTTGAAGTGCTGTCCTTAACTTCTACATTGGGCATACATGCGTGTACTGTTGGCGTGCCGATATTGTTCGAAGTACTAGAGGAACAAGGGAAGCCAATGCCGAAAGGTATGGAGGGTATGAGCAAAGACCAATGGGCTATGAAAGAAGATTTTGAGAAGAAGCGCGGCTATTGGAATACTCTATGGGAGGAGTTCTTACGCCTGAGTCCCGAGTTCTTCGACGCATACACGGAATTTAGCTCTGTGCCTTGGCTGAACGAGGGCGGCAAAGGAGTACTAGAACCAAAGGTGAGTTTGAACACCCCTGGGAAGCAGTCGAGTTTGACTAACGATTTTTAGGTGAAGGAACTCATATACTGTGCCTTCGACACTGCAGCAACGCACATGTACCAACCAGGTCTCAAGCTCCACATGCGCAATGTTCTCAACTATGGCGGCACAGCGGAAGAGATAATGGAAGTAATGGAACTTGCCACGTTGCTCAGCATAAGCACCATGGATGCCGGACTCGAAGTACTGGAGAAGGAGCTGGCACAACAATAAAATTCATCTTCCCTCGTTTATCTAAAACTACTTCCTTTCGCTCTCGTTCAACCACTTGTACACCACCCTCGCATCCTTTCCTTTATACCGTCCATCACTCATCGCCTCGTCAAACGCCGCAAGTGTCGGCTTATCCAATATCGTCCTCGCCCCGACCATCTCCGCAAGCTCACTACCCATACCCAGCACTTTGCGACACAGCTCAATTCTAAATCCTCCCTCATAATCTCTTGAACTCGGTACATTCGCCTGTACGCCTGGCACCGGATTCGACTTGGACGTAACCCAACACTGACCACCAGAAACGTTGATCACATCTGTGAGCAACGCGACGTCCAACCCCATCTTCGTCCCGATATTCAGCGCCTCCGATGCAGCGAGCGATGTGATGGCGCTGAGGTAGTTGTTTATGACTTTGAATGCCGTCCCAGCGCCGATGTCGCCGCACAGGAATATCGCATCTGGCTTGCCCATATGCGACAGATAACCCTTGACGCGTGGAAATATGGCCTTGTTGTTTGCACCTGCCATGAATGCCAACGTGCCATCCTGTGCGCCCATTGGCCCGCCAGACACTGGTGCATCGACAAATGTCAAATTCTCCGCCGCTTTTGAAGAAGACGTAGCCTTTGCGACTTCAAGAATCGTGGAGGTTTCAATTGTACCGCATTCCATGATCAATTTGTCGCTCTTGGTCCCGCTGTTTGCTTCGGCACCTGCGAGTATGCCGGTTGAAGGGTCGAGGTAGACTTTCTTGACGGCGTTGGAGTCGGGAAGCATTGTGATCACGGTGTCTGCGAGTTGGACAGCTTGGTAGCCGCCGTCGACTGTGGAGACTGGGCCGTGACCTTTTGCGTCGTTTTGGAAGCGCGCGAGGGCATCTGATGAGACGTCGCAAACGAGGAGCGTGTGGGAGTCGTCGAGGCCTTTGCGGAGGTTGAGTGCCATGGGGTAGCCCATCACGCCTAGGCCTGAGAACCGTCAGCTATAATCTGGATTGAATTGTTTCTCGAGTATGTACCGATGAAGGCTACAGTCTTCTCTGGTGGAGACATTCTGTACTCGTGTAGCAGTATACTTCTGTCTGATGTCGCCAAATATACTTTAGTAACCACGATATCTTCGTGAGTTTGAAAGGTTTGTAGTAATAGCGTTTCTAGATCAGAATACTTTTTCAGACTTCTCATACGCTCACTACGCTGAATGACGCTACTGTAATGCCGCGTTCCAAGCTTCCACATAACATGGTGGTCTAAACTCGCATGCTTACCCCATCCCAGCCCCGCGTTGGGGTACAGTAGTACCATATTCTCCACCTCCGCACAACATGCGTCGATCCCCACCCTTATCCCCGGATAAACTCATGCCTACGCCCAGCGCCACTGACGCTCTTGCGCAAGAAAGTCATGCGTTCGTTCGCTGTGAGGCGCTCGACTCGCATGGAAGACTCGGCACCAGCATGTTGGAAGCCTGACTTCCCCAAGGCACATCGCGGGTGTACTTGCCGAAGTATTGGCCTTCGACACTGGGAAATGTGACCACCTGAAGACGATATAGCATATTTCCAATAAAACATCCGTTGGCGTCTGTGTAACAATCTTCCATCCTTCCTACACCCCCTGGCAATATGCCAGACTCCAAACCTGCAGTTACACCCTCCGACAGCGATGAGAAGGCTGAACATATCCAGCGCGAAGTGCTCACACAAGATGAATCGCCAAACACGATTGGAGCAAAGAAAAAAGAAGATGCATTACGACGCAAACTTGACCGCTATGTCGCGCCTGTCATGATGATGTTAATGCTCATCAGCTATCTCGATCGTGGAAACATTGGCTTCGCAGCGACGCAGGGTATGACAACGGACATCAAGCTCAAGGGGAGTCAATTGAATGTACGTAGAAAATACATACTAGACTTCTCATCAGCCAGATGTCGTGGATCATACATGCTGATAGACTCTAGACTGCAGTATCAGTGTTCTACATCTTCTACATCCTCGCAGAATTTCCGACTTCACTACTCGTCAAGCGCTTGCAATTCAATCGTGTAATCCCTATGATTACATTCTGCTGGGGTCTGGTATGCTTATGTACTGGCTTTGTACAGAACTTCGCCGGCCTGGTGACGACGAGGATCTTTCTGGGCTTCTTCGAGGGTTGCTTGTTTCCGTCCATGACGCTGTTCCTGTGTAATTGGTACACGAGAGAGGAACTCGGGATCAGAGTTGCGTATCTGTTCATTGCGAGTGCGCTAAGCGGCGCATTTGGTGGGTTGATTGCTTTTGGCATTCTGTACATGGATGGAGTGGCTGGGTGGGCAGGTTGGAGGTGGTGAGTTCGAAACATCGAGTTGTGATGGTCGAAAACTGACTGAACAACTAGGTTGTACGTTCTCGAAGGTATCATCACCATCGTATGGGCACTTTGCTGCGTATGGCTTGTGCCCAAGAACTTCGAGACAGCGTACTTCCTCAACGAAGAGGAGAAGCAAATCATGCGTCAGCGCGCTGCTCGAACACAGGCTTATTCTGACTCGGAAGGTTCGGGGCATTATGGAAAGTCCGACATCAAGGAAGCAGCAAAGGACATCAAGAGCTGGATCCATGGCTGCATTCAGATTGCTGTTGTAACTATTTTGTACGGTTTTGGAACGTTTCTACCTATCATCATCAGAAACGGCTTTCATTATTCGGTCAAAGAAGTGAGACTGGTCCTTTCCTCTCGACTACAACATACTGACTCAGCATAGGCGCAATATCTCGTCATTCCCGTCAACATCTGGGGCGCCATCGTCTACGCAATCAGCGCATATCTCAGTGACCGCTACCAAACTCGCTTCATTCCACTCATTCTCATGGCGCCAATCGGTGTAGCGGGATATGCCATCCTACTTTCGCCTGTCAGTCCAGGAGTCCAGTACTTCGCCACCTACCTGATCTCGACCGCATGTTTCCTCTGCACCGGCGGAAACATAACCTGGCTTTCTGCCAACTGTGCTCCCGATGGAAAGCGTGCTGCCTCGCTTGGTATACTACTCACACTAACGAACATCGGCGGCGTTGTGTCGGGACAGATCTACCAAAGCAATGCGGCGCCGAAGTACACCTTGGGACATGCGTGGAGTCTCGGGTGTTTGGGGTTTGCATGGTGTGGCTGGTGGATTGTACGAGCGATGTACAGGAGAAGAGAAGTGAGGAAGGACCTTAAAATCGCGGCTGGATACGTGCGGCCAGAAGGAACGATGTACACAGATCGAGAGCCCGACTTCCAATACCAGATATAGTCGCAAGCCACTGCACCTCCATGAGTTTCCCAGACGCAAAATCTATCAATGGCTCTTGCATTACATCCGCCTGGACAGATTGATCTCTCGACCATACAGCATCGCCTATGTGGATGTGTGCCGACTATTGTAACCCCAAGGAGCCTGCTTCATACAAATCATGTCGAATTTCCGACAGTAAAGCCTTGTACAATATCTATACTGCATTCTTCCGATACACCAATGAATCCACCCACCCCCCCTTACTCTCATATGCCTTCTCCGTCAAACTATGCTTCTCAAACCCAAGTCTTTCCGCCAGCTTCCAACTCCCAACATTCCTCGGATCGCACTCAATCTCCAAAACCACAACCTCGCCACCCTTCTGTCTCACCAACTCCTCAATGAAAACCTTCATAGCTTCCGTTGCGTACCCCTTGCCTTGAACAGACGGCAGAAAGGAGAACCAGAGATTAAAATGTACACCACGTTCGGGTTGCGACTGCGCTGCTCCCACGCGCCCTATCATGCTTCCATCTTTCTCTACGACAAGTTCCCAGATTGTTCTCGGATTTGCGGTAGAGCTTTCGATGTTCGCCAGGACTAGTTCGCGAGATTGGTCCATGGTGCGAGGCGGCCAGTCTTGGTATCGAGCGTTGTCGTCGTTGCTTTCGAGGGTGTAGTAGCCTTGTGTATCGTCGATATCGAATTCTCGAATGACAAGTCGATGGGTCGTTATTGGGAGCCAGCGTTCCCTCTGTACGTTTGCCTTGTGTGCAACAGACATGCTTGGTGGAGTTTTCCTATTTCTTGTGGCTCAGGATGGCTTCTCAATCGCACATGTACAAGAATTAGGTTGTAGATAACGTCTCATGAGCAAGGTGACCTGACAGTCGTTAATGTAGAGGTGTTCGGGTGCGCATTCTGCTTTAGGCTTTGTCGCCCTTGCACGAGCTAATCATTAAAAAGGGCGGCGGTGGCTTGAAAACCCACAATATGATCTAGAAATTAACAAATTTGTCCAGCAACTATAACTACGAAGTGAACATTCACCAAGCATGCTGCTCCCTTGAGTCTAATCATACTCCTCAATCTTAATGACAGGAATATCCGCATATGCCGGTGGCGCATCCCCGGACTCAGCGCCCAACAAAGCGATTTCAGCATCCTCCTCCTTGGGCTCGACCTCCTGGTTTCTGCGCTGGTAACAGAATCGAGCAATGAATATACAAAACGTGCCCAGAATGATAGCAGGCAGCCCGGCAAAGTTCATCACAAACTGGCTCACGAACACGTTCCATGTCCTCTCGAATGTTCCGAATTTGCCGTATGCGTCCCACTCGCGCGGATCGTAAGTTGTTTGGGTCATGGCGAGGCGACCGCACTTCATTCGATACGGCTGGGTACGATTTTCTCTGGCAACGATTGATACGTCTTCGATGAGAAGCTCGCCTGTGTCCTGGCTACGGTGCAGTCGCAGTTGGACGAGCTTTTGCTGTTCGCCGTCCATCTTGTATGGCTCGCCGACGAAGGAGGGGTAGAACCGGGGATCGCTCATAGCATCCAACGGTAGACCGGTCACGTCGAACTGGACCGTGAGCTCGCCATTCTCCTGGGTACGGAGTACAGTATGTTCATACTGCAGGGGCATCTGTACACCATATTCGCTATCCTCCCGCCAGAGCTTGTCCATGTTGTCTTGTGTGATGTCGGCAGGCACTTGGAATGCTTGGATGTTGGGAGGCATTTGTTCGAGAGGCTGGATGGCGCGGCCGTTGAGAACAAGGGTGGGTTCATCGTGGTGCTCATTGTCGACTTTGAAGTACAGCACCTTTGAAAATCAGTACATCTATGCAACAGGCTCCTGTGGATGACATACCAAGGCATTCTTTCGAGGCGGCTGTTCCCATACAGCCTTATTGTCCGCTACTTGCCTTGCATATGGACAGCCGATACAGTCCAGCTTCACGACATATTCCTTGTTGAAATCTACAACCTCGACATCTGGAGCAGCGGAGTCGAGCAAAGAGTGGTCAGGGGTTCCAAGATCACTGATGTCAGCTCTAACAGTAGCGACCGCAACAGCGGCCAAGGCAGCGAGGAAGTGCATGTCAAGATCACAACTAGATCAATAAAAGAATAGAAAACGAGCGAATGGCAACGGTCGGAGTTGGTGGTTGCACAAGAGTACGATCTGCGAGAGATTGACAAGCGTCGGGGTTCGGGCACGCTAGCGCAGGGATGACACGAGCTCACATGATGACAGACATCGACCCCACAAGTTCGACTTCTTTTGCGCGAGCTTCAAGAATGCATCTGCGATGTCAAGCAGCCGAAGGATTTTGTCTTCCACAATTCATTCAGCTGTGCGCGCCTAGTATCCCGCGATGTAATTATTCCAAAGAAGCCCCTGAAAGCTCCCAAAATCTCACCAGCTAAAATAACACAACCACACCGTCTTGTAGATCCGCGATCCGAATGGGGGTCTTAGCATAGCAAGCGGCCCCCAATCCCAGCTCTCATACCGGAAAGAACGGAAACCTCATGCTGCATTCGTAGTCGTGGTTGCGTAAGAAAGCAAGAACCCATGTCCATCCGCATCGTCACCAGGTACGCAAACCCGACATATCACAATTTGACGATCAGCCCACTTGGTTCCCGAATCACTGTTTCACCGGTGGTTCCACAGCCACCATTGATGGCCGGTCGCCTTGCGCACTGTTCGTTCCCTTGCTCTGACTGTGGCTTGCTGGGTGTGGAGGGTGAGATGATGCATATAAGCCCGGAGGCCGGGTTTGGAAATGGTTTTCGGGGTTTTGATTGATATTATTACTTCTTTGCTCACCTCTGGTCTGTCGTTCTGGATGTTGTCTCTTTTATATTCACGTTATATTCGGGAAGCATTGGAGGCTTGAATACTGGCACTTCACCAACTCATATATCGATTGTAATCCGTGTGTACCCATCTACACTTCACTCGCACTCACTTTCTTTCCGCACACATCCGCCAACATGACGACAATACAAAACCAAGAATGGCACCACAGCGGCACCTCATGCTGCTCGCCAATCGGCACCTGTAACTTCCCTCCACCTTCCCTCTCCCCACGCATCCTAACCCCCACCAGGCTGTCTCTCATGGTGGTGTCCCTGCATCGTAGTCGGCCGCACACACCACCGAATCAAATACAACGGCAACATGGACGGCTACACATGCTGCAACCTCAGCTGCATGGGTTTCTGCGGGCTCGCGTGCATCGGCATCAGCTTCATCATGCCGATGCTGAACCGCGGCGACATACGGGCAAAGTACCATTTAAGTGGAAACGGGTGCAAGGATTGTGCGTGTGCGTGTTGTTGCACGCCGTGTGATGTGGCGCAGCAGGATAAGGAGAGTGAGTTTAGAGAGGGGCAGAATAGGCCGGTGGTGATGCAGCCGGGGAAGGAGGCGGGCATGGAGTATTTGCAGCAGCCGGTGGTGCCGGAGCCGGCTTTTCATCATGGGTAGGTAGAGCGAGGTGGTTGTAAGACTCTTGATGTGAAGGACTCATACAGACACGGTCCGGTTTTGCGAGTTGTTGCTGGATCATAAATCTCAATCGCCAGCTCTAATGTTAGAGGCTGAAGTCATACGCCACACTATCGAAGTACAGATATCCTTTGTTTTCTCCGCGCATGTCTTCCGGATAGGGGATGGGCAAGGCCTTTTTGGGGCTGCCTGATCCTCAGTTACTTCAAGTTAGAGATACCAAGTTCGAAATTCCAGTCTCGAATGTTCTCCTTTCAATGATCTTGCAAGGTAAACGGTAAGGACGTTAGAAGTCTCTGGTTGAGCGTGTTGTACAGATGCAATATACACAAATCGACTGTACAATGATTCCGCTGAAATGCACATGGAGTCTGCACATCGCGGTTGAGATCCTACAATGAGATCTCACCCTTCCAGGTACCCTCAGTCAGGCCCAATGTCTCGATGCAATGTTGCCACCTCGGTCCGCCCCGTTCCTTCCTCCTGAGGTACTGCAACAGCTTCTGCCTTCTGTGCACAAGCACCCTCAAGTTCCTCTTGTTGTGCTTGTCGTTCTTGCCTCGCGTGGCCAGGAAGTCGGCCATGGTCTTGATCTTCGCGGTCAGAATTGCAATCTGCACCTCTGAAGATCCAGTATCTGGTCCAATGCGCTTCTCCGTCGCGGCAATGTTTGTCTCGGGCCGGATCGGGTGCACAGTCTCGCTCATGTTCTTGAGTGGCGGCGCGCGAGGTGGGAAGATCCTGTCTGTGTTGTGTCGACCAAATGTCTGGACACATCTTGTGATGTTGACGCGCATCCGGTCCTTGCTGGATCCGTTCGCCAGTGCCGTGATACGCGCAATGGCCTCGACCGCACGTTCGTGGTCCTTCTTGTTCTGTGCTTCAATTTCCTCGGCCGTCTTCTCAATGGCAGTCGTCTTGGTTCTCATGCCCAGAGGACCAACCGCGGCCTGCTTGGCGATTTCACTTAGTGGGATAGCCAGTTTTACACTCCGCGCCAATTGTCGTTCGACGTCTTCCGGCTCGAAAGCATAATTGAGATGCGCCTTGTCCTTGGGTGTCTTCTTGCCCGGTTCGGACGTCACGGGTTTGCCGGTGTCAAACGACTCGACGAATGGTGTTGATACACCGCGAACAGGGTTTCCAAGACTGGCCACTCTGGCCTGCTCCAGCTCTGCCCGCCTGGTGAGGTTGGCGGCCTTCTTCCGGTTGCGCTGTGCTATGATGTAGGGATCGCGATTGGCTCGCTGCCGTGCCCTTTCTTCATCCCTCTTGGCCTTGGCCTGGAGTATCGAGCTCGACGAGAAGGAGCGGAAGGGAAGAGTGAATTGTGCTGGAGTGGCGGAGGCTGACAACAATTAGCCGAAGTACGACACAATTCCTTATCCGACATACGCGCAGCCCGCAGGCAGGTGGGGATTGGTATTCGGGGCGGCATGATGGCAATGCTGCAGTCATGTCCGCCGTACTCAAGAACTTTCCGCACTGGATGCCAAGCCATGCCCTCGGCTAAACGTCAGGCCGCCCCTGCCGCGCTAGTGTTCCCACACAGCTCGAATTCCCCTCCACCAGAAATTCGACTGCAGTTATCACGACAACCTCAGAACACGCACCAGTTTCTGCAGCGCCAAACCGACAAGATGGCTCCTTCCAACCTCCCCGCGATCTTCAACCCCTCCCAGCAGGACATTGAGATGCTCCTCGCTGCCCAGTGCCATCTCGGCGCAAAGAACCTCCAGGTGCACATGGAGCCGTACCTGTGGAAGACCAGGCCCGACGGTGTCAATGTCATCAACGTTGGCAAGACCTGGGAGAAGATTGTCCTCGCTGCCCGCATCATTGTTGCCATTGACAACCCGGCCGACAGTATGTTTTAGCCCTTAGCCCGCAATTCGAGAGTTCGATATTCGGAGTTGCGAAAATGTATGCGACAACAATTTTTTTGGCTTACACGGTGAACAGTTTGCGTCATTTCTGCCCGTCCCTACGGTCAGCGTGCCGTCCTGAAGTTCGCCGCCCACACCGGTGCCGTCGCCATTGCTGGTCGCTTCACCCCCGGTAACTTCACCAACTACATCACCCGTTCGTTCAAGGAGCCCCGCTTGATCATCGTCACCGACCCTCGCACCGACGCCCAGGCCATCAAGGAGGCCTCCTACGTCAACATCCCCGTCATCGTACGTTGAAGCGCCTCGAATGCGACCTCGAATGCCAAACTAACAGTGACCAGGCTCTTTGCGACGGTGACTCTCCCACCGAGTACGTCGATGTTGCCATCCCCACCAACAACAAGGGACGTCACGCCATCGGTCTCGTCTGGTGGATGCTTGCCCGTGAGGTCCTCCGCCTCCGTGGCACCCTCGCTTCCCGCGAGGCCGAGTGGGACGTCATGACCGATTTGTACTTCTACCGCGACCCCGAAGCCGAGGAGAACAAGGACAGCGCTGGCGTCGAGGAGGCCAAGGTCCCCGGTGCCGACGAGGTCGGTCCCGCTGCCGTTGCCGATGGCTTCACCAGCGAGTGGGAAGTCTCTGGCGCATCTGCCGGTGCTTTCACCTCCCAGGCTGCTGCCGCTACCACCTCCTGGGACGCTGAGCCCTCCACCGACTGGGCCGCGACCACCGGTGGTGAGGCTGCTACCGGTGAGGGCTGGGGTGCTGAGACCACTGGTGCGCAGCCCGCTACCCAGTGGTAGATGCTGCCCTGAGTATCTGCGCTGTAATCTTTCTTCCATACCCCTGTCATTGACTACCATTTACATCGGCATGTCGGAGTAGGAGCAAGGATCGGAAAAGGAAAATACCAACCAAGTTCAAAAAATGAAACTTCATTTGTGCATGGGGAGACGGTTGAGGGAACATGATCAATGCTGGCGCTTATGAGGGAAAGATATCCACGTCTCGTTGCGAGACGTGGGGGAAAGCCCTGTGTCGGCGATCGGGTGTTCTTAATTGGCACCCAGTCCTTTAATGCAGTCTTCATCATGACCACTTTACCCTTGCCTTGCCTGACCCGCTGTGACAATGCCTCACCATTCCCTCATGTACTCCACTGCATCTCGTACTTCGTGTTATCATTTACCGTGTAGAGCCACCAGGGTGCCTGGAGTTATACATACACAGCGTGGTGCCGTTGTAAAGGAAGCCTATCCAGCCGGTGTATAACTTCAAGCTACATGATGCTTCCATTCGCTCTCCCTCCTAGGTAAGAGCATGTAGTAGCAAACTCGAAGAGCAGGTTGAAGAAGAGATGACCAGATCTATTCTCTATCGCTGAAGAATGCAAAATGGGGTATATGTACCAATCGCCCTACCCATCCATCTCCTCCTTTTCAAACACCTGTAACGCTATCCACATGAACGCCAATGCTTCGTGTTTCCTCATTACACCTTTGCTCGTTCTCCCTTTGAATCCGAGCTACCTCCTTCTCCCTCTGAATCCGTGCATGTACACTCTACAACCACGCAAGAAGCGCCAACACGCCAGCAGCCGCAGTAGCCGAGCGCTTGAGGTCGCGACCAAGGTTATCAGCCGCCGCGCCCTGCGAGCCAGCAGGAGCCGGAGTCGAGGTTCCAGTTGGACCGCCAGTGGCACCAGCAGCGCGCTCGGTAGACGAAGCCGCACCAGATGCAAAGTTGTGAACCTGACCCATAGTCGGCAGCGCAGCAGTAGGGTTAACTTCCCACGCACCCGCCGTGAAAGCAGGGCACGACACGGGCGCCTGGCTGGGGTTGTACGCGCTCTCCTTAACGCCGCTCGGGCTCAGCGTCTTCCACACATTCGCGAGGTTCGAGAAGTCGGGCTGCACGGGGATCGGGGTTCCGCTGCGCGGGAAGCCATCAGGCGGCGCGCGGGGACTCGCGGGGTCGACTTTGTCGCCGTACTTGACGATACCGTAGTTGTTCGCCTCCTCAATCCACTCGTAGATGATGCTGCCGGACCACGTGTCGGCCATGTCGCCGAAGATGGCTTCTTGGTCCTTGAAGTCGCGCGGGCGCACCGTGTTGCAGCCGGTTTCCGACATGAAGATGGGAATGTGTAGGGACTCGCTCATCTTCTCGAGCTGGTCGTAGCCGGATTGCATGTAGGAAGAGCCGCCGCACCAGGAGTATGAGTTCAGGCTGAAGAAGTCGAGTGTCTCGGACGAATTGGTGCCACAGGCGAGGTAATTTTGGAGCATGGGGCGTAGGCTCGCGATGTCGGCTGCGGAGTAGCCGACGGGGATCTTGCGGTAAGACTTGGAGTCGCGGTAGGCCTTGAGGTCGCGGGCTGCGGCCTTGACGTAAGGGGCGGTTACAGAACCGTTGGCTGTTGAAAGGTTAGTTTTCTGTAGTTGTACATGTCACACCGAAGGACTGGGTTTGTTCGACTTACCAGTAGTGATAGCCTCATTTCCAACGAAGAAGCCACCCAAGTTGTCGTACGAGTGGAACGCATCCATGACGAGGGCAAAAGCATCGCGCTGGCTACTATTCCATTGCGGCGCAGCCTCGTAGATTTGCGTGTTGAACGTGTCGAGATCCAGCCAGACATAGATGCCCGCATCGGCAAATGCCTTCATACACGCATCGTGGTTGCCCTTGGGATCGACGTGGTATACGCGGATCGAGTTTGCTCCAATCGTCTTCATGAGGTTGGCATCCAGGGAGCATTGCGACGAGGTGATGAGCGGGTCCTCGGGGACGAGTTGGTACGCGACGCCTATGAAATCGTCAACATCAATTGCACGCCTCTCTCCAGAAATCAGTGCTTACCCTTGACGTAGAACTGGTTTCCATCACTGGTAAAGAATTTGGAGCCTTTTGCCGAAATCGTAGGAATAGCACTAACACAGCTCAAGCCCGCGGTCACCGCAAGAGCCAGAGTCGCAAGGAAGTGTACCATTGTGGCGTTTGTCGTGTCTCCAAAAGTTGAACTTGGGCAATACTCAACGCACAAATCTTTCCAATCGAGAAAACAACAGAGAGCAAGGCAACAAGCTCAAAAAACCCAGCGCAAGCAAACGACAGGAAAATCCACTCTACCCGCAGTGGATCAGGCAGAACAGAGCAGGAAGATGGGAACAATCACTCAAATGAAGAAAAGCGAAAGGGAAAGGGACAGAGAAAATCCTAACGCGACAAGGGCGAGACAAGTCCCCCGTTCCCAATGGGCAAGCTCCATACCCGCATGTAGACGCCCTTCTGGCAAACACGGCAACTGCAGTCAAGGGCATCATCAGCATGCAGTCCTTCTTTCCCACTTATCAAGATTTCCCCCAAGCGCGGCGCCGCTATGCGTGCTGTGCGCGTCTGGGCCCGCAGATCCCCTGGGCTTGTTATTGGCCAAGCCTCGTTTCGCGTGCAGATTAAGCGTGCGCAAGCAAGGCACTTGTTTGCTTGAAACATGTTCTCTGGACAGGGATAATGCGCGCCGGGAGATATTCAGCGTATTGGTGGTGCGATTAGGTTAGGCTAATTTTATTTCCGCGTTGGTGTTGAGATTTATGGTGGGATTTGGATGATTCAAAGTTGGTTTCGATATTTCACGAGTCACGGGTTCGGGGTATGATCACTGATTATCAACAGCGCGGAAAGTGCAAGGCGATATGAAAGCTCTCTTGATGTTGGAAAGGTGCTCCAAGAGCAGAATTGTATAATTGAAATACGTAGAAAAGAATCAGATCAAGTCAATTGGCGCCACTACTAAAAGTAGTGGCCTCAAAGTCGAAGAGAAAATCCAGCCATCATAGGCAGGAAAGAGGCTCCACATCTCAGCTGCAATACCATGCGGCTCCGTCTTAGTCCCGTCACACCCAGCGGTGCACGACACCAGGCGTGTAACGAGGCCGTCTCACAGAGCACGATTCCGTGGACACGGCCTCCGTAGCCGAAGTCGGTGTAGCTGGTGTGCCGGTAACGAAGGTCGAAGAAGCCGCAACTCCAGACGGAACCACGGCCGAAGACGCGATTGCACGCCATGGATGCGGTCTAGCCGCAGCTGCTTCGAATTTGTTGTTCTCGGCACTCCATGGATGGGGGCGAGCCACGGCGGGCTCAACTGCATTGTTTTCTTTACTCCATGGATGTGGCCGTGCAACAGCTGGTTCGATCGCATCTGGGGACGAGTTTACGCTCCACGGATGAGGGCGAGCTACAGCCGGTGTGATAGCATCCGAAGAAGGGTCCACGCTCCACGGTTGAGGTCGAGCCACAGCTTCCTGCACCGCTCCTACATCGAAGATGTCCTTCTGAGCACCCTCCGCCCAGCCGCACTTTTGGTTATAGTTCGGCGTAACACCCTGAGCAGTCTCGATGTTGTTGCCAGTTGCTTGATGCCATGCTAGCATCTGCTTTGCGCCCTTGACGCACTTCGCAGGCTCATTTTCGCAGTAGACAGGGGCCTGAGCTTTGGCGAGGGGCTTGGCTGTAGGGGAAGCGCCCGTCACATTGCACTTGAAGCCTTGCATGTACCTGAGTGGTGTGTTAGTGTTGCATTCTAGCAAGTATATATGTATGGTGAGAACGTACATGTTGGGCTGACCGCAGTCATTGGGGACCCATAGCCATGCGCAAGTGCAGCCACCTTCAGGACACGCAGGTAGATCTGGGACATCGTAGGTTGCGATTCTCTTCCATGGGGTGTGGTAGCGCGTAGTGAACACCACCAGGTTCTCCATGGTGACGTCTTGGAGGTTGGATTGGTAGCTGATGGCGAAGGCAGTTCCACCTGCGGAACTGTGGTTCCATGTATGCATAGCACCGTCCTCTTTCAGGCACATAGATGGGGTGCCGTCAGTGCCCCAGCCGTTCCAGTCCTCAGGGTGGTGTTTGCCATCGGGCCAGTCCGTTGCTTTCTGGCCATTGTAAGAGAGCGTGGTATGCGCGCGGTTGTGTGCCAGCTCGACAGTGACCTTGCCATTCGCAGGTAGTTCGAGGAATTCTCCGGCCATGGGAGGAGCCCTGTCACAACCTCGATGATGCTGAAACCACCAGTCCGCTTTCGCGAGGTTATAAAGAGGGTTCACGGCAAGATTCGTGTTTGGGTCATCCTTTGTGGGATCTGCACCACCTTTGCAATACATGCCTGGTGCCCATGCTGCCGTATGTGCCGTGGAAAAGGCTGCTAGGCTCAAGGCGAGGAGCGTTGAGCGAAGCATTTTACCTGGGTTGTAGAATTTTGCACGCTCACTGAAGTTAATATTGGAAGTGCAGATCAATACTGCGTGTTGTGTATAGGAATGAAAGGACGCCTTCAAGGCTATAAGGAGTGACGAGGCAAGCAAGAAATCAAGAAGCGAGCGAATTGAAAATCTTTGAAAGAATGCTGGAAATATTAACCTGATGCTCAAGTCTACAAGTACCTCCCTAGTTCCGCTTGTCAACCCCCAGGCTGATCGCCGTCCAAGACGATGGCGTTTGTCGAAACACGTGGGGCATCCGGCTTCATCACGGTGTCGTTCTCCGATGTTGGTGAGAGCGTTTTATTGGTGCCTACACATTCGTAGTATTCATCATGTACGGCAGTGCCGAATCGGAGATTAGATGCTTGACAGGAAGCGAAACTTAATCTTTTTCGGTGTCATGATCTCCAGCGGATAGAGGTCTTGGGACGTGGTGGAAATGGCGGTGCCTGGTCCAAGTGCATGTGCCTAGCCGTTGTGGGAACGGAGCATCGAAACATCTGACATGTTTCAAGGCTGAACAGCTATTTCGTGGCGCTCGACGATTGCGGGAGAACTATACTAGCGGCGGTATGCCAGATGAAGGGATCATCAGCTAAAGAAAGGCGGCTTGGAATTTCTAGAAGCATTGTTCTGTGTTACGAGGCTTTTGCGGAGAACTGTGCATGCCCTTGTAAGGAGTGCGAAGTGCTTGCCATTACCTTGGGCCTGAGTTCATGTCGACGGTGAGGGTGTCCTAGACTCGATACATGAAAACCAACATAAAGAAGTAGTCGCCCAATGCTTTCGTTCTAGAGCAGGTGGAAGGAAAGATGCTGGTTGTGAAGTAGCGGCTCATTGTTGCACAGTCACTTTGCTGAGGGCTGGCTTCGGAAGCCAGTATAGCTGAGCGGGCGCGATCGACGATACTGTGAATTTCCAACTCATAAGGATTCCATTATTGACCAGAAGAAGCGGTAAGTTGTGTGAGATGTTGCTGCTCACCATAGGAGAATCTCCGGGCGGAAACGAACCAGGGGGTGAAGCTAAAACGCAAATACGCTAGCGTGTCTTCCCCCAATACCAACCACATCACAGCTATCTGCTGGAGTTTTCTACGCATCAGGTCTTGTTAAGATGTAAGGTAGCTGGTACTCAAGCTATTCACTTCCCCAAAGACAGCCCCATGCTCACCGCAAAGGCAGTATTCCGCGCCCAAGGCGCTACGTATATTGGTGCAATGCCGCCATTGGTGGATCTTTGTTAAGGCCTTCATAGTCAACAAGTCGGTGAGATTGGGGTAAGCACCTTTATAAGAACAATTCAAGCCATCATTAAGTCATCATTCTGCCATCATCTAGAGTCATTTTACATGTACATTATTTCTTAAACATAATGCAGCTGAACAGAAAAGTGGCGGCGCTTGCGCAATTGCTGTCTTTCGCAGCAGCGACACCATTGAGCAGAGAAGAAAAGCCACCGGTATTCTTCCTCGCGGGAGATTCGACAACCGCGGTGCAGTCGACAGGTGGTGGAGGTACGTTCGATATCAACTTTTGAACAATCCCGACGTCTTACTCATATCTCATTCAGGCTGGGGCGACGGCTTCCTCAACACGACTCTCCAAAATGGCGCAACCGGCACAAACTACGGCCACAATGGCGCAACAACCGTCTCCTTCCGCAAAGGCGGCGACTGGGGCCACCGTCCTCTCCGCAGCCCAAAACGCCAGCTGCGAGTTTTTGCCCTACGTAACCATCCAATTCGGCCACAACGACCAAAAAGCCGAGAAGAACATCAGCATGGCGCAATTCACCTCCAACCTGGTAACTTTCGTCGACGAAGTGCGCGCCGTCAACGCCATCCCCATTCTAGTGACGAGTATCAGCCGCCGTCGATTTTCGAATTCGACCGGCAAGATTAATGAGAATTTGAAGGATGTCGTTGCTGCGACAAAGAAGGCGGCGGAGGAGAGTGGCGCGAGTGTTATTGATTTGAATGAGGCGAGTACGGCGTACTTGAATGCGATTGGCGAGGAGAAGAGCGCAACGTTCAATCTGAATCCGACGGACTTCACGCATCTAAATAGCGAGGGAAGTGTGGTGTTTGGAAACATGGTTGCGTCATTACTGAGAGAGGCGGTGCCGGAGTTGGAAGAGTGGGTTGTGCCTGTTGAGGAGGTCGAGGAGGCGTTGGAGGAGGGAGAGTATTACTTTCCAGACAACTGCACGGGAGCGTTCTGTTAAAGTGAATACACTTGCGTGCCAATCGCTTGCCGCAAAGAAAAGAAGATAATTGTGTTCCCAAGTATGTAAACGTGCTCTCACGGGGTGTACACCACGAGTCAACGCCTCTTCGATACGAAGACGAAACAAAGTGCGAAGAAATCGTGACACATTTGCCTCGAGGGCTTTGGAGACTTTGAAGATGCCCATTGTGGCTTTTCTGTGTTCTCAAGCGTCATGATGGATGGAGAAAGATATGAGAACTCGGGATAAGTCATATTACTATAGCGTGCTTTAGAGAATACTCATCTATTCAGCCCTTTGAATGACTCAGACACTCACTGTTTGAGGGCAACGCTTCTAAACATTCACCAGGGCAGCTAGCCTCTGGGCCGGGCTCATACGCGAGGTGCCGTCTCTGCGCGTGAATTCTCCGAACTGCATGACTGAGTCTATGCGGGTATTGTCCTGAGTTCCCTCGGAAGTTACTCTGGGCTTTTCTGCACGCCATAGCGTGTCACTGAAAGTGTACGGGTATATCGTAAGCATGCATATATTGGTGTAAGGAGCTAGTCTCCCGGAGCTATCGGACATATATCTATGCCGAGCTCAGTCATGTGACATAGCGCAGCCTTCAGGCGCTCATTGTCTGACTCAAGTAATTGAATCTGGTCTCTCAGATCTTGGATCTCCTTCTCATAGTCTATTTGGTGGTTACATTGCAGCCTAGAGATGCAGGTGGTGTCTGTCTGCAGAGAAACTCTGGTTCGGCCCGCTTTGCTGGGGGAAACTGTAATGAGGCGGAGAGAAGTATTCTTGGGATTTTGAACGTGCCGGCGGGCGTGCTGCACGTGTAATTAGCACTTGCAGGTCTACCCAGAATGATGCTAGATTCGAAGGTCTTACGACACGCAGGTTGTTCGCAGCTGTGGTTGTGGTTTTGCACCACCCGCATCGCGTCTCGCAAGATTCAATGCGAAGCGTATGTGACCCGCTTGTCGGCCAGGAGTGCTTGTGGGTCAAATCTGAGCATGGCATGCTGCGTCGGTGTTGGCTTGTTTGAGGGTGCAGAAGCCATTGCAATGAGGCAACGGCCGCAGACAGACCTCCACTTATGGTCAATGTCGGTGACGCGGAGCGACGGTGACGCGATGTGCGTTGTGCACTAGTCACGCGTGGCTTGCGCCTAAGTTACCCAGAAATGGCGTAGAACTAAAAGAAGAAACTCGGGTGCGTAGTGACTGACCAATGAGGGAAAAGCTGATTGTTTGGGCTGAATCACTAAGGTGAAGTAACTAGCTGTCAGACGTATATGTGATCAACGAGGAGAGAGGCTTTTCAACAGGGGGGCTGTGAACGAGGATTCACATAATACGCTCAGACTACCTTAATCGATAGCGAGAAACACTAAAAACACAGGCACGGACGAAACAGGGGATCTTTGCACAGCGACGACGAGGGCTATAGAGGAGACTTTTGCTCCGGAGTCATACAAGGACGTAGCAGCGATTTAGACCGTTCCTTTGAGGAAAATACTAGCCTCTCAGGACCGCTACGCGGCGAGACCGACTTCTTCAATCATATCTTTAGATTTTTGAAGTTGCAGCCCCTACCAAGACCCCACAAAGCGCCCAACTAAGCGTGCTGCAGCGATAAATTGTATAGGGTCAGATCCCAGTTTTAGACTGTCGTCAAGGGTTTATCAGTTGAGTGCGGAGAGTGAAGGTGGAGTTTCAAGGGGTACAAACTCACTGAAGGGTAGCTTAAATTCCACTGGACAGGGGAGTCTTATTTTTGTCAAACGAAAATGGTTGAGCGGAAGTGTTGAACTTCGACACACGATGACTTCACCATCATAGTAGCTGTAAAGATGAAAGCAGTATCACTCTCATTGGATGAGTGTCACATTTCAAGTGAAATCAGTTTCACGTGTTTTTATCGAAGGAAAAGGCCCCCCAGTCCTCTTCCGTGTAACACTTCTGCCGACACGGACATGTACGCTAGCATATGGCTTGACTAGGGTAGCTCTCTGAAACGATACCAAGCTAACGCTCGGCGAGGTTTAAGACTCTTCCAGACAACAATGACAGCATCGACAGCCAACGCCCAGCACTAGTCTACCGTCAACGTCTACGGATACAAGGTACTGCTCGGCCGGCGGCTTGGCGCCTCGTGTTCGATCGACAATCCGCCCACTATCCTGATATCTGCATCAATATTATATCAATTCAGCGCCCAGCTCACGCAAGCCACAGTCAGCCATCTGACTAGCTCTGGAAGATGGTTGACCTGGATGCCAGGTGCCGAGAGCCCATTCAAAGAATTTTCATCGATTACCCAATGACAGAAAGAGGATGCGCAGCCGTATGACGGACGACATACGCCTAGAGTTCATGACAAGCATTCTCGACCCTATGATCCTTGACACATCCTAGTGCCTGGCTGCTCTTTGTGTGAAGATCAGTTTTGTATCAATTTCCTATGATCAGTCAACGGCTCGGATGAGCAACGCCATAGACATAGCGAAATGCGCAGCAACAGGCCGCCATGGCAAGTTGAAGAGGTATAAACTCTGTGGCCGCCCGGCACCAATGCCAAAATACCACACTGCAGACTCATACACACCTGGCTCTTACTTTTGATATCTTACTGAAGCGACATACCATCGTCATGCCTGCAATCAATATCACAAGTTCATTGGCAATGCCTCTTCCCTCCCTCATCTCCTCCGTCAAGGCTTTCAGCCCTCACATTGCTCTTTTATCTCCGTCAACGGACCTGACTTCCTCTGTCGCATTGTCTACTGCATTGTCTACTGCATTGTCTACTGCATTGTCCACTGCATTGTCCACTTCTACTCTCGTACCACCTTTGGTCGACGCGGGATCGAACTCAACTTGGGACACCGCCACAACCATTGGCGCCGTTTTTGCAATTCTCGCCGTCTCCCGTCGGTATCCCTGGCGCCTTGCTCGCTACCAAGAAGCTTCGCAGCCTTCGACAGGCCAATACGAGCAACAACGTCAAGGGCATGAACCAAGTCCAGGACGATTCGGATGGCGGTGGAAACACTGGCGGCAGTGCCGTTGAGAGCGCCAATGGAGCCAGCATCGATCCAAACAACACCCTCAGTACCCAGTCCGGTGTCGATGTCGAACCAGCCCAACCACTGGGCGACAATCTCGGGAAGCATCAAAGCAGCGGCACACGAGATATCCAACCCCCATCCAGCCGTGACGGCGGCTATGAAATGAGCGACATGAGCGGCTCCCACTCGTCTTCTTCCCCTTCGCCGGGCGTTACGCCAGCCACGAAGCTGGAGAAGTAAGGTTTGCAAAGACACAAATACACGCAACTTCACCGTTGCTCGGGATTCGGTCGGAAAGGCACGGTGGGCATATTAATTCATCTGAGGGCGGTACTGTAGGAACATGGCAGTATTTCCCATCATGCATCCAGTAGTACCGCTGCTTGAGGCGCTCGACTTGGTCCATCATGCTTTCAGTGTTACCAACGTTGTTCAAGCGTTCGATTTTGCGCCTTCATGTACCACATTACATTACCTCTTGCCATAATCAAGCTACACATACTGAATTTATTGTCTGATTATCATTATGCCCAAGGAGCAATCTGCAAGCGCGACGTGACTGTGTTGAGATGGAGGAGGATGGAGGGAAGATGGAGGGGTGGGCCGCGGAGTGGAGACGGCGGCAGGACGGCGGGATGAGCCGCGGACTGGCGGTGGTTCCAGAACGGTTCAGCTCGAGTGTCACAACCGCAACACGGGCGCCGCGCTGCTTCACATCCGCTCAAACACGACTTCATGACAAACACTCTCCTATGACGCTACTGCCTTGACCTTTCGCACCTTCCCCCTTGCTTCACTCGCAGTGTATCGCGCTTTCCTTACTTGACATAACGCACTCGGCAGTCGCGATGGCGTCCCCCATGACGGAGAGTCGTATCGAGCCTCACAAAAAAGCACACTTCAGCCTGCACATTAGCGACCGCATAGCGAACGGCGATGCCCCACGAGGAGGCTACAGCAGCGTCAAATGTATGCATGTTCCTTTCATCCCGTCTGTCTCCAGACGACTGATAGCCACCAGACAACCACAAGCCAGCGCAGACCTCCGAATCCCGAACAACGACCCTCACGTCTGCCTCTCCCAACAAATACAACCTTCGAGTCGAGGACAAAAGCAGCTCAGGCAACAAAGACATATTCACCTTCACTGGCAATCGCGCCGCGACCAAGAAGTCGTACGTCTTACTCTTCGACCCGACATCGCAGAAAGCCACCCTCGAGCCGCTATCAGACGCATATACGTTCAACCTCGCGACCAGAAACAAAAAAGGATGTATCTTCAGAATACGCCAAGATATATCCAAAGAAGAGCAAGGAGGAACAGCAGCAGGACGAGGGTGATGATGATCTATTTGGCCAAGCAGACGGAGACGACGAGTCCGGAGACCCCGATGCAAGCAACCCATACGACTTCCGCCATTTCCTAAGCAAGGAGAAGGAGAAGCGCGGTGACGAGTCCGAGTACTACAATGCGTCATCACCAGACAACCGAGCAGGCACAGGCAGCGCCATGAACACGCCCCAATTCGGCGCCCGCAAACCCCCAGAAGCCGCCCCCGCGAAGCCCAAACCCGCAGAGCCCGTGCCCAAGAAGCGCAAGACCGCCGAATCTGGCATGTTCATGAAGAAGAAACCCGGCGTGAAGAAAGCCCAACCACCACCCTCCATCAACCTCGAGCGCCGCGCCTCGGAACGCCTCGTGCCCGACGCTGCACCAAAGCCTCGAGCCAAACCAGCTGGCCCGCCAGCTTCAAAGATCAAATCCGCCGAGCTCGTCCACTCCTCAGACGAATCCGACGCCGACGCGGAGGGCGAACCCGAGCCAATCTCTTCCCCGCCGAGACAAGCACAACGCTCACCATCGCCCCGCTACCAACCCGTATCCGACGAAGACGCAGACGGCGACTCCGACTCCGACGGCGGCGTGCTGGAAATCGAAGTGCCCGATGCCCGCTCCTCGCGACCGCGAAACGGCGGCGGCGCGCTGAAATCTCTCGGCTACGGGCAGAACCTCGGCGTGGGCGGTGGATTTCGATCACCCTCGAATGGGCCCATATCGCTCGCCAGCGCCACGAATAGTGCGCAGGGCTCGCCGAATCCAAACGCGTACAATAATCGTGCGCAAGACGATACTGTCATTGACTTTGGCGAGTTGGAGAGCGACGAGGAGGAGGATGATGATGGGGATGGGGAGTTGGAGATTGATGAGGGGGATCAGGATGGGGATGGGGACGGGGATGTGGATGAGATGGATATTGGGCCGCCGGCGAGGAAGGCTAGTGTGGCGGCGCCGCCGGCGGACGAGGACGAGGAGGATCCGTTGTATCAGGAGATGATGGCGGGGTTGGCGGATGGGGACAGTAGTGAGGAAAGTGAGGAGGAGTAGGAATCGTTTCATTTCAGGTTGGCGGTTGCCACTGCGATTCTAGCATGGATATGGTACTGCTGAACACTGGACTTGTTCACATTTGTTGCAATGATGCAAATCCTGTCTTGACTAAGTGAAACATGTCTGCAAAAATTGTGAGATTGAGAGTGTCTCGAGAATTAAACCCCACAGCTGATGCTGGAGCTGCGCGAGCATTATGTGGAATGCGTGCTGGGAAGCTAGAAGCTAGGCGTCCTCGGGGCAAGACTGGCAGAGGAAATGCATGGTAGGAAGATTGAGCATACAACTTAAAAATAGTTTGGAAGACTGTTGCGGCAAGACAGGATTTCCAGAGCGTCTTGTCAGAAGGATTGCGAGGCTACATCGCGGAAAGTATCAGGTGTTTCCTTGCGCGATGTTCCAACCAGACCCGTGCGATTGCATTCGTGACAACCCAGTGGCCGCACACGCTCGCATCACGAGATACTGTGTACAGTCGTAGGACGGTGATCTGGGATGTAGCGCAGGCTGTAGCATAGCAGGTAGCAATACGATATGGCGGAGAACAGAAAGGCAATAACGTAGTGATCGTAGTAATTATGCAGGCGCAGAATTGCAGCTCTGTTTGTGGTGTAAAACCGTACAGCGCTGCTCTCTACGATCTACTTGTTTGAATGTCCTACAATCACGTACTGTAACCCTTGTGCATCACCACTACTTGTGGTTTACCCTTACTCTTGGCTCGATCGAGCTATATTCGCCGATCGCGTACGGTCCCACGTACAATGGGAAGTGCGAGTAGTGTCTTTCTTAGCATGGCACTCGAACAACACGCCGCAGCGATTGTGCCTGACACAGCCAGCAATACACCTATTAAGCTAAACCTAGCTTCTGAGCTCACAGAGCGTGGCCCATCGCTTTGCGTGACCAACCGAGAAGTCCTCTGCTCGGTTTCGACGGATAAATTTTCAGCCTGTCAGGGTCGATCAGCAAAGTCCAAACATAGGAAGAGTGTGCGTTGCACGCACCGGCAAGCTTTCACTGTACTTGTCAAATGCATATCTAGCCTCTTGCTCTTGGACCCGTAGCCAATGGACATGTTCCAGGTCTATGAAGCATATCAAGGCTACCAGAGAGCCTGCGATCACGAAACATATCAGAATAAGCCAACATTTGTTGTTATGTCCTGACTTGAGGCGCCTTGAGACTTTTCTCCACGATATTCTGGCCAGCGCAATGCCGCATGTGAACACGGCCCACCAGACAAACCACACGAGGACAAGGTGCTGGGACCAGAACACGAAAAACGCATCTAGGGACTGGTAATGGCCACTAATGGGTTCGTACTGCGTGTATGGTCGAGTGATGATCGGAATTCGGCGCATGATCAATTTCAAGAGAGCGCTTCAGCGCCCTGGTGACACGAGCGACATGACCTGGTGGCGGGAGAAGTCCAGCCTTGATGGCTGCATTGCAGTCCTGCCAGGCGCTACCCACAAGGCTAGACTTTACAGCTGTTAGGAGGGCAATTACAATGCTTGTACACTAGAACATACCAATTCAGCGTTACAGTACTCCAAAAAGTCTTTCTGGCTGGTCCATGTTTGTATCTGAAGCCCCTGCCAGGCGGGAATGCTGTAGATTGTGGTAAGTATCATACCCAGAATGATCGTGACTTTCCCGAACGATCGGAACACAACTTTGAGTTTGGAATACACCCACCCAATGATGTCGATGAGAATGGCGATCGGATTGTTCTTAACAAATGTGAAAATTAGCCAGCCGTGCCGACAATATTGAATGAGCTTTTGCCATAACAAGCTCACATTCGCACAGCTCCATCGTGTTATGAGCGGCGCCTGTTCCGAAGTCTGGAATCTGGTATCTCAACTCCAAATGGGTTGCCATTTGTGTACAGGCTAGCAGAGGCTGCAGCCTGATTGCTTGTAGGACCGCTTATTTCAGATATAGCGATTGCAATTATACCGTTGTTTGTGCCCGTACATATGCCAGTATTTGAGATAGCATTTGAACTGCTATAAAAAGTACTGAGAGGGTAAGTACTCGCTTCGGTTGCGGTGGGGTAAGAGCTGGGTCGCGACGACATCGAGCGCGTATGTTGGAGCTGACGTCGGTTGATGTATAAAAAGTGGTAGGCTGTAAGATGAGAACAGAAGAGAGCAAGTGGTAGGTTGTAGTGTTGACCGGGCTGGGTGCATTATCTTAGGTGTCATGACTGAAGACTGGAATATACACTGCCACACAGGGTTCTTGCATGAAGGTCCTGCAACGACGTCAGATCTCTGCATGATAGGACGCCACAAACTTCAGCCTTGTGGCCTTTGAAGCCACCAAGTTTTTTTAATTTCGCAGCGTGTGATGTGAATTCGATGGTGTCTCGCTTGGGTAGTCGTTGTGCAAGCTGATGCTTTACCAGAACGTCGGTTACTAACCGGTAAGCGAGCAATCTATCCTTCCATGCTGGATGTATTGACGTCGACCCGCTGGCAATCTATCGGAGTATTGAAAATCGCCTGAAACGGAGAGTTTTCCTATGCAGTGCCAAGTTGTCGATCTGCCGGCCAATGTTGGTCTTACATTCGCAGTGTGAATGTCGTGACTGAGCTGACTATAGGAAGACATGCCGGACTACATCCTGGTTTCTCTCTTTTACCATGCGCTGTGACCGGATTGATGCGACCTTTGGGCTTAGATCTCATGGTAGCATACAGGTGTGTGGCGTGGTATCATGAGGCGAAGGATGTGGAGGAAAGGTATAAAAGAGGTTGTGCGACGTCTGGTCTGAGTGCTATAGATCAGTCTTCGAACCGCAAGCATCCACTCATTCATTCTTATTCAACTTTTGCTCGACACCTATTCGTCACTACACAAGCAGCGCGTCATGAAAATCTTCGTCGCATCCCTCATCGCCTTCGCGGCATCGGTCTCCGCATATGGTAGTGCGATTGTTTTAAACAATTCTACAAGCACGATATATGCTTGGTCCGTCGGTGACGTCGTTGGTGACCGGCAAACCATTGTATCAGGTTGGTATTCCCCATGTCGTACTTCCAGCTCTTGACTCATAATCCTAGGCGGTCTGTACCTGGAGCCACTTCGCCGGGACCCGAGATCTGGAGGTATCGCTATCAAAATCACGAAGCGACCGAACGGTCTCTACGATGGCGCGCCACAGCAAGTGTTCTCATACAACATCGATGGCGCTCAAGTTTATTACGATTTGAGCTCGGTGTTTGGCGCTCCATTCGCTGGGAACCGCATCGAAGTCACGAGTACTACTGGTGCCCCGATCGTATGGCCTGCGGGTACGCATCCTGGAGGAAATCAAGTGAAGAGTGCTCGGAACGACGAGAACATTTGGTTCACTGTGTACGGTGCAAGATAGATGCTTCTGAGGTCGGAAATGTTAGGAAATGAGATGACAAAATTGTACTGCACCAACTTTCGGAGGATGAACAGGCATTCGGGGAAATAGCTGTTCGCTCTCGCAGAAGCAGTGCCGTTGATAAGGAATCAATGCCGTCGCCGACTCGTGAAATGAAATTGGTGACACTTTGTACGGCCCGAATATACGAATTTCTCTGCTAGTTACAAGTTGCGGTGTAGTGTCAGAGCTCTGTAGGCTGGAGGCGTACCTCGAAGACCCTTGCGCATCTTGACATGGTCAAAATATCGGAGAAACTAGGTAGAGCCGGCTTGTTAGGGTTCACAATAGCTCGATCCGAAGCTCTGGTATTGTGGGGATGGTAGGTGTGATCGGTGGTCCAGTTCACGTGAGGAGGGTTTGGCTGAGGCTCGGTGGCCAGTCCCTCTCACTCCATTGCGAGATCCAGACATGAGTATGATAGCGAATTCACATGATAAGCGTAAACACCTGCCTTTTGGAGTAGGTGTCGAGAAGACCCAAGCTGGTGGTTACGTGGGATGGAGCCGTAAGTTGACGAGTAAAAAAGGTTTCTCGGGAAAGAGGGCCGTGCGCGCGATCGACACTCTCCTCGTGGCCCCAACCTCAGGCGCCGACGGCACATCTTCTCCCAACTGGAAACCTCTGTCGGCGGAGACATCGCCGCCAATATCCTTGCTGATTGCTCGAGCTGGACTCAGCGGCACATTCTGATCGTTGGGCATCAAAGCATTGGAACGATGCCATGCCGTCCTGGACTTTGTCCCGCAATCGCCCAGGACTACCAGCTCAGACTGCATCAACAAATCCAGTCGAGTCACGGTGCCGCAGACTGAGCTGCGCCTCAGCTATCAGGCTCCATTGTTTTATGCATGTCGCTGCAGCTATGCCGCAATTTGGCTTCATTTGGCGTGAGGGGTGGCCTGCGAATTGGGTTCGGCGTACTTTGTGCGGCCTCGGCTATGGCCATCCGTCAACCGCCCCGGCGACATCCTATCTGAGGCTGCGTGGATCCGGTCACGAATGTTCGACGCCTCGTATGCCTCAATCTTAGCGAGTGCAGCTGTTTGATGGCGCTATGTAAGATCGCATGATGCCTTGTGGAGATGCATACCTACCACCCGTTCGTCGGCAAGCTCCATCAATTTCGAGTCAGCGTGATGTTGTGGCTAGGCAGAACAGCACATTTGCTGGTATGGTTGCTCGCGGGCAAACCCAGTGGCCGGAAAGACTTGGAGGATATTTCTCCAGCTCAACATGCAACAAACACGCTTACCGGCAGCAACCCAGACTTGACATCACGTCTTTAGCCGCTATTTGTGCGTATGTAGAGAGAATTCCCGGCTGCTGGCCAGCACTAAACGCGCTGCCCCGCCCCAGGAACGGTCCTCCGCACTCGCTATTGGCAAGGGCTTTTGGCATCCGTCTCCCTGCAGTCCTCATTCGCTTGATGAGCCCCAACGCACACGCGCATTGTCTTATCGAGCACTACCCTTGCTCGGGCTGGCCACTATGCCACATGGCTGGCCGCACTCGGGGCCGCTGAGCTTCCTCGAGGCGCAAAGACCTCCTTTGCCTTCCGCCAACGCGCAGCGGGCTGTGCGAATTGCATTGCCAGGCGCTTGGTCATTGGTGATTTGACGGCCCAGCCGGAAGCCATGTATTCGCTGCTATGCCGCTTGCTATAAGCAGAAGGGTCCCATGGGGCGGATCATCATTGGTACGACCTTTGAGGGCCGATGATTCTGGCCCCGCTGACGCCTAAATGTCCTGTCTTACCTTCATCAGCTGGAAGAAGTTTAATCGGCGTCTTTCCAGTTTCCCTTACTCTACTCCATCAGATATGATCATCACCCCACTACGGCCACGGCTTTACCCGCGTCACAGTTTCAGTACAAATAACACTAGCTCTGCTCCGCGACATACTCAAGCCAAGCGGATTCCGTGGCAATGAGCGCAAGGACGCTGACGAATGTTGTGAACGATCAAACGGTTGCGCTGAATGCGCTGATATATGGCTATGCGGGTCATTCACTTGTCACGCCCCATGCGGCCCTCCAGCAAGTATGGTGGACCGAGGAGAGGATCAACGAAAAAGTCACCCAAGATTTCGTGACATCGCGGCTGCAGCCTCAAGAAAGAGAGCGATTGACAAACCCAGTGGGCTTTGGAGATCTGAGCGACGACACGTACATCGAATGGATACTGGAAAAGGCTCGAAGATTGTTCTTAGTGCTGGCCGAGATCGGCGAAGCAGACAGTATCTTTGCGGTTGTCGACAAATCCTGGGACGACGATGATCTGCCGCTGCAGATGGATGATATCGAGCAGCTCTCGCTCTCGAATCGTCGCGACAATCACGCAGATGCGCGCTTTTACCATACACAATTCACATTCCTGCTTCGTGAGTTGCAAGATGGTGTGCACATCGACTATGCGCCAAACGAAGAAGTTCCTCTGGAGTACGTTCAAAATCTTCCAGCTGCGGTTAGCCTCCAGAACTGGTCGCGTGTCCATCTGCCCAAACGGCCAACAGAGGTTTTTGTCCGGAGGCGGTTCCCGTTAGGCAATGCCGAGGCTCCGGATGCCTTCGAGGCCAATTTTATGATGGATGTTGAAAGTGCACGAATGGTAGAACACGACCACATAGCCCCGATATGGGCATCATATACCGCAAAAGGGGCAGGTTTCATTGTAACCAGTTTCGTTGGACAGCACACGCTCCGCACATTCATCGATCATCGCACCCCCACACAGTACCAAAAGCTACAGAAGCCTGACAGAAGATGGCTCATTTTGAACTGGCTACATTGTCTAGCTGATGCCGTCGCCACTATTCACCAGAATGGATTTTACCACTCTGCAATACGGCCTTCGAACATATTGATTGATGAGCGGAACTCAATCGCGCTCAGTGATATTGGTAGCCTCGAGACTTTTCAGAAAGACAAGCGACCCGATCCGATGGATGCCTACGTGTACAGCGCGCCGGAGACCCATATGCATACACAAGGCTTCGATCCAAATGCAGCAGCGCCGGCCCCTGTAGTTCCCAGTACGAAACATGCCTCAATCGTCAGCAAGAGTTCGTCGGGATCTTCGAATAGCAGTTCATCGCAACGCCAAAAGCTGACTAAACCCCCTACTGCCGACTTTTCTGGCTTCAACTTTGGATTCAAGCGGACCCAACCAACGCCAAAGCCACGATCGCGAGTGCACGAGACTGAGAAAGCGGACGTTTTTTCCTTAGGCTGTGTCTACCTTGAGATCATCACCTTCATGCTGAAAAAGAAACCCCACGATTTCATCAAGCATAGGTCATCCAAGCAGAAGATCAACACTGGCGGAAAGAACTCTCGCACCGACTCGTCCTTCCATGCGAATCTGGATAAGATTGACACATGGATAGATATTCTCGAGAAGGCGTCTTTCGAGCACGATGATGATGCCTTCCGCGCCATACCTCCCATTCTAGATCTGGTCCGCAGTATGCTCAGCAAAGCCCCAAACCTGCGGCCTGCAGCCCGTGATGTCCGCGACAAGTTGCTCGACATCATACTCAATGAGACAGCAATACCAGACATTCACTGCGGCGCACATAAATATGATATAGGTATTGCGACATCCTCAGATGGTATCTCCTCGAGCGCCGCATCGCTGCGAACGATGTCAACGATGAGTTCCGACAGCTCGGACGCGGACACGATTCGCATGTCTACCGCTTCGGACGCCACAGGGATGACTTCGATCATCGGCTCGTACTCAGATCGCGCGCCGCTCACGGAGATATCGGAGGATGACGGCGATTCAATAAGAACGATGAAAGGTCCTACACCGCCATTCATTAACACATCATACGAGTCCCCTAGGAAAGCACCGATACCACCGAATTCTCCCACCTCTCCAATCTCTCCCAAGACCAAGAGATTCTCCGCATCTCAGATGGAGCCACCACTGAGCCCCACAAGACCAACTTCGTCTTCTAAGGTCAAGTCCTGGAGCAAGCCGTTCCTCACGCTGCCCTGAAAGCTGGTGAGCAGATTTGTCCAACACAGTTGCGGGGCTCTGCGGCCCTCTAGATCAGGCATGCCATCAGCATACCACACCAGGCTAGACACCCTGGCGACTGTGTAGCGACAACCGCGGGGTAGCAAGCATTGCTATAGAATCCCACGGACACGGCTCGGTTGTCACGTTGACTTCGGGAATAGGAAGGTGGACGCTGTTCATGAGCATCTGAGGTACAAAGCTAGGGTGACAGAGCTCGGAAGGTGACAACACAGAGTGGTATGAAGAGGTTTCGTCACGCTGTGCACGAGCGCGACTTGGGTTTATATGACCAGAACGCGAGTGTTTCGTGTCATGTTTGACGGCTTGGCAGAATAAGAGCTGCAGTGTAATGGATGGTGCATGCAATAGTGATAATTTCCCTGCGGTATACCCCATCAAAATCATCAAATCGCGATTCTACAACGGATTCCGAATTTCGTGTCTTTCTTGATTTTGTGTCGTTGTCGCGACTTCTCTGTGCATGGAGCCTGGCGACTAAGGCTTATAACCGGCGAACACCAACCGCAAAACCACAGCGAGAACATCGTTTGTTCCGCATCGCAGCTTAGAGAGTACCTTCAATGCCTTTCATAAGCTGCTCCCTGGTGATGACCGCTCCTCACATCTTCACGTCGTGACCGTGCCAGCGCATCTGCAATACCGAAGTACAACATCCCAAAGGCCGCCACGGGTTCTTCGCCCCTGCACCTCAGATGCGCATACCCGCCTCACGAGGCTGCTGAACATTGTCCGCTGATAGAACTTGCTCCGAATGTGCGGGGAATTCCAGCAGGCCTCCTGCCGGCTCGCGAGCTAGGTGCCGATCTCCCCCTCACGACACAGCGCTCATCTGACGCCTCGCATGCTCGATGCATCCACAACGTTGTTGAGCGAAAGACCTCATCATGCGCGACGGACTGCCCTGGCTTTTCCGAACTTGGCTCCCAACAATGCTCGCACTCAGCATGGTTTTGGTTGAGAATCACCAATGAGGCGAACGAAGCGGTCAGGGGCGACCCAGGCGAACGTAAATTCAAGACGATGGCTGGAAGATTACCTTCGCACTATGCAGTGATCAACGAGGTCCTGCAGCCACGCCCGCCGCTAGACCCCAGGTCAAGACCTTGCCACATGCAGCCATTACAGGTACCTTGAGCATATGCTGTCATCACGCGCGTGTCATAAGTACCTACTTAGAGCCGGCCTGTCTGACCATCCTCTCGCCATTGCATACGTGCCTACCTCACCGTGAGCTCATTTTGGGGATCAAACGATCAAGATGCTCTTGACTGGGTTCACAGCTGCGTGGCTCGCTTCGAATACCCTTGCTGCGAGCATCGCCCCACGACAGAACAACAACACAGACTACAAGATTGGAAACATCACGCTTGACACGCCATGGACTGATAAAGTTGGCACAAATCCCTGGCCTGAGTATCCGAGACCTCGCTTGCAGCGAACCCTGTGGAAGAACCTCAACGGCGTTTGGCGGTATCAAAATGCAAAGGCGGGCGACCTGGATTCTCCACCATTCGGGCAGAGACTTGAAGCACCGGTCTTGGTACCATTCTGCCTCGAGAGTGCACTTTCAGGCGTTACCGGTAAGGGTCCCGATGGACGCATATACAGCTGGTATCAGACTTCATTCAATGTTCCGTCGGATTGGCCTACCGGAGATCGAGTCATCCTCAACTTTGGAGCAGTCGACTATGAAGCCACGGTCTTTGTCAACGGCAAAAATGCTACTTGGCATAGAGGAGGGTACTTTGAGTTCTCTGTCGACATCACGCCATATTTGAGTGCAAATGGCACAAATGAGCTGTTTGTCTCGCCCCATGCTAAGTTCGGACGAGACTGATTCTTCTATAGCATCGTTCATGTCTTCGACCCTACAGATATGGATCGTACGCAAATTCCCATCGGCAAGCAAACGCTAAATCGGGGCGGCATGATATGGTACACTCCCTGTAGTGGCATATGGCAGACCGTCTGGCTTGAGTCCGCACCATCTGAACACGTCGCAAAGCTAGATCTCGCGGCAAATATGGACGGCATGGGTATGTTGACCGACTTTTTCATCAAAGTGGTGTTAACAAACAATAGTTAATGTTACTGTACACAGTAGCACCAATTCCACTGGCCGGGTCGAAGTTACCATATACGAGCCTCACTCCCAGAATGTCAAGGCCACAGGATCGGGCAATGCTGGTACTCCCTTTGTGTTTGCCGTATCCGATCCGGAGCTTTGGTCCCCAGATTCGCCAACACTGTACAACATGACTATCAAGTTTGGTAGTGATACAGTGGAAAGCTACACCGGTTTCCGAACCATCTCTAGGGGTGTGGTTGCGGGTGTACAACGGCCGCTTCTCAATGGCAAATTTGTGTTCCCGTTCGGACCTCTCGACCAGGGCTTCTGGCCAGGTAGGCCGCCTCGATCATATCCTGCATTTCTAGGATGGTGAGAACTGACTCGCTCTGCAGATGGTATATACACGGCACCCAGTGTAGAAGCCATGACGTTCGACCTTCAAGTTTTGAAGCGCGTCGGCATCAACATGGTGCGGAAGCACATCAAAGTGGAGCCAGCATTGTACTACAAGGCATGCGATGAGCTGGGTCTGCTCGTTATCCAAGACATGCCGTCTATGCGCCCTGACTTACCTGCTAAGGAAGAGAACAGCTGCGGCGGTATCCGCCTGGAAGGCCCCGAGCAGCAGGCTGAGTTCAACCGAGAGCTCGGGTTGCTTGTGGAACAGTTGAAGAGCTACCCAAGCATCTTTGCCTGGACCATTTACAACGAAGAGTGGGGCCAGGCTACCAGTCCTCCATGGCCGGAGTACCCTCTGACAGATATGGTGAGAAGCCTCGATCCCACGCGCTTGATCAATTCAGTCAGTGGCTGGACGGACCATGGTGCTGGAGACTTTGATGACAACCATCACTACTCGACTCCACAGTGTGGTACGCCTTTCTGGTCGACACAAGGATCAGGGTATGACTCAGCATATGACGAGAATCGTATTGGATTGCAAGGCGAATTTGGCGGTATCGGGCAGTATCCGCCCAAGGGCTCGTAAGTTTATCCCTCAATGATTCATCGCTTCAAAAACTAGTTCACAGTATTGATGATCTTGCGCTCTTGGTTATCCGTAGAACATAAACATATTTTCAGGCACATGCTAACTCTAAGCAGTTCTTGGTACCCAGATGAGCCTCGTCAAACTTCCTACGAATTGACCAACTCAACCAAGTACTGGAACTATCGCACTCACGACCTTTTGAACCAATTAAGAGAACAGATTGACTTGTTCGCATGCTCCGGAGGAGTATGGACCCAGACAACCGACGTGGAAGGCGAAGTCAATGGTTTGATGACTTATGATCGGCGATTCATCAGAATGAATGAGACGCAGTGGAAAGAAGACGTAACTGCCTTATACGCGGCAGCTGCGCGCAGAGCTTCCGGCGACGCAAAAGTCTTCGTTGCCATGTCAGATCGTAGTCTAGATGGCATGCAAGTAGGCATGCCTTGAGCGACTACATAGTTTGTTAGTCGTGGTCTCGCAATCACCTGTTTTTTCAGCATACTTCAATCAAAGAGTTGATTTTATACAGTATCACATTTTCCCTTCACACGCATTTTCTTTCTCACGTTCCTGCATCCATCTCCACTCCCCTTCCAACATCCCAAATTCCACCGAATCCCAAAACCTGCCCTCATGCCAACACGACTCGCGCTCCTTCCCCTCGAACTTAAATCCTAATCTCTCATACAGCCTCACTGCCCCCGCGTTATACTCGAACGCCCTAATCTTCACACGATGCAATCCCGCGCGCCGAAACGCATAGTCTAGCGCCCAAGAAATCGCCTCACTTCCGTACCCCTTCCCCTGATATTCTGGCAAAATATCCAGCCCGATTTCCGTCCAGCGATGATGTACGTGCCGCGGCTCAAGAGATGCTAGATGGAGTTGACCAATTGCCGTCCCGTGTCCTTCGACGAGATGCTCTTTTCCCGCGTCTTTTGCGTGCACGATTAATTCCTTGCGTTCCGCGATTGTGAGGTTGGAGGGGTGCTTGAGCCATATTACCGCGCTGAGGAGATCTTTGGCGAGGTCTTTGATGAATTCTGCAAGGTCGGATTCTGTGGGGAGGTGGATGTTGGCGACGGAGGCGTTGATGTAGCCGTTTACGTCGGCGTTGAGGGCGTTGAAGATAGCGAGGTCGGCGGTGGGGCGGATTGCGCGGAATTCGAGGCGAGGGGTGGAGTAGGGGTAGGCCATTTTGGCGATGTTGTGTTTGTGGTAAAGGGAAAAGATGGAATTGAGATGAAATTTCAATGTTAGACGTCAATATGTTGGCTTTTGTAGGTGGGATTGGTGTCATCCGGGAGAGTGCAACTCCGCCCTTTCAGAATTGGAAGCATTGTAGATGAGTCACTGATTGTACTGATTTCGGAGTGTTTGCAGTAGGGTCTAGTTTGCAACCAGTTCTTTGAAATGCAAGTGCATGATGCTAGACCTCTAGTTTCTAGGTAGCAGTCAGGGAGCACTAAACTGCATCAGGGATGCTATACGCGCTTGATGCATCAAAATGGCGAAATTGAACATTGTGGGCGTAGGCCTGAGCGTCAAATCGACGTCGCTCATCTCACCAAATCTGCAGGACGTTTTATTCGATCGTCGAGGAAGTCATGTTGGAAGTGCCCGATTGAGGAAGTGCTGCTAAAAGAGCTAGCGTGGATACCTCCCGGTCCTCGAGAAGAGTCGTCAACGCATCAACACAACGATTCCAGCATCTAGACCTGCAATTATACCACAGTCAGCGGGCCGCATTCGTTCCGTAGCTTTTCCACAGCAGTATCCAGAGCAAGAACATCTTAGTGCTCTTTCCGCACATGACATGCGTGCCAACAGTGCAGACCCATGCGCTTCGGACTTAACATGAATGTGAAGGCCGAAATCCGCCAGCAACATGTAAGAAGTAACGCGTTGCCTGGACACGAATGCATGTATCCGCAAGCGAGGTGTGAATACCTTTCCTATCTGTCTACATTTGGCCGCAGCCAGATTGCACATTCATGGTATGTGGGGGAGCTCCCCACTGATCTGGGTTCTTTTCTCGGCTGCGCATTGATATCAGCTCGATGCACATGCCTGGACTATGATGAGGCCGCCACCATTGTTGGTACAGGGTTTTGTACCCCATCAGAATCGGCACGAATCCATCAGCAACAGCATAACTGACGCCCGCAACTGTGTCCCTTAAATTCAAGTTCCGAAGCTCCCGAGAACACAAAGCGCTCGCGTTGGAGACCGGGAAGGGGATAGTAAACAAGCGAGCTTCAGAGCCCGGAACGTGGAACATTTCGACGGACAATTTGATGTATCAAGGGGTGGCCAAAGATAACCAAGTCTTGCCTTTTCAGCCACCTACTTGCTAAAAACGTGCGCGGTGAGTCTCGCTGGTCCATCGGGTTCTACGTTATATTCGCTTCGAAACACCACATTACTCAAACGGACAACAAAGCTGATGTGTTCCCATGTAACTAAGGAGGAAGAAAGGGTCTAAGCATCACGATCGCCGGTGATTGCTCGTCTATCACCTTTACGGCCAGCCTTGTTGCCTTCTGCACGAGGACAAGCAGCAGGTCGATCGATTTTGAAACGAGCGAAGCCCTCCAGTGATGGCCTTTCATAATTATATCTGCAGAATTCAATCACTACAGGAGTACTGATGCACGAGAAGATAAAGATCGAGTTACTTTGACGAACTAGCAGGAGTGCAAATCGCGACTCAATTAAAGGCATGAATTATAGCACAGCTGGTGGCATGCACTATGTCTAGATCGATAATTCTCCTAATAGATGGGGTTACATAAAAATGAGTTGTATTTGACAAATGATCTGATCAAGAGGCAATCGGCTAGATGGCTGGACAAAAACTGTTCTCATGAGCACGCAGCGTCAACATAATCACTTATTTAGATAAAGCTGCCCTAGATTTTAGAACATATCTGAAATTCGGTAAATTCATAAACAACAGCCTCCATTCTTGCCACCCTGTCGTCTCCAAAATCCATCACAGCTAGCCTGTAAATTGACAGTTTCCATCAAGGCTCAACGATGACCTCCGTACCCATAGGAACGAAAGTCTCTTCCATAGCCTTCCCTGGGATTCCTGAACGCATGCCTCTCATCGTTCCTTATCGTCCGCATTCCCTGTGTATCTACCAAAGCCTGGGCATGGGCCATCGGCGTTGTGGTATGTGGCATCGTTAGTGATTAAGATGGGACGTCCAGCTCGAGCACCGGCCTCTACCCTGCGATCGTTCATCTCAAAACTTGCGGCCACCCTGGGATCCAGAAACAGTCGCCATGCAGTCGTCTGCTGTTCGTACGTAACTGTGGCTGTTGCAAAGTGATCAAGTACGCGGTTCATGAACTGTTGATAGTCGATAATTCGGCCGTTTATGTCTGGTATTTCTCGCCCTTCAATCGTCCACGCTGAACCATGGGACACTGGATCCTGGCAGCGACACAAGTTGTTGATGACGCGAAAGTTTGTTGGTCAACGCGGGTGGCGAAGTAGTGCGGTACTCCAGGACGTACAATAGCTGTTCTACCACCTTCGTTTGGCTGAGTGGGTTGTGATGTTGAGTTGCTCCGGTATGTGGGTACGTGGCCCTGAGACTGCCTGTTACCGTTCATGAAAGTTGCCTGGAACCGGGCAGGGTTTCGCCGACTTCCACCATAAGTATTGTGGTTTGGGTACATGATTTGAGTGTTGTTTAATGAGCCTGTTGGATGGAAGTTAGTGGATTTTCGATGATTATTGTGGTAGATAGCAGACGTGGAAGCCCAACGTGGTTTTATACTCAAGAGGGTGTCACAAGTGCCGGGCATGACAAAATGGTCCTTCCAAGAAAATCGAGATACACAGATGTTCACTATTTCCATCATGACATCTTCAAAGCCCGGAAATTCTCCCTGTTTAGGGGTGTATTACCTCAGTATCTTCACATTAGCATGTTTGTCAAGTGGCACGAATGGATGAAGTGGAGATGATTTATACACTTCTAATAAAAGAAAAATCGCGAATCATTTCTAATTTGCTTTATCGCATAACGCAACAGCGTCAATCCGCGACCTAAGCCACATATCAAATTACAAACGAAGCACACACATACAGCATGTACCCAAATCAAAACTACAAGACCAGAGCATACGGAGGATATATCAGCATTCGCAATGTAAATAATAATCCACGTCGCTCGACTCCATCTCAGGTCCGTCCTTCAGCCTCACGGAGTGGCAGACCTTCACACGCACCTCAGACCGCACCTCGACCAGGAACAACAACTATCATTCGGGCCGGCGATCCAAACTACTACGGCACACGGCTTGTTCCGGCAGAATCACGCATCATCAACCCACTCTGCAGTTGCCACCATCTGTACAGTCACCGTGACGCTTGGGCGCTTGATATAGATGACTTCGGATTTGATCGTGATGGATTGGTGATTAGCTGGAAAGAGCTCTCGATTCGTATCTTGATCCAATGCAACAAAAACGATATCTCTAGGGAGGAAAAACAAGCAGCAATACGCCATGTCGTGTCTCCCCAGCAACATGAAATTGCTCGACGAAATAATCATGATACAGATATGGCAGTTGGTATGGGTATGCCAATGCATATTGGCCCAGACGCCGAAATGTAGGTTCTTATGACGGATATCGACATGTCCAGAGTGATGTTACCGAAGGTGGGCTAATGACGGCAACGAATCGGCCAGAGGGTATCACATGGGCTAGGAATTCCCAGGGTGCTTGGAGCCGTTGAAAGTTGGCCGCAATGGGTCGATGTAGTATGAAGGACGAGGCGGTCACAATGGATGAAAACATGAATCTTGCGTTTCGAAGCCAAGTGATCTCAGCTCTCTGGTTTTATTCTTTCTTTGCTTTTATGCTCGAGCACAGCTTTTTGTCAAACTCTTTCTATGATGTTGCTCTCCATGTCTGAAACCTCTCTTGTTCTCTCGTACGTCTACTTCAAGTAGCCAAACACTCATTAACGATAACTCTCCGATGGTCTTACATCAATACGTACCTCTTTCTTCCTGGTTGTTGTCCTCTTGCGCACTAATCTGCCCATTTCTCGTCATAATCCCTCTACATCTTCTTGAATATACAACGAATTTTCACGATTTAAATTTGAGAACGCCAAGCCCACAAAAACATCATCGTGACATATATACCATACTGTAAATAGTGAAGAGTGTCAACGGGAGACATTGTCGTGTTTGAATATCCACGTCACACAACGAATATCAAGCGTATTGGTACTCTCAATTTTCTTAATGCAAATGTGAAGAATGTCATTTCTAAATTCCACTGTTCCAAGGTATAAAACTCTTGTCAGCGAAGTACCCGACGTCTTGCTGAATCAAGCTTGCCACTTTTAACTCCTGATACATCGATACTCAAACCCACAAATATGTCCTGGGACCCTCAGAAATCGATCAAGATCCTCCAGCAGGCAGATGGGCATGGAGGATCTAGACAAGGCACCCAGAGGTCTTCCCATGGACCGTCCACGCAAACTACCAGCTCAGCACGACCCTCACAAATGCAGGTCGCCGCACCCAGCCAGGACCATGATGCATCATCATGCCCAGTCAACACCGTTCGTGCATCGAAAATGCAAGTAGCTGCGCCAGGACAAAGTGTGGTCTACGGTCGCAGCGAGAACCTTGAAGATTATGCCCCAATATCGCGTCTCTCACCCGCAATGTCTAGCGTGTGTAACATCCAGCCGACTTTCCAAGCGACACCACCGCAGCAGACTTCCTGGTCAACCAATACAACGCGTGGGACGCTACACAGTCAAGTACGACAGCCCACATCATACTATCATCCACAACTCACGTCGCTTCCGGAGCAAATGCCTACATCATATCGGGGAGTCCAAAGCACCTCGATTCAGCAACAACAACCTACATCATATGGGGGAGCGCAAACGAAATTCAATCTTCCACAACAGAGTACAGTGTATCGTGAGCCAAATCAATTGATCAGGACGCCTGTCCACCACGAGGCGAATGCGGTCCTTGTTGCCGCAACTAGATACGCAGAACGACGACAAGGAGCTCAAACTCGTATTATACGCCCTGGAGAACCTCATCACTTTGGTAGTCGAGCAGACTATGAGCGTGGCGAGCTCCACTGCACACTGTGCCGGTGCCACAATCCTGACAGCCACGGCGATGCCTACACTATGCTAAACTCTCCGCGAGGTTGTGACATCCACGGCCAGCCTATCGACTGGCCAGGAAGGCCAAGAGACGAATTCTGGACTATTATCAGCGCGACCAGATATCGCATGCAGAGGAGATCGCTGTGGCGCGATTCGTCTTTGATGCGCCGACCACACAGATCGTATTGCAGGGTGAAGCAGAGTTGACGCGGTCGATTCGACAAGGACTTGCCATCAATATCAATACGGTTCACAACAATGTTGACTGGCATAATAGCGATGGGCATGCAAAGCCATATTTGACCCAGGATGGCGCGAAGACTCAATATAGTCGTTGAGGAGGTGAAGCTCCAACAGTGTGAACTGTTTTGTATGTCAGAACTTTAATAAATCTACACAGTCACCTTTGACTCGCACCATTCGATACTGAAGCTTGCTGTGATATAAACATAATTTGTGGGCATCTATGGTAAACGGTGTGCGTCATGCCATGCCGCATTTCGAACTATATTCGATAATTCGCTGGCCCAAGTCGAAGTGTGATTTGTAGCAGAGGTGTAACTGAGCACGTGGTGGTGTTATGGCGGCGTTGTAATTCACATATAGCGTCATAATATACCTACTCTTCGCCGATGGTCTTCTCGCATAGTCGTGTCGTGCTCACAGCGCATGTCTAGCCACTGATCTCTGGGCACGTGTCAGAAAACTGCAGATACATATGTATCTCCTCAATGACAGCCTACGTTACGACTTCAGAATTCACATCACGCACCCACTGAGTCAACCCGCTGTGCATTACAAAGATTCTCGATGACCTAAAGTACTCATTTTCAACAACTCTTAATCTCCGACTCTGGAACCAAAGTTACCTTCAAACAACACAGAAACACGAGCATGGGTACAAACCAAAACAGTCCGTTTCAATCACCTTCCATGGGGCATAGAACACAATGGCCGAGCCTCGGTCGTCTTAGTCAGTCAAATCAGAATGCTGGCGAGCCAGCTGCAAGTCAGAGCAGGGAGTTGGCGTCAACACGCCCAGCACCTGGCCAACCACATCTTACTGGCACGCGTATCAATCGAGGTGCTGGGCGTCTTGAGAGCACCATATGCCGCTGTCAGAACCCCAATGAGCATGGGGACGCTTTCTCCAATGGAGACGCTTCTTGGGGAACTGACCGGAACGGCATGGACATCTCTTGGAGTATAGCCATGAACCGTATCCTCGATGTTTATGGTACAAACTCGATGACGCGAGAACAGTAGCGGGATCAGTATCGCGCAGTCTTATCTCAGGATTCAGCGAAAGAGCGCCGGGATTTGGAAAACGAGGTCGATGGGTTGGTGCAAAACGGCAGGCATGTCAGGGTTGATCCAGCACTGACTTGGCACAACGACAACAAGCAGCGACAGCAGGAGTGGACCGGGGAAGGCGCTCGCACGATCATACAGGGTCCACATCATTCAGGTAGTACATCGCGACGACCGAGTTTATACGAAAGCGACCCAGGACTGCCGAGCATTCGTGGTCGACGTGCAAGGCGTTTGGATGCAGGTTCTGCAAGCCATTTCTCAGGCTATGGAATTCGTGATCAAGCGGAAAAGTAGCCTGCCAAATACTATTGATGCATTAATATATCTTGCATGACATGGAGTGCGATAGGTGAGTCAGGTGAGCAATGATTGAGATCGCTTTCACCTGGCGAGTACCCGGCGGAATCGTACGGTGGGGGATTGCATTTCAAAGCATAAAACCAGTTGTCTCGGGGTGCGAGCATGTGCTAGAAAGTGCGACACACAGGAACATATTGACATCAAAGTATTGGCTACAGTGGTTACGCCAAAAGCCTAGAGCTGAAGATGGGGCCCAAATAGAAGTTCAGCTGCGGCTAGTGGCTTGGCAACCCCTCTTCGTCTAGGTAGAATGCCACCTTCGCAGTCTAGTCGCCTTCAGACATGACAATGTGAATAGCAAGCATACTCGTCTCCTCAGGCCGCAGCATATTATAAGACGTCGCTTTTTTCGGCTTTGTTCAACTCGTCGGCTTGAGCGCAATGGAAAAACCTGATAAGCCACGTCCAAAAGACATACCACAATAGTCAAAATTTGCGTACATCGAATCTACCATGTGTGTGCGACAGGCTTTACCGGTCAACAATTACTGTTCGCTCGATGCGATGGCAAGAATGTGCATTCGTTTATTAGAACCACTTTGGGAATCTGGCGTCAGCCAGATCTCAGCCTCACCAACCGGACCGCCGCAGGTTTATCAGACGATGAAAGCCGCCATATTTATCTCAGATCTCCAGAACTCACTCTAAATTTGCGTGGTCAATCGTTCAGAGCATACAACATCCCAGAGAAGAAAGGAAACTGACATTCAGCTCGGACAAGTATTCAAATTTACTCCACAATGAATGTCAACCCCGCCCAATGCTCCCCTAGGCTGGAAAGCAGAGTGGAGCCAGCAGTATGCTAGACAGTAAGAGATACAAGCAAGGAAGGAAATAGACTTGTGGCTGATCGGCGTTGCGCGTAGCTTCTACATCAATCTTTCGACGAACGAAAGTACTTGGAATCTGCCTACGGCATCACTACCCCCTGTACAGCGTCAGCAATTTCTCCAGAGAAAGCCCGTGCCTGGTCAGCCTTCACCCACGCAAGTTCAAGTGCCGGTTCCAGTGAAGCAGGGGGTCTACGTCGAGGCATATCCAACTCCTCCGCCGCAAGTAACCACGGGTTACTTCCCACTAGCACCAAGTCCCCATCAATCACCGAAAAATCAGTATGCACAGGCTCCTGTCGTACAGCAGCACCAAAACCCGCATGCTCTGCTGCAACAGCAACAGCGGCAGTATAACCAATATCAGGCCAATCCACAACAATTCTCTCCAGCTACAAATCACAGCCAGTCTCCAGCATCTTCGCAGATACCTCAGCTGCAAAACCAGTATCCTCAGCAACAGCCCAACTTTATTACACCAGCTGCTAGTCCGAATAGCAGCATATTCCCTCAATACCCTCAACAAGCTCTGCAAATCTTGAGCCCGCCAACAACACCGAGCACCCAAGGGTCTCAAATAGCCAACAACCACATAGCTTCTCCACAGCAGCAGTCTCAGATATATGCGCTGCCGAGCACGAACATCGTTGGGAATTTCGTTCCGCAACGGCAAGGACCCTCGCCGTCTTACCCGCGACAACCTAACAACTTCGTCCAGCCCCAGCAACAAGGCCATGCATTTATACAGCCCCAACAACAAGTTACTCACCTCGCGCAGCCTTCTGCTCAGTATCAGCAGCAGGGCGTTCATCCGCAACAAGTTCAAACACAGGCGCAGCAGCAACAACAACAACAACAACAAGGCAAACGTTCCTCAATGATGGGCGGAAGCATGATAAACAAGATGTCCTCCAAGTTCACACAACTTCAGAAAGGTGTCGCTGGTCCTCCAACTGCCGCCCATCCTTAACGGTAAGCCAGCAGATTGGAAGAAATGGGGCAAGCGCGCAGCCATCGGCGTTGCAGGTATAGGTGCCCCTGGCTCTCGGTGTAGATGCGGCTGGCGACATGTTTTCTGGCGCGGAAGGACTTGCAGGAGGGGATTGGAGTGGTGGCGGTGACTTTAGTGGGGGTGGAGGCGACTTAACTGGCTTCGAAGGTAGTGGCGACGCAGCAGGTGCTATGGATGCGCAATCGATGGTCGAAGCTAACAATGCGCAACTGGAGATGGCAGGGATTGGGCAAGACAACGCTAGTATGCTATTGGACCCGGCAGGAACAGAGTGTAAGTCTGATTACAACACAGTTGCGGAGGAAAGGCTGACAGAAGAATACAGATACGTGGACTGGTAATGCTGAAGCAACTCAAAATGCTGCTTCGTTAATTTAGAGGTTCAATCCTTGTTCTTTAGAGGATGCTGTACCGGCGAATAGGTCAGATGAACATGCTTGTCGACTTTTTTCCAAACGTTCTTCGCGCAAACATAAGAATCGACTGGGCATCTCCCGTACTAACTGCTCTTATGGCCTCCATGAAACATAGGCACCTTCGTGCTCAGCGCATCGCAACGGCTTTACATAATACACAACAGCTGGCAATGTATGCCAAGGTATCATTGTGGTTTCAGAACAGACTCAAACAAAGGAGGGCCGAATCGGCTCAACTCTTCTTGGCATCATTGACTTGCAAGGAAAGTAAGCCGGAAGACGTGCATATAAGCTTCTTACAACACCATTGGCACCGTTATTCATCAATCAGTCGTACCATCTCCAGAATTTCGGAATATAAATCTTTCGGGCGGGCCCGAAACTCTATCTACACACGCACCTACTATCATATACTAGGGCTCAAAATGGCACGTGCAAGTCTAGAAAAATTGCCAATGGAGGTGCTGCAGAGCATCACCAATATTTTGGATGCCTCCCACAGACGCAGCGTAGCAAGCTTCTCCTTGGTAAACCGACGATGCCGTCTCGCAGCAACTTGTGCGCTTTTTCGGACGCTAAGCATCCGCATCGAAAATCTAGAGAGTTTAGCCGCCGCGATAGAACAATGGACGGCAACTCTACAGCCTAGCGACAGTTTCAGACATGTTCGGACACTCAAAGTTCGAGGCGATGTCTATGCTGACTGGGAAAGTCATTCACGTGATCAGGCTCCAGATAAAGAGGTGGCTGTTACACCGCCTTTTAAGTACGAGGATGCGTGGCTACCGCTGGTACGTTTCATGGAAGTACTCCCGAGTCTGAAAGACATGCACTTCCAGTGCCACGGCTCACTACCATCTGCACTGCTACCAGTACTTTCCTACAAACATCGATCATGTCGACTCCATCTCAGCAACTTCAGCTTGGACAGCCTCAGGGTCCGCCTTCCGAAAGGCTGCACCTCGCTCATCGAACCAAGTGCCCACGATCTCGCAATCGTGTCATTGCCAAATCTGCGCACGATTGCAACGGATACCGTCTGGGATAATATCGCACCCACGGACTACACGCCCAACGCGCTGGCTGAGATGCTAGCCCACTACTGTCCCTGGGTCGAAGATATCGATATCATATCGCGCCGCTCAGAGTCCGAGCCAAGTGCATTTGATTACGTGCATTTCCCAGGTCTCAAGCACGCCCAGGAAGCGAAAGGGAAGGTCAATTTGTCTAGTCTGTCCGTCGGCGGCGGCTGGTCAGAGCTGAACTCATGGGACACCCATGCCAACCTACCTGCGTTGCACACTCTCCGGCTGAAAAACGCGGATGCAGGGTTGCTCGGATATGAAACATCCTATGGCAATTATTCGTCACTGAAAGTCCTCGAGTTAGGGAATTGCCAGGGTGGCGGTCTCGATTATTTGGGCAATGTCGTGAACATTATTCCGGAATTCTTGGAATCGCTGGTGCCGCTCGAGGAGATTGCTATAACCGGTGAAATCAGGAAGGAAACGCTGGACGCTGTGATGGTTCATCATGGTGCTAGCTTACGACGGCTTGCGCTCCCTGCTGCGTCGTTATCGGTCAGTCAGCTCAGTGAGCTGAATGCGAAGATACCGGGGCTGGAACACTTGCACATCACACTGCGCCGGACCGGAGGCGACGCAGATGAGGTCGCACTCTACGATACGCTAGCCACGTTCCCGCATCTTCAATCACTCGTTGTTGAGTTGGATTGCTCCATTGACATCACCGGCGATCTCGGCGATACGAATAGCTTCTCATATGACGACGGGTTCATGCGGCAAACGCTTGTCAACCGCGCCATCGATGCTACACTGGCAGCATCGATTTTCCGCAGGATGGCAAGTGGTTCTGCGCCCCTGCGCAGCGTGGAGCTTAAAGTCAAGAATGTTGCCGATTTTAATATGCTCAGTGATGGCGCTAGTAATGCTCAGGAGATTGGAAATGCGATTACGCATTTCACGCGGAAGTGGATGTGCGGGTGGGATGTTAGAGATGATAGACAGGGTAAGGTGGCTGCGGAAGAATGCGATGAGAGCAAGCGCGGGAGATTGCTGGATGAAGAGAAAAATGAAGTGCGGAGATTAGGAGCGGCAGAGGGGGCGTTTCGTCAGCTTTGGCCTGAGACGAGTGGAGATTGGAGGGACGATTGGAAGAGCTTTCCGCTTCAGGAGTGAGGAAGTAGTTCGACGTCGAGTACCACAAGTGCGGGCGTTCGCTAATCAACGACGCAAAGAGGCAAGTATCACAGAAGAATCAAGTGTTTGTTTGAACAATGCATTTATCATTCGATTGCATTCACGCATAGTATATGTACATGAAGAAAGGAGTAAATCTAGCTGAATCTAGCAGCCTCAGGAAGGAGAACCCTGTACGTCATCAAGCCCCTCAAGAATATACTCTTA